>NC_052086.1:81762155-82111606 GCF_015852505.1 Tachyglossus aculeatus | reverse complement strand
CCTGATTTGACTGGCATGAGGATGAGGGACACCTTCTGTATTCCTGACTTGGGCTGTCAATCTAGCAGTTTCGGTTGTGGGGGCAGTATCCCATCCTCACTTCCAAGTTCCACCTGCTGGGTCAGGTGGCCAAGAGATAGCATTTGACCTTGAGATGGTCGGTATCCTAGGGTCACCTTGGGATGTGGGGTGGGGGGAAGAGAGCTAGTTTGGTGTATATGAGGAGGGAGGGCATTCCAGGCCAGAGGTAGGACATGGGCCGGGGTCAACGGCGGGACAAGTGAGAACGAGGAACAGTGAGGAGGTTTGTGGCAGAGGAGCGGAGTGTGCAGGTTGGGCTGTAGAAGGAGAGAAGGGAGGTGAGGTAGGAGGGGGCAAGATGGTGGAGAGCTTTGAAGCCAATAGTGAGGAGTTTTTGCTTCATATGAAGAAGGTTGATAGGCAACCACTGGAACTTTATGAGGAAGGGGGTGATATGCCCAGACTGTTTCTGTAGAAGGACAATCCGGGCAGCAGAGTGAAGTATAGAATGAAGCGGGGAGAGACAGGAGGTTGGGAGATCAGAAAGGAGGCTGATGCAGTAATCCAGTCGGGGTATGATGAGAGATTGTACCAACAAGGTAGTGGTTTGGATGGAGAGGAAAGGGCTGATCTTGGCGATGTTGTGAAGGTGAGACCGGCAGGTTTTTGGTGATGGATTGGATGTGTGGGGTGAATGAGAGAGCAGAGTCAAGAATGACACCAAGATTGTGGGCTTGTGAGAAGGGAAGGATGGTAGTGCCATCCACAGAAATGGGAAAGTCAGGGAGAGGACAGGGTTTCAGAGGGGAGATAAGAAGCTCAGTCTTGGACCTGTTGAGTGAGGACATCCAGGTGGAGATGTCCTGAAAGCAGGAGGAGATACGAGCTTGGAGGGAGGGAGAGAGAACAGGGGAGGAGGTGTAGATTTGGGTGTCATCTGCGTAGAGATGAAAGTTGAAGCCATGAGAGTGAATGAATTCTCCAAGGGAGTGGGTAAAGATGGAGAACAGAAGGGGACCAAGAACTGACTCCTGAGGAATCCCTACAGTTAGGGAGGGAGGGGGAGGAGGAGCCCACGAAGGAGACTTAGAATGTACGGCCAGAGAGATAAGAGGAGAACCAGGAGAGGATGGAGTCTGTGAAGCCAAGGTTAGTACAGTGCTTTGCACACAGTAAGTGCTCAATAAATATGATTGAATGAATGAATAATGTGTTGAGGAGAAGGAGATGGTTGACAGTGTCAAAGAAGGACATCACAATGAAGAACAAAGGGGATAGGGGAGTGCAGGCAGAGGGTATTTCATTAATTCAGGGCAGCTCAGGTCCCAGAGACCCCAGAAAAATCAAATAAAAAGACAAAGGCAAGGGTAACACCACAGGATTTAGGTTCCTCCATTTCCAACCTAGGTTGAGAAAGTTCCAGGCTGAAGCTTTCCTTTCACTGTGCTGCCCGCCTCATGGATAAAGAGCAGTGGGACCACTGCCAGAGGGCAAAGGAGGGCAACAGGTCAGCAGCGGAAGAGATGGGATAGAGGTACAGTGAGTAGGTTGGAGTTGGAGGAGTAAAGTGTGCTGGCTGGGCTGTAGCAGGAAATCAGAGAGGTAAGATAGAAGAGGGAGAGCTGATTGAGTGCTTTAAAACAGGTGGTAAGGAGTTTCTGTTTGATGCGGAGGAGGATGGGCAGCTGTCCCAAGGTGAACCCGGGGTATCCACCATCTCAAGGTCAAATGCTATCTGAACTGGCAAGGCTGAACTCAGAGGTGTGGGTGGGATACCTCCCCCAAAACCAAAACTACTAGACTGACAGCCCAAGCTGGGAATACAGAAGGTGTCCCTCACCCCCGTGCCAATCAAATTAGGCATAGAGTAGGGGGTAAGGCAGAGATTGGATAAACTGAGGCTGGAAGCTGGAATGGCCTAAGAGCTCAGGTAATAAGTACAAGCGGCCTCTGACCTTCTGTGCAGTGGATCGAGACTTGCAGCAGTAGACTGCAGGTCACCTCTGCCCAAAGCATGAGATACCCTCTCTGCCTTCACCAGGTGAGGAGCCGTGAAATGGGTGAGTGTCCCGCTGAACGCTTGTGAAGCTGGAAGCTAGGCGCTTCACCATGGGTGTGTAATGCAGAAGTGGATTCCTCCTGAGTGGGAAGTGCACATGGGTGAGAGCTAACTGCGTCATCACGTGTGAGCAAACCATAAGTGAATTCCTCCTGGGTGGGACCTGGGTGTTTTGCCTTGCGTAAGTAAAACATAAGTATATTCTTCCTGATAGGGAAGCTCTAATCTCATTAAATAATCATATTCCTACCAAAGGAGAGGTTCAATTGGCCACCTCCAAAATAATCAAATAATTCAATTAGCTGCATCCAAAATAATCAAATAATTCAATTCACCTTGCAGAATAAATTTTGTATGAAACTCAGCCTTGTCCTCGGAGTCTCTCCCTCTCTCTCTCTTGCCGCTCCGTTTCCAAAATGAACCTGTCCCCAGGCGATGGGTGACAGCAACCACTGGAGGTCCTTGAGGAGTGTAGAGATGTGGACTGAATGATTTTGCAGAAAAATGATCCAGGCAGCAGAGTGAAGTTTGGACTGGAGAGGGGAGAGACAGGAGGCAGGGAGGGCAGCAAGAAGGTTGATGCAGTAGTCAAGGCAAGAAAGATACGTGTTTGGATCAGCATAGAAGCAGTTTGGATGGAGAGGATAGGGCAGATCCTAGAGATGTTGAGAAGATGGAACCAGCAGGATTTGGTGACATCGAATATCCAGGATTGATTGTTTGATTGACTGATTAGGTTGGTGGAGGGATGGGTTGGTATTTTTTTGTGCAGGTATATAAATTTTGAGTCAGAAGAGAAGCAGTGTGGCTCAGTGGAAAGAGCACGG
The DNA here is from genome assembly GCF_015852505.1 of Tachyglossus aculeatus. Classification (NCBI taxonomy): domain Eukaryota; kingdom Metazoa; phylum Chordata; class Mammalia; order Monotremata; family Tachyglossidae; genus Tachyglossus; species Tachyglossus aculeatus. The sequence continues at coordinate 82,108,699 of NC_052086.1, read as the reverse complement.
GCTTGGGAGTCAGAAGTCATGGGTTCAAATCCCAGCTCCGCCACTTGCCAGCTGTGTGACCTTGGGCAATTCACTTCATTCATTCATTCAATCGTATTTATTGAGCACTTACTGTATGCACAGCACTGTACTAAGCGCTTGGGAAGTACAAGTTGGCAACATACAGAGACGGTCCCTACCCAACAGTGGGCTCACAGTCTAGAAGGGGGAGACAGAGAACAAAACATATTAACAAAATAAAATAAATACAATAAATATGTACAAATAAAATAAATAGAGTAATAAATACATACTGTGGGGAGGGGAAGGAGGTAAGATGGGGGGGATGGAGGGAGGGAGGAGGGGGAGAGGAAGGAGAGGGCTCAGTCTGGGAAGGCCTCCTGGAGGAGGTGAGCTCTCAGTAGGGCCTGGAAGGGAGGAAGAGAGCTAGCTTGACGGATGTGTGGAGGGAGGGCATTCCAGGCCAGGGGGATGACGTGGGCCGGGGGTCGGCAGCAGGATAGGCGAGAACGAGGCACTGTGACTTAACTTCTCTATGCCTCAGTTACCTCGTCTGTAAAATGGGGATTAAGACTGTGAGCACTACGTGGGACAACCTGATCACCTTTATTCCCCCCGCCCCAGCACTTAGAACAGTGCTTGGCACATAGTTAAGTGGTTAACAAATACCATTATTATTATTATTATTATCCCCTCCCCTGGATTGGATCTTTGACCTTTGGAGCCAGTGACTGGCCAGCCAAGTTGGCCAGCCAAGTTGCCCTTAGGCTAAGTCAGAAGTCATTGCTTGTGGGGGCACTGGGGAGGGGAGGGGAATGAAGCCTGTGAGGTCATAGAGGGAGGAAAGAATGGAAAGGAGGAAGACTCCAGAACTGGGCCTTTGGCTTGGCTTATGTTGGGCCAGGGCTGTAGGTGGGCCACAGCCAGCTGCTCACAGTGTGTATCTTGGAAGGGCTCCCGTGGAGAGAGCAGGGCTTTGCAAGGCAAGCTTGGGGACTTCTGCAGTCCAGGTCAGGTGGTCTGAACCAGGTGTTTTGGGGCCGGTGTTCTGGCCTGGGCAGCCTGAGCCAGTTGGTCTTGGGCCAGTGTTCTAGGATGGGTGGTTTGAACTGGGGCATCTGAGCCGGGTGGCTTGGGGCCAGTATTCTGTGCCAATTGGTACGAGGTGGGTGCTGTGAGACCAGTGGTCCAAGCCAGTTGGTCTGGTCCGGGGGGTGAGGGCTGCGTGATCTGGTCTAGGTGGCCCAGCCTGGACTGGGGAATCGGTAGGGCTTTGGGGACCACAAGTGTCTGCCCTTCCTGGCCCAATCCAGCCCGGTCCAGCCCAGCCCTGACTTCCTGCCTCTCCTGCAGACTGGGCCAGGCTTCTGTGGCCAAGAACAGCTGCTCATAATCTGAGTGTCTGGAAACCTGTCAGGGAGATGAGGGGATTGCCCAGCTCCCACCATCTGCCTCGATGGGGCCCCCTTCTCTGCCTGCTGGCCACCTTCATCCTGGACACAGAGGCCTTGGTCTTGAGTCAATGCGAGCTGGCCCATGCGCTGCAGGAAGGAGGCTTGGATGGTTACCATGACCACAGCCTGGCCCACTGTAAGTGCTCTGTCCACCCTGGCCATGGCCTAGCCCACTCCAACAGCCCCTTTCCCCCTGCCCCTTCCCTCCAAGCCACATTGACTGTGGAACTCACCATCTCCCCCTGACCCATGGGACCTTGCAGGGCACAAACCCGGAGCCTGGGGACATGGGCCAGCATTATGGCCATTGTATCCACTGTATCCTGTTAGCATCCAGCCCAGCCCAAACTGCCCAATTCTCCTAGATCCTGGGGAGCACCCTCTCTCTTGGTGCCCTATGTCTGTCCTTGTCCCGTGGCCTGTGTGTCTCGGAGGGGCTCCACTGGTGTCTCTGCAGGGCTGTGTCTGGCTCACCATGGGAGCGGGCTCAACACCGAGGCTGTGTTCAGGCTGCCCGATGGGAGCTTGGGCTACGGCATCTTCCAGATCCGGGGCCACAAGTGGTGCAGTCCCGGGGAAGGCCTGTCTGAGAACCGATGCCGCATGGACTGCCAAGGTAAGAGTCCCCCGCCCCCACCCTCCGCCAATCTCCTGCTGCCCACTCCCCGCCACCAAGCCACCTCTTGCCAGCCCCCAGGCTCCTGACCACTAGAGTGCCTCCAGTCCCACACCTGCACCCCCTTCTTTGAGCCAGTTGCAGCGCAGGGTGACTGAGGGGGTGGGAGCACACCCCAACCCCTCGTCCCCAACTCTGCCTACTTCCCTGTGGACATGGCCCTCCTGACCATCCCCTCCAGATCTGCTGGACACGGATCTCAGCAATGACATCGCTTGTGCCAAGATCATGATGGACAATCCAAGTGACACAGATGCTTGGTGAGGGTGGACAGGGGCCTGGAGGCCCAGGCAGGGAGGGGGAAGGTACAAGAGAGGGCTGGGTACATACTGGCTGCACTGTGCACAGAGGAGAAGGCCAACAGGTGGCCTGGGGGTAGACAGGGTACAGGCCAGATGGGTGACTTTCCTTTGCAGGGACCCGTGGAGTCACCACTGCGAGGGTCACGACCTAGCCGACTGGGATGTGGAGTGTGACCACTAAGGGCATCAGCCTCATCCCCTCACATCTTTCCTGCCACTGCCGCTCTCCATCTTTGCTCACCGCCACCCTCCTTCCTCATCTCTGGCTGCTGCTACCCTCTATGCCAGTGTCTGCTGCCTCACTCCCTCCATATTTCTGCCCACCATCACCCCCTGTGTCTCTGCCCACCTCTGGCTGTTAAGCCGAAAGGCTGGTCATGGGCAGCCACCCCCAGGGCTGGGATGGGCCACAGGCAGTAAAGAGAACCCTTTATCGGTGGCCTCTGCTCCTTCCATGCACCCCGGTTTCCGCCCCACAACCTGCCTCAGGACTGTGTGCGTGTGCGTGTGTGCGTGCGTGCATGCGTGCGTGTGTGTGTGTGTGTGTGTGTGTGTGTGTGTGTGTGTTCGTTGGAGGAGGCCATCTTCCTGGGCCATTGTACCTGCCAGGGAGAGGCCTCTCGCCCCATCCTGGGGAGGACCCTGGGTATGTTGGGGTGACAGTCCAGGAGAGGGAGGGGCTCTGGGATCCCCAGGAGATCTAGTCTCCCTCAACCAATCAGTGGTGTATATTGCCCACTTTCTGTGTGCACAGCACTGCATTAAGCGCTTAGGAGAGTACAATATAACAGAGCTGACAGACACATTCCCTGCCCACAAGGAGCTCATAGTCTAGAGGGGGAGACAGACATTAATATAAATAAATACATTTTGGATATGTGCTTAAGTGCTAAAGGGCTGAGGGTGGGGTGACTATCATGTGCTTAAAGGGGACAGATCCAAGTACAAGGGAGAGGGAGTAGAGGAAATCAGGGCTTAACTGGGGAAGGTCTCCTGGAGGAAATGTGACTTTAGAAGGGCTTTGAAAGTAGGGAGAGTGGTGGTCTGTCAGCTATGAAGAGGGAGGGATTTCCAGGTCATAGGCTGGAAGAGGGCAAGGGATCGGTGGTGAGATAAATGAGATCAGGGTACAGTGAGTACGTTGGCATTAAATGTGAACATGCTGAGTTGTAATAGAAAATCAGAGAAGCAATATCAGATGGGCAAGATGATTAAGTGCTTTAAAGCGGTGGTGATCTGGGCAGCAGACTGAAGTATAGACTAGAATGGGGAGAGACAGGAAGCAGGGAGGTCAGCCAGGAAGCTGATGTGGGAGTCAGGCAGGATAGGATAAGTGGATGTAACAACGTGATAGCAGTTTGGATGGAGGGGAAAGGGTGGATTTTAGTGACGTTTTGAAGGTTGAAACAGTAGGATTTGATGACAAACAATATGTGGGTTGAATGGGAGCAATAAGTAGAGGATAAGGTGAAGATTGCAGCTTTTGAGCCAGGGAGGATGGTGGTGCTGTCATCAGTGAAAGGAAGTCAGGGGGAGGACAGGGTTTGGGTGGGAAAATGGGGAGTTCTGTTTTGGACATGTTAAGTTTGAGGTATCGGCTGGACATCCAAGTAGAGATGTCCTGAAGGCAGGAGGAAATGTGATCTTCATGGGGCCCGCTTCGCTCTGTCCCTCCCTCCCCTCCCTCCCCACTCTCTGGGTCCGGTGATTGTCTGGCCCATTTATGCCCATCGGGATGACCATAGAGCGTGTTTGTCTGGCCTTCCTCACTGAGGGGCAGCCCCGGTGTTGTCTCCAGTGCAGACCCCAGTCCTGGTGTTGGGCTGCTTGCTGACCCCAGGGAGCTACGGGGTGCTAGTCCTAACCAGTAGCCCTAGATGGGCAGGGTTCGACCCTGGGGTGGCAGCAGTATCCCTGAAATGGGCTTTCCTGGCTATCTGGCTAGGAGGGCTGAGGGGTAGGAAGCAGAGAAACAGGACTACAGTCCCCATGGGGAGGCTCCTGCAAACACTTCCCAGAACCCCTTGGGGCATTCTGGGAAGAAGCCTCCACCCTGCAACATCACCCTGGGAGGAGCCCAACTTCTCCTGAAGTAGAAGCTAAGAGAAGTCTTGCAGTTGAAACTTCCTGAATGGGGCAGGGGAAGGAGGGCAGAAAGAGAGGTTTGTTTGTGTTTGTGTGGTGTGTGTATGTGTGTTTGTACTGCTGTCTGCTCACCAGAGACACTCTCTGCTTAAACTGGGATGGCTGGGGTAGAAGGGAAGCTCAGGGAAAGCTGGGAAGCTGTCATTTGAGGAAGTGATTTCAGACTGAACCATTTTTCCCAGCCACTCCCCCAAGGAAGGCCTTCGGGACGCCTCATGGCCTCCACTCCCAGTCTTCAGTACCTGCTGATGGGATCCTCAGCCTTGGCCTTGGCAGATCTGAACTTCGATGGCTTCAAATAGCATTTTGCAAAACTCCACTTCGGTACTTCTCAGTTCCAGTCCCCTGGGAGGGGCTGCTGAGGTCCCGACTTGGGTCACTGTGTTGTTTGGGAACCCAATTTAGCCATAGTTGCTAGGACCTACCCAGAAAGCCCAGCTGAGCCCAGAATGAAGTTCCTGTCCCACATCTTTCCTGGATAATTCTCAATTTAGGACAGCCGGTCTGGGTTGTGGAGCTACACAGTTTCGATGTCATGAGAGGGGGCCATTGAGTGGATCGGGCCAGGCCCCAGAGCCTCCCTCAGGCCCCCTCCCCAACTGCTTCCTGGTCCCGGGGCTGGGGACTCTGCCCCACCTCCAACCCCTGGCCCAACAACAAATCCCTCCGGGGCCACCTGACTGGTGGTCATGATGTTTCCCACTCTCAGGACCCACCAAGTTCAGGTCAGGACCTCACCGAATCTGTTCCCTGGAGATCTTCCGCAATCTTCTCTCTGGATGCCTCTCCCACAATCAGCTCCTTCTCTTCACCCTATCATGTCCTTTGGAACCACTCACTGTGAATCAGCACCTTGGAAGTTATTTGCCCAATCAGCTCTCTGGGGCAAATCCAAGTGGAAAGGTGCCACAGAAGGGAGTCAGAGAAGAGGAAATGGGGGCTTAGTCAGGGAAGGTCTCTGGGAGGACATCTGTTTTTAATAGGCTTTGAAAGTAGGGAGAATTGGATATGAAGAGGGAGGGAGTTCCTGACCAGGGCAGGAGTGGGTGAGGCGAGATACGTGAGATCAAGGTATGGTGAATAGGTTCATTCATTCATTCAATTGTATTTATTGAGCGCTTACTGTGTGCAGAGCACTGTACTAAGTGCTTGGGAAGTAGAAGTTGGCATTAGGTTGGCATTACAAGAGCAAAGTGTGTGGGTTGGGTTGTAGTAGGAAATCAGAGAGCTATGGTAGGAGAGGGAAAAATGATTGAGTGCTTTAAAGCCAATAGTAAGGAGTTTTTGTTTGATGTGGAGGTGAGTAGGCAACCACTGGAGGCTTTTGAGGAGCGGGGAGATGTGGACTGAAAGGTTTTTTTTAGTAAAATGATCCAGGCAGCAGAGTGAAGTGTGGCCTGGAGTGGGAGAGACAGGAGGCAGCAAAGAGGTTGATGTAGTCATCAAGGCAGGTTAGGATAAGTTAGGATAAGGGGCTTAATGTGGTTGCAGTTTGGATGGAGATAAAAGGGTAGGTTTGGGTGTTATTGTGAAGGTTGAACCAACAGGATTTTGTGACAGATTGAATATATGGGTTGAATGAGAAAGACGAGTTGAGGACAATGCCAAGGTTATGGGCTTGTGAGCCAGGGAGTATGGTGGTGTTGTTTACAAATGTTGGGAAAATCAGTGGGTGAAATGGTTTGGATGGGAAGATAAGGAGTTCTGGTTTGGACACGTTTGAAATGTCAGCGGGACATTCAAGTGGACCTGTCCCGAAGGCGGGGGAAATGAGAGACTGCAGAGAGAGATCAGGGCCAGAGATGTAGATTTGGGAATCTTTTGCGTAGAGATCGTAGTTGAAGCCATGAGAATGAATTAGTTTTCTAAGGAAGTGGGTGTAGATGGAGAACAGAAGGGAACCCAGAACTCAGCCATGAGGAACTCCCGTAGTTAGGGGGTGGGAGGCAGAAGTGAAGCCTCCTGTGAAAGAGACTGAGAAGCAGTGTCCAGAGATAGGATGAGAACCAGGAGAGAACAGTGTCCATGATCCTCTTTCCTCTCTCACCCCTGATACCCTTACTATTTACTTTGGTAAAAAAATAAAAACAGTCAGACATGAAACTGCTTAGCTTAGTAGAAAGAGCAAGGGCTTGGGTTCTAATCCTGGCTCTACCATTTGCCTGCTCAGTGGCCTTGGGCAAGTCATATGAGAAGCAGTATGGCATAGTGGGTAGAGCACCGGCCTGGGAGTCAGCAGGTCATGGGTTCCAAGCCTGGTCTTACCACTTCTCTGCTGTGTGACCTTCGGCAAGTCACTTCACTTCTCTGTGCCTCAGTTACCTCATCTGTAAAATGGGAATTGAGACTGTATCCAACACGATTTGCTTGTATCTACCCCAGTGCTTAGTGCACTGGCTGGCACATAGTAAGCACCTAACAAATACCACAATTATTATACCACATTTCACTTCTTGGTGCCTGTTACTTCATCTGTAAAATGGTGATAAATTTCCTGTTCTCCCTCCCCACTTAGACCCAGTGGGACAGGGATGGGGTCCCACCTGATTATTTTGTATCTACCCCAGTGTGTAGCACATAGGAGAAGCAACATGGCGTAGAGGATAGAGCACAGACCTGGGAGTCAAAGGTAATAATAATAATAATAATAATAATGGTATTTAAGCGCTTACAATGTACCAAGCATTGTCCTAAGTGGCGGGGGAGGGGGGGTACAAGGCAATCAGGCAAAAACTTCACACCCTCAGCTTCAAGACTCTCCATCACCTCGCCCCCTCCTACCTCACCTCCCTTCTTTCCTTCTACAGCCCAGCCCGCACCCTCTGCCTCATTCTCGCCCGTCCAGCCATCGACCCCCAGCCCACGTCATCTCCCTGGCCTGGAATGCCCTCCCTCCACACATCCGCCAAGCTCGCTCTCTTCCTCCCTTCAAAGCCCTACTGAGGGCTCACCTCCTCCAGGAGGCCTTCCCAGGCTGAGCCCTCTCCTTCCTCTCCCCCACCTCCCCCCCATCTCCCTGCCTTATCTCCTTCCCCTCCCCACAGCACCTGTATATATGTATATATGTTTGTACGTATTTATTACTCTATTTTACTTGTACATATTTACTTTTCTATTTATTTTATTTTGTTAATATGTTTTGTTTTGTTGTCTGTCTCCCCCTTCTAGACTGTGAGCCCGCTGCTGGGTAGGGACGATCTCTATATGTTGCCAACTTGTACTTCCCAAGCACTTAGTACAGTACTCTGCACACAGTAAGTGCTCAATAAATACAATTGAATGAATGAATGAAAGGTTGTCCAGCGTGGGGCTCACAGTCTTAATCCCCATTTTACAGTTGAAAGAACTGAGGCACAGAAAAGTTAAGTGACTTGTCCAAAGTCACACAGCTAACAAGTGACGGAGTCATGATTAGAACCCATGAACTCTGGCTCCCAAGCCCGGGCTCTTTCCACAGAGCCACGCTGCTTCTCACACAGCCATGCTGCTTCTCACAGAGCACGCTGCTTTCCCAGCTCCTCCACTTGTCTGATGTGAGAACTTGGACAAAGTCACTTCACTTCTCTGGGCCTCAGTTACCTCATCTGTAAAATGGGGATTGAGGCTGTGAGCCCCATGTGAGACAGGTACTGTGTCCAACTTGATTTGCTTGTGTCCACTCCATTGCTTAGTACAGTGCTTGGCACATTCATTCATTCAATCGTATTTATTGAGCGCTTACTGTGTGCTGAGTGCTTACTTTGTGCACAGCACTGTACTAAGCTCTTGGGAAGTACAAATTGGCAACATATGGAGATGGTCCCTACCCAACAATGGGCTCACAGTCTAGAAGGGGGAGATAGACAACAAAACAAAACAGGTAGGCAGGATTCAATACCATCAGAATAAATAGAGAAGCAGAGAAGCTTATCATCAGAAAAATAGAGAAGCAGCGTGGCTCAGTGGAAAGAGCACGGGGTTTGGAGTCAGGGGTCACGGGTTCAAATCCCGGCTCAACTATTTGTAAGCTGTGTGACTTTGGGCAAGTCACTTCACTTCTCTGGGCCTCAGTTATCTGTAAAATGGGGATTAAGACTGTGAGCCCCACGTGGGACAACCTGATCATCTTGCATCCCCCCAGTGCTTAGAACAGTGCTCTGCACACAGTAAGCGCTTAACAAATACCATCATTGTTATTCTCTGGGCCTCAGTTCCCTCATCTGTAAAATAGGGATTAAGACTGTAAGCCCCCTGTGGGACAACCTGATCACCTTGTAACCTCCCCAGCGCTTAGAACTGTGCCTTGCACATAGTAAGCGCTTAATAAATGCATTATTATTATTAAATAGAATTATAGCTATATACACATCATTAATAAAACAGAGTAATAAATATGTACAAATATATACAAGTGCGGTGGGGAGGGCAATCAATCAATCAATCAATTGTATTTATTGAGCGCTTACTGTGTGCAGAGCACTGTACTAAGCGCTTGGGAAGTATAAGTTTGCAACACATAGAGACAGTCCCTACCCAATAGTGGGCTCACAGTCTAGGAGGGGGAGACAGACAATAAAACCAAACATATTAACAAAATAAAATAGAATAGATATGTACAAGTAAAATAAATAAATAAATAAATAAATAGAGTAATAAATATGTACAAACATATATACATATATACAGGTGCTGTGGGGAAGGGCAGGAGGTAAGACGGGGGGATGGAGAGGGGGACGAGGGGGAGGGGATCGCCCCTCACACCCCGTGTTTTTCGAAGGCCTTGGTATTTGGGGAGCACCCTCTGCCTCCACCAAGCCACATTGCTCCAAGATGGCAGATGAGACACGGGGTGGAGTTCAATGGACCTTTAGAGGAGGGATTTTGAGTGATGAATGGGGACCTTTGGAGACCGAGGATTGCCAATTTGCTTCTCAACTGTCAGTGAGAAGCCACGGAACCCAAAGGACAGCACGGGGACTAATAATAATAATGATGGCAAGGGCAGAGGGAGGGAGTGGGGGCGATGGGGAGGGGAGGAGGAGCAGAGGAAAAGGGGGGGCTCAATCTGGGAAGGCCTCCTGAAGGAGGGCTTTGAAGGGAGGAAGAGACTTAGCTTGGTGGATGTGTGGAGGGAGAGCATTCCAGGCCAGGGGTCGACTGTGGGACAGGCAAGAACGAGGCACAGTGAGGAGGTTAGCGGCAGAGGAAACAGAGTATGCAGGCTGGGCTGGAGAAGGAGAAAGGGGTGAGGTGATGGAGAGCTTTGAAGCCAATAATGAAGAGATAATAGTACAAAGTAAGTGCTTAACAAATACCATCATTATGATAGGAAGACCTTAACAATTGACACAATCATTATTATGAGCTCCCCAAAATGTCTCCAGTTCTCACTCTACTCCACTCACTCTCTCATTCTTCCTGATGGTCTCCCGAGAGGAGATATCCCACCTGCTTTGGAAATTTATCCCCTTCTACTGCAGGAGTAGTATGGGAGAAGCAGCATGACCTAGTGGATAGAGCACGGCCTGGGAGTTAGAAGGACCAGGGTTCTAATCCCTGCTTTGCCATTTGTCTGCTGTGTGACCTTGGGCAAATCACTTAACTTCTCTGTGCCTCAGTTCCTTCATCTGTAAAATGGGAATTAAAAATGTGACCCCTATGTGGGACAGGGACTGTGTCCAACCTGATTATCTTGTATCTACCCCATTGCTTAAAACAGTGCTTGGTACATAGTAAGCACTTAAGAAATACCACAGTTATGATTATTATTACTATTAGGAGTACACACCGACAAAGGAGAGGGTATGTGGGTTTAAGTATTAACATGTTTGTAAAAGGGGAGGGACTATCTGAAAATGGAAGGCAGAATGCCAGGGATGCAGCAGACAAAAATGCAAAGTGGAAGGTCAGGTGTAAGAAGAAAAGCTAGGCTTGAGAAATATTGACCCCTAGAAGAAAAGTTGCCATAGTAGGAATGGGAGTAAGAACCCACTGCAAGCCCTAGCGGAAACAAGGTGAGACCCAGGGATAAGATAACCCATAGAGAGGAGGGAAATCATCATACAGAACCAACCGATCGCAGAACACAGATGGAGAACAGGACAAGTAGCAGAAGACACTGGCAATCACTGGACCTAATGGAAGGGGGGGTTTCCTAAGTGGGTAGATTGTTATGGTTGGTGTGGCTCTCTTCGGCTGACACCGTCCTTGGTAGAGGGCACCCATCAGATGGTGACCAAAGCATCTCCTCTCCTAGATAAGTTGTCAATAACGGTGCAATCCCTGCTCTAATTATCTCCTCATTGTAGTTTTGTGTCATCCTCCCCAACTGGAGATAAGAGCCAAGAGCCCGAACCTACTGCCTCTGGGGACCTGCTCACTGCAACTTTATGGCATTAACCCTCCAGAGCTTACGCTGCTACTTGTTGCTTCGGAGCAAACCTTCTCCATGGGACTCTAAAGCACTGGCCCTTAGCGGGTGACAGCTCTCAGGGCTGGTGGCCACTTACTCCTCCTACCCCAGCCCTTTGCATCTTATTAAAACACTTGCCCCCATCCCTTCTTCTCTCCCTGACTACCACCTTCAACCATTCTCTCTCCAGGGGCTTTTTCCCCACTCCTTTCAAACATGCTCATCTCTCCCCTATTCTAAAAAAAACCTGACGACCCCACGGCTCCCTCACGTTATCACCTCATCTTTCTCCTACCATTCCTCTCCAAACTCCTTGAGCAAGTAGTCTACACCCACTGCCTCCACTTCCTCTCCTCAAATTCTCTCTTTGAATCCCTGCAATCTGTTTGTCGCCCCCATCATTCAGCAAAACTGCCCTCTCAAAGGTCACTAATGATCTCTTTGTCAAATCCAACTGCCTCTGGCTGCCTTCAACACTGTTGTTCACCTCCTTCTGGTCACATTATCCAACCTTGCGTTAACTGACACTGTCCTCTCCTGGTTCTCCCACCTCATCTGTCTTCCCACCCTCCAACTGTGGGGGTCCCTCAAGGCTCAGTTCTGGATCCTCTTCTATTCTCCATCTACACCCACTCCTTTGGAGAACTCATTTGCTCCCCTGGCTTCAACTACTATCTCTATGTGGATGCTTCCCAAATCTACCTCTCCAGCTCTGACTTCTCTATTTCTCTGCAGTCTTGCCTTCCCTCCTGCTTTCAGGACATCTATAGCTGGATGTCCTGCTGTCACCTTAAGCTCAACATATCCAAAGAAGAGTTCCTCATCCCCCCCATCCAAATCCTCGCTTTCACCTGACTCATCCCAATTGACAACACCCACATCTTCCCTTTTTCTCAAACCTTTCACCCTGGCAATATCCTTGATTAATCCTTCCCTTCCAACACCATATTCAGCCAGTCACCATTGTTTCTTCAGCCACAACATCTGCAGAATTCACCAATCATCTCCTTCCAAAATTCCATCATGCTGGTTCAAGTACTTGTCATATCCTGACTAGACTACTGCATCAGCCTCTTTGCTGACCTCCCTGCCTCATGTCTCTCCCTAATCCAGTCCATGCTTCTCTTTGATGTCTTAATCATTTTTCTACAAAACCTCAGTCCACATCTCTCCACTTCTCAAACCTCTCCAATCGTCACCCATCCATCTCCACAACAAACAGAAACTCCTCACTGACGGCTTTAAGTCAATCAGCTCTCACCTTCCTACTCATGTAGACTAATGTAAAAAAAAAACACGGACCTGGAAATCAGGAGACCTGTGTTCTAATCCCGGCTCTGCCAAGTGCCTTCTATGTGTGACCTTGGGCAGGTAGCTTCACTTCTCTGGGCCTGTTTCCCCATCTGTAAACTGGGGATTCAATACTCCCTCCTACTTAGACTGTAAGTCCCATGTGGGACAGGGCCTTTGTCTCACCTGATTTACTTGCATCTACCCCAGTGCTTAGAATGATGCTTGCCACATAGTAAGTGCTTAATAAATATATCATCATTTTTATCATTATTGCCTGACCTTTCTCCCCTCCCACTACAACTCAGATGCACACTTTACTCCCGGGTCATCCTCCTCCTCACTGGGCCTCGATCTCATCTCTAGTCACTGTCAACCCCTTGCCCACATCCTTCCTTCTGCCTGGAGCTCCCTTCCCCTGGCAGATCACTGCTCTTCCCATCTCCAAAGTTCTGCAGAAATCACATCTTCAGAAGGTCTTCTCTGATAAATCTTTCCTCTCCCCACCCTAGTTTGTTCTTCTTTGTCCATACTTCATCTCCTAAAGTCTTTGGAATAATGCACCATCTTCCCTGCCCTGTAGGATTTAGGTACATATCTTTACACTCTGTGGCTTCCTCTTACTTATCAGTTAATAAATAAATTGTATATATTGATCATTTACTATGTGCAGAGCACACAGTACTTGGGAGAGTATAGTATAACAGAGTAAGTAGACATGTTCTCATGGTATTTTTCTGGTATTCATGGCATTTGTTAAGCATTTTTTATGTGCCAGGGACTGTACTAAGTGCAGGGCAAAGCCTTCGGAAAGCCTCATGGCCCCTGCCCCCTGTCCCCAATTCATGTTGATGGGATCCTTGTGCTTGGCCTTGGCAGCTCTGAACTTTGGTGGCTTCAGATAGTGTTTTGCAAACCTCTGCTTTGGTGCTTCTCGGTTTTGGTTCCCTCAGGGGTGCTGCTGAGATAATAATGAGGTAATAATAATAATAACAATTATAGTATTTGTTAAGCACTTACTATGTGTTACACATTGTTCTAAGAGCTGGGGTAGATACAAGGTAATCAGGCTGGATACTTGGGGCTCACAATCTTAATCTCTGTTTTACAGATGATGCACAGATCACACAGATAATTGAAGTGATAAGGCACAGATAAGTGAAGTGACTTACCCAATGTCACACAGCAGACAAGGGTCAGAGTCAGGATTAGAACCCAGGTCCATCTGACTCTCAGGCCCACGCTCTAACCAACAGTCAACACTGCTTCCCAACCTGCAATTTATTTTAGTGCCTGCCTTCCCTTCTGGGTTGTAAACTCAGTGATGCCAAGATCCTGTCTACTAACTCCATTGTAATCTCCCATGCCCCAAGTATAATGTATTGCACAGAGTACACACTCAATAAATATTATTGAGTGATATTGACTGATTGATTGCTTTCTATGTTCTGCCACCTTCATCCACAGCAGCAGCACACAGGACCGGCAGGAACCCTGAAAACACTATGGCTTTCCATGCAGCCAGCCTCCCCCTGCTGAGCCCCACCCTCCTTCACCTGTCCCCTAACTGCCTCACCGCAGCCTTGCCCTGTTGACCACCACTTAACCCCTGCCCTCCTTCACCTGTTTCCCAGTTGTGTCACCACAACCTCCTGCTCAGCCTGCCTTCCAGTGCTGACTTCTGGCCTTGTAGGAGATTTCTGGGGAGCAGGACACCTGGCCTCTTGTCTCAGCTCTGCATAAGCAGAGCCTCCTGTCCTCATCAGCCATTCCTCAGTGAGAGTTCTCAGTTCTGATTTCTCGGGGCTGAGTGTATCCCATTGTTCCAGCCAGGAGATGATGGCAGCAGCATTAGGGCACGGGGACCCAACTGTCACATTTCCAGATCCACTTGGCCCAAGTGGTCAGCAGTGACCCCATCCAGGTTGGGGCCAGGCCTGTTGGTCAGTCTTTTTCTAGGGCCCTGCGATGTCACCATGTGATAATAATGATGATGGCATTTATTAAGTGATTACTATGTGCAAAGCACTGTTCTAAGCACTGGGGAGGTTACAAAGTGATCAGGTTGTCCCACGGGGGGCTCACAGTCTTAATCCCCATTTTACAGATGAGGGAACTGAGGCCCAGAGAAGTGAAGTTACTTGCCCAAAGTCACACAGCTGACAATTGGCAGAGCCGGCATTTGAACCCATGACCTCTGACTCCAAAGCCCATGCTCTTTTCACTGAACCATGCTGTTTTTCCGATCTGAACAACTTCATGTTGTTTCCTTTTGGGGTTCCAATCCTGCAACCAGTTTGGGGTCTCACACTCCCCCACCCCGTGCCTCAAGGAAGGCTTCCACACCTCACTGAGGTGAATCCGGCCTGAGTGCTTGGGCCCATTGAAGTGGAGGCACCACTGGGGCAGGGAACTAACCTTGAACTTCTGTTGGTTTCCTCAAGTGATCAGTACAGTGCATCACAATCAGTGGGTGCTCAGTCAGCTGCCCGGGTCAGCCAATGTAGGGGTGGCCAGGGACAGGCATGGATCCCCACCACAGCTGCCAATACAGAACCCCGCCCTGGGATGGTAACTGTGCAGAGGTCCACTAGGGGCCAGGAGCTGTGTCTTTTAGTCCCACCCCTTCCCAGATCGGTTCCAGTAGAACCCATCAGATGGGCACTGACAGTGAAGGGAGCCTCGTTCCCAAGAGAAATTCTGGATTTTATCCCCTGCTATCCTGACCTGATCCTTCCCTGGCCCTAACACAAAGCCTAAACCTTTTCCTGTCCTCTCCCTCTCCTTGGTCCCAACCTCCCCGCTTCCCCGACCACCTCATCCCCATCCCCGAAGCCCTCGATTTTGATTTTCAACTTCCGTCCCCCTCCACCTCCTGTGACTCCCGTGCCGAGTCCCAAGCTCAGGGGCAGCCCATTTTTTCCAGGGTCCAGGAGAAGAAGTGTGATGGCACTGGAGCAAGGGGAAGGGTCAGCGGGCCCCCCTCCGGGAGTACTCTAGGACCAGGTGAGGTCAATGGATTGCCACAAAATGATGTGTATGACATCATCACACTACATTGCATGCCCCACTTCGTGTGTGTGGCATCGTGTGTGTTTCCATGTTTGGTATTTGAGGGCCACCAGGGGCTGCTCTAACTTTCTCTTCAGCACCCATGGACGCTTAGATGTGTTTCTCTGTCCCACACTTTTACTCTCCTTAGCTGAACCCCCAGCAGCAGCTAAAGCTCTGTACACTGGAAGCAAGAGACTCCCTCACCAGGAGCATCTGGAACAACCCAGACTTGGGAATCCGGAGGGCTAGAAGCAGGGGAAGCCATTCTTCTTTCTTCTGAGTCTTTACCCTAGTCCTGCCCAGATGAGGGGATTTACAGACATCATTAACCATCTGAACCCCTGGCTGGGGCAGAGCATCATGGTATGGAGAATGGCCTCAGCCCAGGAAAGATGGGTTTGCTGGTGCCCATAGGCCGGCCAGATGTAACGTCTATCCCAGCCTTGTGAAGCCCAGCTTGTGGACAGGGCTGAAGTTTCCCTGGTTTGAAAAGTTCTTTCCACATTGGACCAGTGACCATTGAGGGCTCTTTCCCATTCAGGCAGTGCTGGGCTGGGGTTTCTCGAATCTGATTACCTAGTGATGCCCCCTGCCCTCTGACATAACCGCACTGGCCCACAGATTACCAGCCACTTCCCAGCTCTGGTCCACCTAGCTGAGCTGAGCACCACTGCATAGTTTTAACTGCTGTTTACTTTGGTTTTGTTTTCGTCTACAGTGCTCTGCACACAGTAAGTGCTAAGTAAATACTATTGATTGATTGATTGATCTCTGGTTTTTGCCAGAAGGAAGAAAGGACTGCCTTAGCATCACCCCCACTAATGATGACTTATGGAATCACACAGAGAAGATAAACCTCTCTGGGGCCACAAACTATACCCATTCTCCCTGCCAGCCATCTCACAGCAGGTGCTGCCGGGTACAGAGGGGCTGGCAAGAGAGAGGGGATGGCTTAGTGTCAACCAACCCTGCTAATGCAAACCCAATTTAAAGGCATGCCCTTCTTGATCCCTGGTGTCTGAGCAGTGTTCTCCCCTTGGCAGGGGCCAGAAAAAGAGCACTACAATGTTTCCATGGGATTGTGGGCAGGGAATGTGTCTATCACCTCTGGTGTACTATACTTTCCCAAGCAATTAGTATAGTGCTCTGCAGCCAGCTAGGTTTTGGTATAAACCACTAACTAACTGAAAGGGAGCAGATCACTTGGGGACCCAAGAGCCCCTCCCTCTCCCAGACTGACACTCCAAGAACCCCAGGGTCCACCCCAGGACCTGGTGAGGAGTCCCTGCCTCTTCCCTTCCCTAGAAGGTACAATGACCTGGGGAGATCCTGTCCCCTCCCCACCCCACCCCCCCACCCACCCCACTCCCGCTTCAGGGCAGGGGCTTGCCAGCCAGAGGGTGGGAGAGTAAGTAGGTGGAGGCCAGGATACATGAAGGAGCGGAGGCCAGCATACATGAAGGAGCGGAGGCCACGGATAAAGGGTTCTCTTGATAAAGGGTTCTCTTTACTGCCCATGGTCCATCCAGGTGCTGGAGGTGGCTGCTTGTTCCCAGTCAATCGGTCTAACAGATGGAGGTGGGCAGAGACAAAGGAGGGTGGCTGTGGGCAGATATGTGGAGGGAGGTGGTGATGGGTAGAGATGTGGAGGGAGTGTGGTGGTGAGCAGAAAATAAGAGAGAGGTCAGCAGCAGGCAAAGCCACAGAGGAAGGGCGGTGATGCCCTTAGTGGCCACAGTTCACTGCCCAGTCGGCCAGGTCGTGCCCCTTGCAGTGGTGACTCCACGGGTCCCTGCAGGGGAAAGTCACCCATCCGACCTGTACCCCATCTACCCCAAGTTGCCCACTGGCCAACTCTTCCGTGCCTGGCGCAGCCTGGTGTGGACCCGGCTCTCGCCCACCCCCCCCAAACACCAGCCCCCCACCTGCCCTCACCAGGCATCTGTGCCGCCTGGATTGTCCACCATGATCTTGGCACAGGTGATGTCATTGCTCAGGTCTGTGTCCAGCAGATCTGGAGGGGATGGTCAGGAGGGGCTCTGATGGGCAGAAGCCCGGGACCTGGAAGATGGTGGTTTGTGGGGTGGGCAACAGGAGGCTGATGCCAGGAGGAGGAGGGCATCCTACCTTGGCAGTCCATGTGGCAGTGGTTCTCAGACAGGCCTTCCCCGGGACTGCACCACTTGTGGCCCCGGATCTGGAAGACGCCGTAGCCCAGGCTCCCATCAGGCAGCTTGAATACGGCCTCGGTGTTGAGCCCACTCCCATGGTGAGCCAGACACAGCCCTGCAGAGGCAACAGTGGGGTCCCTCCAAGACATACAGGCCAGAGGGACAAGGAGAGGCACGGGGCAAAAAGAGAGAGGGTGCTTCCCAGGGACCCAAGAGGAGTGGGCAGTGTGTGTTGGGTTGGATGCCGACAGGATACAGTGGCTACAATGGCCTTAATGCAGGTTTATGTCTCCACCTTCTAGGTGTGGGCTTTGCACGGTCCCAGGGGTCAAGGGGAGACAGCAGTTTCCACAGTCACTGTGGGCTGGAGGGAAGGGACCTGGGGTCACTCAGAGTGAGCCAGTCCATGGCCGGGGGGACAGGGCACTTACAGTAGACAACACTGTGCCCAGGGTGTATGGACTACTTACTGTGGACAAGACTGTGGCTAGAATGAACAGAGAACTACAGTGGGCCAGGCCATGGCCAGGGTAGATGGAGCACTTACAGTGGGCCAGACTGTGGCCATGATAACCATCCAAGCCTCCTTCCTGAAGCGCGTGGGCCAGTTCACATTGACTCATGACCAGGGTCTCCGTGTCCAGGATGAAGCCAGCCAGCAGGCAAAGAAAGGAGCCCCACAAGCCTTCGGGCAGGCGGCGGGGGTTGGGAGACCCCATCATTCTAGATGCACAGACTGTGAGCAGCTGTTCTTGGTCACGGGAGCCCGGCCCAGCCCGGAAGAGAGGCAGGAAGTCAGGGCCAGGCTGGGCCAGGTTGGTCCGGGCCAAGAAGGGGAGATGCTCACAGTCCCCGAGGCCCCACCAATGTCCTGATCTGGCCTGTACCATCCAAACTGGATTACATGGCCCCTACCACCCAGCTCACACCGACCGGCCCAGACCACCTGCCCCAACCCACTGGCCCCAAACTAACTGGCCCAGACCTCATCAGCTCCAGACTATCCAGACCAGAACACCTGATCTGGACCACCAGCCCCAGAACACCTGGCGTGGACCACCCAGACAGGACCACACAGCCTGGATCACCGGTTCCAGGCCTGGGCAGGATCTGGTGTGGGAGGGGGGTCAGGCTGTGGGCAAGAAGGCAGATGGTCTGGGCTGGCAGTGGAGAGGGCAGGCAGGGTAAGTAGGGAGCCAGACTGGCCAGGCTGGACTAGGCTGAAGAGGGAGGACTCAGGGCTGAGGATTCCCAGTCCCTCCTTCCTAGCTGTCTCTCCTTCTTCCCTGCTCCCCTGCCCCCTTGTCCCAGCAGCTGAGGGACCCCAGGTGGAATGGACAAACCCTCAGAAACACACACTCCCCAAGCCCTCCGCCCCCCCGCCCCCCACCCCGGCCCAGCTCTAACCCCACTGAGCAGCCCAGCAAGAGAAGCCTATGGAGGTCCCCAAAACTTCCCTGCACCCACCGCCCACCCCCTCCTGCAGGAGTCCCCCTAAGATACGTACTGTGAGCAGCTGGCTGTGTCTTACCTTCAGCCCTTGCCCAGCCACAGCCCAGCCATAGGTTCAGTTTGGGAGTCTTCCTCCCCCACGTTCCCTCCTCCCTCTATGACCTCATAGGCCTCACCGCTCCCCCACCTCCCACCAGCCCAGCAACCTGTGACCCCTGCATCAGCCTGGGAACAGCTTGGCTGATCAATCACTGGATCCCAAAGGTCAAAAGGTCTAACCCCGGGGTGGGCCAGGGAACTTCAAAACCCAACATAAACGAACACAGAGCTCCACCCCCTCCCTTCTATTCTCATCTCTCAGCATTGTCCTCCCTGCCCCCAGCTATTAATGGGAGAGAACAGATGGGTGAGGGAAGGTGCCAGGACTGGTTTTGGGATGTGCTGGCCAAAGGCAAAGATGTTTGTATCCAGGAGTCCGAAACCCAACTAAAGCAACAGCATCAACAACTCAACATTGTGGCTCTGGCCCCGGTCCACAATCTTCCCCCAATCCTGCCCCAGCAGGGTCTTCATTCTCCAATCTCTTACTCCAGCCTCCAGAGCCTATCTCTGCTTGATCTAGGCTCCTGTCTCCCTGGAGTCCTAAACCCTCCAATAGTTTGTCCATGACCTTGACCTAGCTGCAGCCACCCTCAACTTCTTGTTTCGGGACAGATTGATTACCATGTCCAACCCCGCTCTCCCTCATCTTGGCTTCCCCTGAGGATGTTGTCTGGTTAGGCCTCACCTCTCTCCCCTCAGCTAACCCACTCCTTGTAATAATAATAACTGTGGTATTTGTTAGGTGATTATTCTGTGCCAAGCTCTAGGGTAGATCAGGATATTCAGGTCCCACATGTGACTCACTGTCTAAATATAAGGGATAACAGGTATTAAAGCTTCATTTTGCAGATGAGGGAACTAAGGCAAAGAGAAGAGAAGTAACTTGCCCAAGGTCTCACCAGAAATGGCAGAGAGGGGCTGCTCACCTCCCTCCCTCCTACAGCCAACTCTGGTCTCTCTTCCTGCCTCCCTCTCTCAACTGCTCTCCCTTTGTCCCACCATCTCCTTCTCTCCCACCCTCCGAAGAGTGGTCACCCTCAGCTCCCCGCTTCCTGGTTCCCCTGTGCCATTTCTAACACTTTTTGCTTCCTCCTACTCTATCCACTTTCTCCTACTACGATCCTGGGGACTTGGCCCCTCCATGATGATTCACACTCTGACCCCCTGTTTCTCTCCCAGCCATCCTTGCCCCTCCTACCTCACCTCCCTTCTCGCCTTCTACAGCCCAGCAGGCACACTCTGTTCCTCTGGAGCTAACCTCACTGTGCTTCGTTCTCTCCTGTCCCACCGTCGACCCCTGGCCCACATCCCACCTCTGGCCTGGAATGCCCTCCCTCCTCACATCCTCCAAACTAGCTCTTTTCCTCCCTTCATAGCCCTACTGAAAGCTCACCTCCTCCAGGAGGCCTTCCCAGACTAAGTTCCTTTTTCCTCTGTTCCTCCTCCCCTCCCCATTGCCCCGGCTTGCTCCCTCTACTCCCCTCCCTGCCCCACAGTGCTTGTTTATATATGTACATATTTATTATTCTATTCATTTTATTAATGATGTACATATATATGTAATTCTATTTCTTTATATTGATGCTATTGATGACTGTTTACTTGTTTTGATAACTGTCTCCCCCCTTCTAGACTGTGAGCCCGCAGCTGGGTAGGGACTGTCTCCATTTGTACTTTCAAAGCTCTTAGTACAGTGTTCTGCACACAGTAAGCCCTCAATAAATATGATTGAATGAATGAATGAATGAACTTCCTGTAGCTTCTCAACTCTATTGACTGCTTGCTTCTTCCCTTAGCCATACATGGATGCTGGATCTCATCACCTCCACCCTCTGCCATCACCTCCACCCTCTCCACCAAACCTCAATTTTCCCCTCTCACAGCCCCCCTTCAGTCCCACAACTCCAAACCCCCATCCTCCATTCCTGCACTTGGGCAGCTGAATGCACCAGAAGGCATCTGGGCTCTGGGAACACTCCGGCCACTTCCCTCTACACTGGAAGCTCCTTGGGGGCAGGAAACGTTTCTACCAATGCTATTATATTGTCCTCTCCCAAGTGCTGAGTCCAGTTATCTGCACAGAGTGAACCCTCAGTAAATATCACTGACAGATTGATTGCTTCCCTTACTCTGTCCTGCTCTAGTCCTGCTCTCTCTACTGTTCCCCAACTCTTTTGACTCTTCCTCACTGGTTACCATGACCACAACCCACAGCAACTATTCCAAACCTTCAACCGCCATCCCTCACAGGGTCCCAGGGCCCCCACCGCCTCCCAGTGCCAAAAGCCTGGGCCTGGAAGTCAAAAGACCTGGGTTCTAATCCTACCTCTGCCACTGGGCTGCCTGCATGGCCTTGGGAAAATCACTTCACCTCTTTGGGCCTCCATTTCCTGATCTGTAAAATGGGGATTAAATCCTATTTCCTCGTATTAGAGTGTCAGCCCCATGTAGGACAGGGACTGTGTCCAACCTGATTAACTAATGGTTAGAACAGTGCTTGGCACATGGTAAGCACTTAACAAATACAAAAATAATAATAATTATACTCTTGCATCTACTCTGGTGCTTAGCACAGTGCTTGCCACACAGTAAGCACTCAATACCTTTCCCAATTATTATGATCTCACCAACTACTTGGTTGGGAAAATGGACTGTGAGTCATAAACTTTCCCAAGTCCACCATGTGATCATCACTCTACTACTCTCTTCTCATCTCTCTCCTCCTTCCCAGCTGTTTCTTCTGAAGAGGCCTCCGGGCTTCTCTTTCCATCCACCCCTTCTCCCTGAGGTTCTCCCAGAACCTTTTATTTTTATGGTATCTGTTAAGCATTTGCTATGTTCCAGGCACTGTACAAAGAGCTGGGGTGTTCATTCATTCATTCATTCATTCATTCATTCAACTGTATTTGTTGAGCGCTTACTGTGTGCAGAGCACTGTACTAAGCACTTGGGAAGTACAAGTTTGCAACATATAGATACATGATAGATAGGGTAGATACAAGATAACCAAGGTTGGATACATCCAGGTCCCACATGGGGTTCACAGTCTCAAATCCCCATTTTACATATGAGGTAACTGAAGCACAGGGAAGTTAAATGTCTTGCCCCAGGTCACATTGCAGAGAAGTGGAAGAATGGGGATTAGAACTCTGGTCCTCTGACTCCCAAGCCCAGGCTCTTCCCACTAAACCATGCTACATCCCTTTCATTTCTTACTCCCACTCTCCTCTCCTTCCTCACTGCTATCTTCAATTTCTCACTCTCTGATGACACTTTCCCCTCTCCCTTCAAACATGTTCAGTCTTCCCTCTCCTAAAAATAAACCTTCCCTGTTCATCACGCACCCTTCCAGCTATCACCTCGTCTTCTTCCTCCTGTTCCCATCCATACTCCTCTAAGGGGTTGAATTCACCTACTGCCTCCGCTTCCTCTCCTCCAATTTCCTTCATGACCCTCAACAATCTGGTTTCCACTCTCTTCGCTCCACTGAATCACTCATCTCCGAGGTCACCATACATTTTCCTTGCCAAATCCAGTGGCCACTACCCTATCCCAATCTTTCTTGGCCTCCTGGCTCCTTTCAAAGCTCTGGACCACTCCCTTTCTTCTCTTGAAAACACTAACCTTGGCACTACTGACAGTGTCCTCTCCTGGTTCTCCTCCTATCTCCCTGACTGTTCCCTCTCGGTCTCTTCTGCTGGCACCTCCTCTACCTCCCACCCTCTAATTGTGGAGGTTCCTCAAGGCTCAGTTCTGGGTCCCCCGTTCTCTCTGTCAGAAAGGAGAAACTCTGTTGACTTCAAGGCATCCCATCAACTCCCCCCCTTCCTATTTATCCACTCTCTCCTTCCACTAGAGAGAAGTAGCATGACATAGTGGATACAGCATGGGCCTAGGAGTCAGAAGGTCATGGGTTTAAATCCCAACTCCACCATTTGTCTGCTGTGTGACCTTGGGCAAGTCATTTCACTTCTCTGTGCCTCAGTTGCCTCATCGGTAAAATGGGGATTGAGACTGTGGGAAAGGGACTGTGTCCATCCCAATTTGCTTGTATCCATTCCAGCATTTATTAGAGTGCCTGGCACATAGTAAGCTCTTAACAAATACCATTATTATTATTATTATTATTATTATTATTATTATTATTATTATTATTATTATTACCTCCCAGCTCACCCTCTTTGCTTCTGAGTACCTTGATCTTGTCTCTCCCACCAACCTCTTGCTTGCTCCCTCCCTCCTGCCTAGAACTCTCCCACCCTTCATATCTGACAGACCACCCCCCTCCCCATCTTCAAAGCCCTCTTGAAACCACAGCTCCTCCAGCAAGCCTTCCACGATGAATTTCTGAGCCTTCGGGTATATTCTCTCAACTGTCACCTCAGCACTTCTGCGCCACCTTAGCCGTTATGTACTCACAAGCATCCAGTGCTCCTAAAGTGCACATCTCATACCACCCTGTGACTGTCTGCCCCCCACACATAAGGGTCCCAAATGAAGTAATTCAGGAGCTTGGGCCAGAAGGGCTGACCCTTGGATCGCTCAACTGGTGAGGTAGTATGCCATATGGAATGAAGGGCCAATCGTCCACATCGCCCCAGCACATAGACAATTGTGGGTTGAGGATGTGGCAGCACTCAGCGTTTCTGCATCTGGTGAAGGGGTATATGAGCTCAGGGGGGTGGAGGCATCGTGGTCCTTGGTGGTCACAGCACCGAGGACACAAAGCCCACTGTGACGGGAGATGCCCGCACCGACACCAGCCCGAGTAAGGATTGGGAACTCAGGGGGCTGGGAACCATCAGAGACTGCTGGCAATGTACTCCTGTAATCTGCTTGCCCTAAAGGGCATGAAAGATAATATACAGGTGCTTGAGGCTTTCTATGGCTGACTAGATTCTAGCTATAAGGAACTCAATTTATTCTTTACATAGAGGAGTAGTTGTAACCAGTAATCTTTTCATCCCTTGTAACCACCTGGGGTCTCTTGTTCATTAACTAGGAATCCAAAACGGGCCTGGTCCCGCTTCTTCCCCTTCGAGGTTGGTTGGTGACACCCCCATTACTCAAGCATTTGCTCATTCACATCAATCAATCCATCAATGGCATTTATTGAGCACTTATGTGCAGAGCACTGTACTAAGCGCTTGGGAGAGTACAACAGGATTAGCAGACACATTTCCTGACCACAGTGAGCACATCTCCCCACTTCCTTCTTCGGTAAATGACTGCATTGTCTGTCTGCCTCACTAGACCATAAGATCCTTGAGGGTAGGGATCCTGTCTACTAACTGTATTGTACTCTACCAAGTGTTTGGTATATAGTGCTCTGCACACAGTAGATACTATGGAATAAATAATTGATGTTTTTAACAATAAGGGTCCTGCAATATCCTCTTCTGGATCCCCTATTCTTCTCCCCCAACCCGCCCTTTATTGAGGAGCTTATCAGCTCCCACAGCTTTGACTACTATCTTTCTGAGGATGACTTCCAAATCTCCCTGGTGATCCCAGACCTCTCACCTAATTTATAATCCCAAATTTCCCCCGCTCCCCCATCCTCCCTGCCCTGAAAGCTCTGCCCTTGGTGTTAGCCTCCCCTCCTCGCTGCCTTTCAGTTCTCACATTCATTCATTCAATCGTATTTATTGAGCGCTTACTGTGTGCAGAGCACTGTACTAAGCTCTTGGGAAGTACAAGTTGGCAACATATAGAGGCAGTCCCTACCCAATAACGGGCTCACAGTCTAGAAGGGGGAGACAGACAACAAAACAAAACAAGTAGACAGGTGACAATAACATCAGAATAAATAGAATTATAGCTATATACACATCATTAAAAAAATAGAGTAATAAATATGTATAAATATACACAAGTGCTGTGGGGAGGGGAAGGCGGTAGGGCAGAGGGAGGGAGTGGGGGCGATGGGAAGGGGAGGAGGAGCAGAGGAAAAAGGGGGGCTCAATCTGGGAAGACCTCCTGGAGGAGGTGAGCTCTCAGTAGGGCTTCGAAGGGAGGAAGGGAGCTAGTTTGGTGGATGTGTGGAGGGGGGGCATTCCAGGCCAGGGGTAGGATGTAGGCCAGAGGTCAACGGCGGGACAGGCAAGAACGAAGCAAAGTGAGGTGGTTAGCAGCAGAGGAGTGGAGTGTGCGGGCTGGGCTGTAGAAGGAAAGAAGGGAGGTGAGGTAGGAAGGGGCAAGGTGAAGCCGAGAATGAGGAGTTTTTGCTTCATGTGAGGGTTGATAGGCAACCACTGGAGATTTCTGAGGAAGGGAGTGCCATGCCCAGAACGTTTCTGTACAAAGATAATCCAGGCAGCAGAGTGAAGTATAGACTGAAGTGGGGAGAGACAGGAAGTTGGTAGATCAGAAAGGAGGAGGGCAGGGGCAGGGACACGCAGTGGCTCACCTGTTTCACTCAGGTCCCTGCTCTCTGCCTCTCACAGCTGCTAATCCTCAAAGACTATTCCTCTAAAATCATTTTGCTTTCCTCTCCTTCCTTCTCACCCTAATTCATGCTCTGGTCATAATACAATGAGATCACTTGCCTGGCTAAGTCCTCCTTTCCCCCGGCTCCCTCTCCCTTCTGCCCCCTTTAAGTATTTGATATTCTCCCCACCCTCAGCCCCACAACACTGATTTGCATATCCTCATTGCTATTTCCCCTATCTATATTTTATTTTAATCTCTGTCTCCCCTCTCTAGACTGAAAACTCCTAATGGTCAGGTAACAGGTCTCCCAACTCTCTCAAGCACTTAGTATAGTGCTCTGCACACAGTAAGTGCTCAAAAAATGCCAATGATTGATTGATTCCTGGATGTCTCCTCGCCGGTCTTACTTTTTAATAATTCTGATGGTATTTATCAAGAATTTACCGTGTACCAAGAAGTGTGCTAAACGCTGGGATACATGCAAGATAACCAGACGGAGCACGGTCCCCTTTCCCAAACAGAGATCACAATCTAAGTGATTATGAGAGAAAACATATCACCTCCATTTTACAGATGAGGAAGCTGAAGTACAGCCACGTTAAGTGATTTGGCCAAGGTCCTACAGGAGGCTGGTGGCAGAGTTAGGATTAGAACCTGGGCTTTAGAACATCCAATCCCTTGCCCTTTCCACTAAGCCATGCTACCTCCCTGTTCTCCACATCTTCAGAGCCCCTGTAAAAATTCACCTTCTCCAGGAAGCTTTCCTGTTTCATTCCCAACACTTTCCCTTAGCATTTGGGCTTGATACTCCTCTCTCCATGTACAAAAGTACACTTTTACTTACTTTAGAAATATGTATTTCTCCCTGAACATCGTTGTTCAGATTTTTGTCCTGATGTGTGTATTCCCCTTCCTACTTTATCCTTGTTCTGTTTTCTGCATTCACTCTCTGTACATAATTCAGTAACAGATAGAGACAATCCCTACCCAACAATGGGCTCACAGTCTAGAAGTGGGAAGACAGACAACAAAACAAAACAGACAGGCATCAACAGCATCAAAATAAATAAAATTATAGATACACATCATGAATAAAAACAAAGAATAATACATATGTACATACATACACAAGTGCTGTGGGGCAGGGAGTGGGATAGAGCAGAGTGAGGGAGTAGGGGCGATGGGGAGGGGAGGAGGAGCAGAGGAAAAGGGGGGCTCAGTCTGGGAATGCCTTCTGGAGGACATAAGCTCTCAGTAGGGCTTTGAAGAGGGGGAAGAGAGCTAGTTTGGCAGATGTGAGGAGGGAGGGCATTCCAGGTCAGAGGACGTGGGCCAGCGGTAGATGGTGGGACAGGCGAAAATGAGGCACAATGAGGAGGTTAGTGGCAGAGGAGTGGAGTGTGCAGGCTGGGCTGTAGAGAGTGAGAAAGGTGCTAAGGTAGGAGGGGGCAAGGTGTTGGAGAGCTTTGAAGCCAATAGTGAGGAGTTTTTGCTTCAAAAGAAGGTTGATAGGCACCCACTGGAGATTGTTGAGGAGGGGCGGGGGTGACATGCCCAGAACATTTCTGTAGAAAGATAATCCAGGCAGCAGAGTGAAGTATAGACTGAAGTGGGGAGAGACAGGAGGTTGGGAGATCAGAAAGGATGCTGATGAAGTAATCCAGTCGGGATATGATGAGTGACTGTACCAACAAGGTAGCGGTTTGGATGTAGAGCAAAGGGCAGATCTTGGCAATGTTGTGAAGGTGAGACCAGCAGGATTTGGTGACGGATTGGGTATGTGGGGTAAATGAAAGAGCGGAGTCAAAGATGACACCAAGGTTGCGGACTTGTGAGATGGGAAGGATGGCTGTGCCGTCCACAATGACAGAAAGTTTGGGAGAGAAGATAAGGTGCTCTGTCTTGGAGTTTGAGGTGGTGGAAGGACATCCAAGTAGAGATGTTCTGATGGCAGGAGGAGATGCAAGCCTGCAGGGAGGAAGAGAGAACAGGGGAGGGGATATAGATTTGGGTATCATCCATATAGAGATGATAGTTGAAGCCATGGGAGAGAATGACTTCTCCGAGGGAGTGAGTGTATATGGAGAATAGAAGAGGACCAAGAACTGACCTTGAGGGACCCCAACAGTTAGGGGATGGGAGGGGGAGGAGGATCCCACAAAGGAGACTGTGAATTAATGGTAAGAGAGATAAGAGGAGAACCAGAAGAGGGCAGAGTCAGTGAAGCCAAGGTTGGATAACGAATAGAGGAGAAGGGGTTGGTCCACAGTGTCTAAGGCAGCTGAGAGGTCGAGGAGGATTAGGCTGGAGTAGGAGTCGTTGGATTTGGCAAGGAGGTCATTGGTGACCTTTGAGAAGGTGGTTTCAGTGGAGTGAAGTGGGCAGAAGCCAGATTGGAGGGGGTCCAGGAGAGAGATGGAGGAGAGGAATTGGAGACAGTGAGTGTAGACGACTTAATCAAGGAGTTTGGAAAGGAACGGTAGGAGGGAGATGGGGCGATAACTGGAAGGGGCTTTGGGATCAAGGGAGGGTTTTTAGGATGGGGGAGACGTGGGCATATGGGGAAGAAGAGATTGGAGAGTGAGCGGTTGGACATGGTAGTTAAGGAGGGAAGGAGGGATGGAGGGAGAGTTTTTATAAGGTGCGAAGGAATAGGGTCCGATGTGCATATGGAGGGAGTGGCACTTGAGAGAAGGCAGGATATATCCTCTCAAGATACTGCCAGAAAGGATACTTCTGGGAAAAGGGAGCCGAGAGGAGGGGGGATGGAGAAGGGGGAGTGGTGATTTTGGGGAGCTCACAACCTGATGGTGTTAATTTTCTTAATTAGGTAGATGGCCAGATTGTTGGGGGCGAGGGATGGAGGTGGAGGGAAGGAGGGACAGGGGGCCTCAAGAGGGAGTTAAATGTCCGGAACAACTGAACAGGGTGATGGGCATGGGTGTCAATAAGGGAAGAGAAATGGTTTTGCTAGGCAGAAGAGAGGGCAGAATTAAGGAAAGAAAGGACAAACTTGAAATGGACAAGTTCGGCCTGATGTTTAGATTTCCACCAGTAGCATTCAGTGGCTCGAGCATAAGAGAGAAATAGTGCAGGTGATCCAGGGCTGTGGGTTAGTGGTGTGAGAGTGACAAAGGGACGGGGAAGGAGTGAGTTGAGTTGAGTAGAGAGGATGGTGTTGAGAGTGTCTATTTGGTCATCAAGAGTGGGTAGATTGGGTATGGAGGTTAGGTGAGATATCTTAAGGGGTCAAGGAGGAGATGCTGAGGAGCAGCATGGTCTAGTGGAGAGAGTATGGCCCTGGGAGTCAGAGGACCTGAGTTGTAATCCTGACCCCGCCACTTCAATTAATCAATCATATTTATTGAGCACTTACTGTGGGCAGAGCACTGTACTAAGTGCTTGGGAGAGTACAGAATAACAAAATAACAGAACTGGTAGACACATTTTCTGCCCATAACTAGAGGAGACAGACTTTATCAAATTTAAATGTATTTATTTATTTAAATACTTGATGGTTAAATATTTAAGATTTGATTATTTAAATAAATGTATTTAGTTAAATTTATTTGTTTAAATAAATAAATTACAGATATATACCTAAGGGCTGTGGGGTTGAGGGAAGGGTGAATAAAGGGAGCAAATCCAAGTGCCAGGGTGATACAGAAGGGAGTGAGAGCAGAGAAAATCTTGGAGATGTGCTGAAGGCTTTGAAGGTGGGAAGAGTAATTGTCTGTTGGATATGAAGAGGGAGGGAATTCCAGATCAGAAGCAGGATGTGGACAAGAGGTCAGCAGCGAGATAGATGAGATTGAGGCACAATAAGTAGGTTGGCATTAGAGGAGCAAAGAGTGTGGGCTGGGTTGTAGTAGGAAAGCAGCCAAGTGTGGTAGGAGGGAGCAAGATGATTAAGTGTTTTAATCTCCGATTGGCAAGGAGATTTCATTTGATGCAGAAGTGGATGGACAACCACTGGAGGGTCTTAAGAGGAATAGGGAAACCTGGGATGAACTTTTCTGTAGGAAAATCAATCAGGCAGCAGTGAGGAGTAGTAGGAGAGTATCGAGGTGAGATAGGAGGGGGCTAGGTGATTGAGTGCTTTAAAGACAATGGAGAGTCATTTTTGTTTGAGGTGGAGGTGAATGGCAGCCCCTGGAGTTTCCTGAGCAGTGGGGAAACATGGACTGAATGTTTTTGTAGAAAAATGATCCAGACAGCAGAGTGAAGTATGGACTGGAGTGGAGAGACACAGGAGGCAGGGAGGTCAGCAAGAAGGCTGATACAGTAATCAAAAAGGAATAGATAAGTGCTTGTCTTCTATGTCACCTTGGGCAAGTCACTTCACCTCTTTGGGCCTCAGTTACCTTGTATCCACCCCAGTGGTATCCACCCCAGTGCTCAGAACAGTGCTTGGCACATAGTAAGTGCTTAACAAATGCCTTCATGATTATTATTATTATTTGGCAAGAAAGAGGTGATTGGTGACCTTTGAGAGGGTGCTTTCTGTGGAGTGAAAGGGGTGGAAGAAAGATTGGAGGGAGCCTAGGAGAGAAATGAAGGAGAGGAAGTGGAGACAGAGGGTGCAAACAACTAGCTCAAGGAGTTCAAAAAGGAATCATAGGAGGAAGGAGGAGCAATAATTGGAGGGAGCCCTGGGGTCAAGGGAGGGTTTAAAAAAATAGGAGAGACATAAGCAGGTTTGAAAGCAGTTGGGAAGAAACCATTCGAGAGTGAACAGTTGAGAGGAACAGTTGAGAGGAAAGAAGTGGGGGGCAGTGCTTTGACAGGTGCACTCTCCTCCTACCCCTTCTCCATCAATCAATCAATCAATCAACTGTATTTATTGAACATTTACCACATGCAGAGCACTCAACTAAGTGCTTGGGGGAGTACAACACACTATAACAGACACATTCCCTGTCCACAGTGAGCTTACAGTCTAGAGGGGGAGACAGACATTAATATGAATAAATAAATTACAAATATGTACATAAGTGCTGTGGGGCTAGGATGGGGGGAATGAATAAAGGAAGCAAGTCAGAGCGACACAGAAGAGAGTGGGAAAAGGGGAAATGAGGAGATGTGCCTTCAATAACGCTTTGAAGGAGGGAAGAGTCATTGTCTGTCAGCTATGGAGTGGGAGGGTATTCCAGGCCAGAGGCAGACTGTGGGCAAGTGGTAGGTAGTGAAGCAGATGAGATCGAAGTACAGTAAGAAGGTTGGCATTAGAAGATCAAAGTGCAAGGGCTGGATTGTACTGGAGAGTACCGAGGTGAGGTATGAGGGCGCAAGGTGATTGAAAGCTTTAAATAATAATAATAATGATGGTATTAAGCGCTTACTATGTGCTAAGCACTGTTCTAAGCACTGGGATAGATACAACGTTATCAGGTTGTCCCACGTGGGGCTCATAGTCTTAATCCCCATTTTACAGATAAGGTAACTGAGGCACAGAGAAGTTAACTGACCTACCCAACATCGCATAGCTGACAAGTGACGGAGCCAGGATTAGAACGCACGACCTCTGACTCCCAAGCCTGTTCTCTTTCCATTAAGCCATGCTGCTTCTCTGAAAGCCAGTGGCAAGGAATTTCTGTTTGAAGCAGAGGTGGATGGGCAACCACTTGAGTTTCTTGAGGAGTGGGCTGAACGTTTCTGTAGAAAACTGATCCGGGCAGCAGAGTGAAATGTGGACTGGAGTTGGGAGAGACAGAAGACAAGGAGGTCAGTCAAGGCTAAAAGAGTAATCAAGGAAGGATAGGATACGTGCTTGGATTAATGTGGTAGCAGTTTCGATGGAGAGGAAAGAATGGATTTTAGTGATATTGTGAAGGATTTAGTGGTAGATTGAATATGTGAGTTGAATGAGAGAGAGTCAGAGGATAACGCTAGGCTATGGGCTTGAGGGACACGAATGATGGTGGTGCCATTTACAGTGACGGGAAAGTGATGGGGAGGACAGGATTAGGGTGGGAAGATAAGAACTTAACATGTCCAAGTCGAGATGTCTTAAAGGCAGGAGGAAATGTGAGATTGCAGAGATGCAGAGAGATCAGGGATGGATATGTAGATTTAGGAACCATCCACATGGAAGTGGTAGTTGAAGCCATGGGAGTGAATGAGTTCTCCCAGGTAGTGGGTTAGGATGGAGAATAGAAGGGGTCCCAGAACTGGACCTTGAGGGATGCCCAGTTAGGGGGTGGAAGACAGAGGAGGATCCCACGAAAGAGACTGAGAATGAGCTACCAGAGAGATGAGGAGAACCAGGAGAGAAGAGTGTCAGTAAAATTGAGGTTGGATAATGTTTCATTCATTCATTCATTCATTCATTCATTCATTCATTCAATCAATCGTATTTATTGAGTGCTTACTGTGTGCAGAACACTGTACTAAGTGCTTGGAAAGTACAATTCAGCAACAGATAGAGACAATCCCTACCCAACAACAGGCTCACAGTCTCTAGAAGGGGGAGACAGACAACAAAACAAAGCAAGTAGATAGATATCAATAGCATCAAAATAAATAAATAGAATTATAGCTATATACACATCATTAATGAAATAAATAGAATAATAAATATGTACAAATATATTCAAGTGCTGTGGGGCAGGGAAAGGGGTAGTGCAGTGGGAGGGAGAAGGGGAGATGGGGAGGGGAGGAGGAGCAGAGGAAAAGGGGGGCTCAATCTGGGAAGGCCTCCTGAAGGAGGTGAGCTCTCAGTAGGGCTTTGAAGGCAGGGAGAGAGCTAGTTTGGCGGATGTGAGGAGGGAGGGCATTCCAGGCCAGAGGTAGGATGGGGGCCAGGTGTCGACGTTGGGACAGGCGAGAATGAGGCACAGTGAGGAGGTTAGCAGCAGAGGAGCAGGGTGTGCAGGCTGGGCTGTAGAAGGAGAGAAGGGAGGTGAGGTAGGAGGGGGCAAGGTGATGGAGAGCTTTGAAGCCAACAGTGAGGAGTTTTTGCTTCATATGAAGGTTGATAAGCAACCACTGGATATTTTTGAGGAGGGGGGTGACATGCCCAGAGTGTTTCTGTAGAAAAATAATCCGAGCAGCAGAGTGAAGTACAGACTGAAGCAGGGAGGGACAGGAGGTTGAGAGATCAGAAAAGAGGCTGATGCAGTAATCCAGTCAAGATATGATGAGAGATTGAGCCAACAAGGTAGCAGTTTGGATGGAGAGGAAAGGACAGACCTTGGTGATGTTGTGAAGGTGAGACTGGCAGGTTTTGGTGACGGATTGGATGTGTGGGGTGAATGAGAGAGTGGAGTCAAGGATGACACCAAGGTTGCAGGCTTGTGAGACAGGAAGGATGGTAGTGCCATCCACAGTGACAAGAAAGTCACTGTGAAGAAGTAGCGTGGCTCAGTGGAAAAAGCACAGGCTTGGGAGACAGAGGTCATGGGTTCTAATCCCGACTCCAACACTTGTCAGCTGTTTGAGTGGGCAAGTCACGTAACTTCTCTGTGCCTCAGTTCCCTCATCTGTAAAATGGGAATTAAGACTGTGAACCCCATGTGGGACAACCTTGATTACCTTGTATCCCCCCCCAGCGCTTAGAACAGTGCTTGGCATGTAGTAAGCGCTAAACAAATACCAATATCATTATTATTATTATTGTCATTATTAAAGTCAGGGAGAGGACAGGGTTTGGGAGGGAAGATAAGGAGCTCAGTCTTGGACATGTTGAGGTTTAGGTGGTGGGCGGACATCCAGGTGGAGATGTCTTGAAAGCAGGAGGAGATACGAGCCTGGACGGAGGGAGAGAGAACCGGGGAGGAGATGTAGATTTGTGTGTCATCTGCAAGATGATGGTTGAAGCCGTGAGAGTGAATGAGTTCACTAAGGGAGTGAGTATAGTTGGAGAACAGAAGGAGACCAAGAACTAAACCCTGAGGAACCCCTACAGTCAGGGAATGGGAGGGGGAGGAGGAGCCTGCGAAGGAGACTGAGAATGAATGGCCAGAGAAATAAGAGGAGAACCGGGAGAGGATGGAGTCTGTGAAGCCAAGGTTGGATAACGTGTTTAGAAGGGGAGGGTCGACAGTGTCAAAGGCAGCTGAGAGTTCGAGAAGGATTAGGACAGAGTAGGAGCCATTGGATTTGGCAAGAAGGAGGTCATTGGAGACCTTTGAAAGGGCACTTTCGGTGGAATGGAAGGAGTGGAAGCCAGATTGTAGGGGGTCCAGGAGAGAGTTGGAGTTGAGGAATTTGTGGCAGCGAATGTAGACGACTTGCTCTAGGATTTTGGAAAGGAAGGGAAGGAGGGAGATGGGGTGATAACTGGAAGGGGCAGTGGGGTCAAGAAAGGGTTTTTTTTAGGATGTGGAGATCTGGGCATGTTTGAAGGCAGAGGGGAAGAAGCAGTTGGAGAGTGAAGGGTTGACGATGAAAGTTAATGAGGGGAGGAGGGAGGGGGTGAGAGTTTTTATAAGGTGAGAGGGAATGTGATCTGAAGCACAGGTGGAGGGGGTGGCACTTGAGAGAAAGAGGTGGTCGACAGTGTTGAAGGCAGCTGAGAGGTCGAGGAGGATCAGGATGGAGTAGAGGCCACTGGATCTGGCAAGAAGGAAATCATTAGTGACCTTTGAGAGGGCAGTGTCTGTGGAGTGAGGGGGATGGAAGTCAAATTGGAGGGAGTCAAAGGAGAGAACTGGAGGAGAAGAACTTGAGACATTGGGTGTAGACAACTTGCTCAAGGAGTTTGGAGGGGAATGGTAGGAGGAAGATGGGGCAATAATTGGAGGGAGCTGCGGGGTCAAGGGAGGGTTTTTTCAGAATAGGGGAGACATGAGCACGTTTGAAAGCAGTGGGAATGAAGCCATTGGAAAGTGAACAGTTGAAGATGGCAGTCAGGGAGGGAAGAAGGGACTGGGCAAGTGTTTTGATAAGATGTGAAGGGATGGGGTCAGATGTGCAGGGGGAGGGGGTGGACTTTGAGAGATGGCAGGAGATCTCCTCTTAAGATAC
This sequence comes from Tachyglossus aculeatus, assembly GCF_015852505.1. NCBI lineage: Eukaryota > Metazoa > Chordata > Mammalia > Monotremata > Tachyglossidae > Tachyglossus > Tachyglossus aculeatus. The sequence goes on along the minus strand of NC_052086.1, from coordinate 82,074,263 downwards.
TGAGGTGAAAGATGGGAGAGTTGAAGAAGGGGCAGGAGGAGGGAGGGGCTGGTGAGGAGCAGGGGAGATTTTGGTAGATAGTTTCAATTTTTTTCAATAGAGTAGGTAGCTAGGTCACTGGACCAAGGGATGGGGAAGGTGGGGGGCCAGGGAGTTTGAAGAGGGAGATAAACGCCTGGAACAACTAACAAGTGCGATGGCCATGGGTGTCAAAAGGAATGGAAAAATAATTTTGCTGGGCAGACTTAAAGCACACAAGGATGGCATGCAGTGGACGAGGTTGGCCTGATATCTAGATTTCCTCCAGCATCCCCTCCATCTGCTCCTCTCCCTTCGTTATGGTATTTGTTAAGCACTTACTGTGTCAAACACTGTACTGAGCACTGGGGTAGATACAAGATAATCCAGTTGGACAGTCCCTGTTCCACATGGGACTCAGTCCAAATTGGAGGGAGGATTTAACTCCCATTTTACAGTTGTAGTAACCGAAGGGAAGTGACTCACCCAAGATCAGCCAGCAGACAAAGTGGTGGAGGCAGAATTAGAACCCAGGTCCTCTGACTCCTGGGCACTTGGAAACCCTGCTTCCTTTCCCAGCTCTTCTCCATCCCCTCTGATCCCCTCGAGTCCCCTTCTCCCTTTCCCTCTCTTCTCCATCTCCTCCTCCTTTGACCCCACTCCCCTCCTCCTCCCTTTCCTCCCCTCCATGTCCCGACTCCCATTTTGGCCCTCAGGGGCCCTTGGCCCTCCATTCTCTGACTTCCCTCTACCCTCGCCCCGCTTCATCCTCTCCTTCCTGCGGGTGAGCTCACCCCGCCCGGGCTGCGGTTACCATGGCTCCCGGTTGTGAGTCCTGCCTAGGTCGCTCGGGGCAGCGTGAGGACCTGCTCCGTCGCAGTCATGGTGGTGGTGGTGATGATGATGATGATGGTATTTGTTAAGCGCTTACTATGTGCAAAGCACTGTTCTAAGCACTGGGGAGGTTATAAGGTGATCAGGTTGTCCCATGGGGGGCTCACAGTCTTAATCCCCATTTTACAGATGAGGAAACTGAGGCACAGAGAAGCAAAGTGGCTTGCCCAAAGTCACACAGCTGCCAACTGGTGGAGCCGGGATTTGAACCAATGACCTCTGACTCCAAAGCCCAGGCTCTTCCCACTGAGTCACGCTGCTTCTCTGGTGGTAGTGATGGCTGCCGCTGTGCGGGAGACGGAAGCCAGGGATGGGAACAACCAGGCCGAAACTGCGGCCTCGCGCCAGAGCTACACACACCCTCAACCAGGGGACGTCCCTGAAGCCAGGTGAGTGGCGGTGTGGTGACGTATGACGTTGACGTAACGACGTACGGACACGACACCTGTAGGCGTCGGGGCTGCGAGCGAGCGAGTGAGCGAGGGAGGGCCAAGAGGCTCTCCCGGGCTCAGGCCTCCTCTAAGTCTCCCTGCCTGCAGAGCTCCGAAGTGGGAAGGGTGCGGGGCGGAATAATAAAAAATGTGTTACTTGTTAAGCGCTTACCGAGTGATAAACACTGTTCTAAGTGCTGGGGTAGATACGTGATAATCAGGGGCTCGCAGTCATAATCCCCATTTTACGGATGAGGTAACTGATGCTCAGAGCAGTTCAATGACTTGCCCAGCAGACAAGTGGTTGAATTGGAAGTAGCACTCGCACGCCCGTGCTCTTTCCCCTAGGCCACGCTGCTCCCAGGAGGAGGTGGGGCTTGGCAACACTGAGAAGAGGAAGCTTGGGAGGTGCCAAGGGAGCCAGGCGGGGAAGAGTAGGCCCACCAGCAATGAAGACCGAGGTGGAAAGCCTGCATGTCATCCCCCTCCTCAAAAATCTCCAGTGGTTGCCTATCAACCTTGGTATCAAATAAAAACTCCTCACTATTGGCTTCAAAGCTCTCCATCACCTTGCCTCTTCTTATCTCACCTCCCTTCTCTCTTTCTACATTACAGCCCACACTCTCCGCTCCACTGATGCTAACCTTCTCACCGTGCCTTGATCTCGCCTGTCCCTCTGTCAACCCCTGGCCCATGTTCTACCTCTGTGACCTGGAACGCCCTCCCTCCTCAAATCTGCTGAATAATCACTCTTTCCCCCTTCAAAGCCTTACTTAAGGCTCACCTCCTCCAAGAGGCCTTCCCAGACTAAGCCCCCCTTTCCCTCAGTTCCCCCTCCCTTCCACATCACCTCCACTCACTCCCTTTGCTCTTCCCCTCCCCCCTGCCCCACAGCACTTTCATATATGTGCATATATCAATAATTCTATTTATTTATATGCCTGTTAACTTGCTTTGATGTCTGTTTCCCCCCTTTTAGACTGCCCGGTATGGGCAGGGATTCTCTCTCTTTATTGCAGAATTGTACTTTCCAAGCATTTAGTAGGGTGCTCTGCACACAGTAAGTGCTCAGTAAATACGATTGAATGAGTGAATAAATGCAAGCTTGGAGGAAATGAGCCCATGGAGCTCTCTGAGGAGTGGCAGGAGAAGGAAGAGGAACAGTGTTCATTAAGCACCTAACATGTACCAAGCTCTGGGAACAAAATCCAAGGATGAGAGCTTCAGGGGGCCCACAGATCAAGGATAATGCTAGGGATCAACCAATCAATGGTATTGATTGAGCATTTACTGGACTGGACTGAGCACTTGTACTTTCCAAGCTCTTAGTACAGTGCTCTGCACTCAGTAAGTGCTCAATAAATACGATTGAATGAATGAATGAATTTACTGAGTGTTCATTCTGTGCAGAGCACTGGACTCAGCACTTGGGAGAAGACAATACAATAGCATTGGTAGACATGTTCCCTGCCCCCAAGGAGCTCCCAGTGTAAAGGGAAGTGGCCAAAGTGGACCTGGAGCCTGGATGCCCTCTGGCGTGTTCAGCCGCCCGAGTACAGGAGTGGAAGATGGGGCTCTGGAGGTGCGGGAGTGATGGGAGGCAAGGGAGTGGAGTTTGGTGGAGAGGGAAGAGGTGAGGGTTAGGGGTGTTAGTGGGGAGGAATGGGAGCTTTGGCAGAAAGTTCAGAGAAGCTGGAAACAGGCAAAGCCAGGCAGCGTCTTGAGGGCACAGGGAGGCAGTGGGGAGGTGGCATATCAGGAGTTTAGAATTGGATTGGGAATGTCACTAATACAGACAGCTCCCTCTGCCCAGAGGTATCTCTCCCAGTAACACCAGGGGGCTGGGAGGGTGATGGTGAGGAGGGAGTTCATTTGTGCTGAGGTCCTTCCTTCCCCTGGCCTAGACTAGGTTATGCTTTGAGGTCCTTGACCCCGGTTAGGTCAAGGGTCTCTGGTTACCAAGAGTGGCCTCTGAGGTCATAGGGAGTGGAGGGAACAGGGAGGAAGAATACTCCAGAACTGAACCTTTGGCTGGGCTGAAGTTGGGACACAGCCAGCAGCTAAAGTGCCTAACTTGTGGAGAAGCGGCATGGCTCAGTGTAAAGAGGGCGGGCTTGGGAGTCAGAGGTCATGGGTTCGAATCCCCACTCAGCCACCTGTCAGCTGTGTGAATTTGGGCAAGCCACTTAACTTCTCTGTGCCTCAGTTACCTCATCTGTAAAATAGGGATTAAGACTGTGAGCCGCACGTGGGACAACCTGATCACCTTGTAATAACAATAATAATAATAATGATGGCATTTGTTAAGCGCTTACTATGTGCAGAGCATTGTTCTAAGCACTGGGGAGGATACAAAGTGATCAAGTTGTCCCACATGGGGCTCACTGTCTTCATCTCTGTGCCTCAATTTCTTCAATGGGGATTCAATCCTAATCCCTCCTACTTAGACCGGGAGCCCCATATGGGATGGGGACTGTGTCCAACCTGATTATCTTGTATCCACCCAGCACTTAGTACAGCACCTGGCACATAGTAAATGTTTAACAAATACAAGGATAAGAGTAATAATCAGCAGGACCTCAGGGGCCATGAGCGTCTGCCCAACCCAATTCGGCCCTGCCCGGCCCTGACTTCCTGCTTCTCCTCTAGATGTCAAGCCCTCTCTCTTGTTACCCTGTTTCTCTCCTTGTCCCTGTTGCCTGTGTGTCTCAGAGGGGCCCCGCTGGTGTCTCTGTAGGGCTGTGTCTGGCTCACCATGGGAGTGGGCTCAACAACAAGTTCATATTCATGCTGCCTGATGGAAGCCTGGGCTACGGCGTCTTCCAGATCCAGGTTCACAAGTGGTATAGTCCTGGAGAAGGCCTGTCTGAGAACCACTACCATATGGCCTACCAGGTAGTACCCACCCTCCCTCCAGCCTCCTCCTGCCCATCCCCCAAACCACCCCCTGCCAGTCCCCCCTCAGAGCTCCTCCTCCTGACCCTCCCCTTCTATTCTCCATCTACACCCATTGCCTTGGAGAACTCATTTGCTCATATGGCTTCAATCACTACCTCTATGCAGATAATTCCCAAATCTATACCTCCAACCCTGATCTCTCAGTCCCTCTGTGCTCCTTATCTTCCCACCCAAACCTGATTCTTCCCCTGACTTTCCCATCCTTCCTGTCTCACGACCCCAGAACTTTGGTATTATCCTTGACTCCTCTCTCTCAGTCAACCCACATATTCAATCTATCAGTAAATGCTATCGGTTCAACATTTACAATATTGTTAAAATCAGCCCTTTCCTCTCCATCCTAACTGCTACCATATTAATTCAAACACTTACTCTATCCTGCTTTTATTATTCTTTCAGCCTCCTTGTTGACCTCCCTTTCCTCCTGTATCTCCCCACTCCAGTACATACTTCAATCTGCTGCCAGGATCATTTTTCTACAAAAACACTCAGGACATGTTTCCCCACTCCTCAGGAACCTCCAGTGGTTGCCCATCCACCTCTGCATCTGCATCTGCATGGTAAGACACTCCTTATCATGGGCTATAAAGCACTCAATCACCTTGCCCCCTCCTACCTCTCCTCGCTACTCTCCTACTACAATCCAGCCCATATACTTCACTTCTCTAATGCCAACCTACTCACTGTACCTCAGTCTGGTCTAACTTGCCACCAACCTCTTGCCTCTGGCCTGTAACACCCTCTCTCTTTATATGTGACCTCCATATCATATCATATCATATCATATCCATATCATATCATATCTGTAATCATATCAAACTCCATATCAAACAAAAACTCCTCACTATTGGCTTCAAAGCTCTCCATCCCCTTGCCCCTTCTTACTTCACCTCCCTTCTCTCCTACATCCCAGGCCGCACACTCTGCTCCTCTGGTGCTAATCTTCTCACTGTGCCCCGATCTCACCTGTCTCACCGCTGACCCCTACCTCTGGCCTGGAATGCCCTCCCTCCTCCAATCCGCCAAACAATCCCTCTTTCCCCTTCAAAGACCTACTGAAGGCACACCTCCTCCAAGAGGCCTTTCCAGACCCTCTTTCCTCTGCTCCCCCTCCCTTCCACATCACCTCGACTCGCTCCCTTTGCCCTTCTCCCTCACAGCACTTAGTTATAGATATTATATTATATAATTATATTATTATTATATTATATTTATTTATATTGATGCCTGTTTACTTATTTTCATGTCTGTCTCCCCATGTCTAGACTGTAAGCCCGTTGTGGGCAGGGATTGTCTCTCTTTAGTACTGTAATGCACTTTCCAAGCACTTAGTACAGTGCTCTGAACACAGTAAGCACTTAATAATATTAATAATAATGGTATTTGCTAAGTGCTTACTATGTGCCAATTACTGTTCTAAGCGCTGGGGTAGATAAAAGGTAATCAGATTGTCCCACGTGGGGCTCACAGTCTTCATCCCCATTTTACAAATGGGGTCACTGAGGCACAGAGAAGTTAAGTGACTTGCCCAAGGTCACGCAGCTGACAAGTGGCAGAGCCAGGATTAGAGCCCACATCCTCCGAGCCCATGCTCTTTCCACTAAACCACACTGCTTCGCCAGCATCTCCAGCATTGTATTCTTATATATGATTGAATGAATAAATGAAAGAATGAATCTGACAATTGCTTAGTACTGTGCCTGGCACATAGTAAGCACTTAACCATCATCGTTATTTTTATTATTACTCTCCTCTCCTTCAAAGCCTTACTGAAAGGTCATCTCCTCCAAGAAGCCTTCCCTGACTAAACCCTCTTTTCCTTTTTTCCACTCCCTTCTGCGTCAGCCTGAATCGCTCTCTTTATTCATCCTCTCCCTCCCAGCCCCACAGTACTTATGTAATTATCCGTCATTGATTTATGTATATTAATATCTGCCTCCCTTGTTGTGGGCAGGGAATGTGTCTGTTATATTGTTGCACTGTATCCTCCCAAGTACTTAGTACAGTGCTCTGCATACAGTCAGTGCTCAATAAATACAGCTGATTGATTGATTGATTGATCCCCTGCAGATCTGCTGGACACAAGCCTCAGCAGTGACATCATCTGTGCCAAGATCATGATGGACAATCCAAGCGGCACAGATGCCTAGTGAGGGCAGGCAGAGGCCTGGGACTTAGGAAGATGGACCTGAGTCAGGTTCCACACCGGGCTGAGCTAGGGAAAAGGGAGATGGCTAGTGGGCAGCCAGGGGTGGACAGGATACAGACTGGAAGGGTGACTTTCCCCTGCAGGGACCCATGGAGTTACCAGTGTGAGGGGTATGGCCTTGCCTACTGGGAAGTGGACTGTGACTAACAAAGCCATAGGCACCTTCCCCTCATGGCTTTGCCTGCCCCTGCCCTCTCTCTTCATCTCTGCTCGCTGCTACCTTCTCTCCATGTGTCTGCCTGCCACTGCCCTCCCTCTATGTTTCTGCCCGCCACCGCTGCCACTCAGCGTCTGTAACCACCACTCCTCTCCAACAGTCAGTTCGGCTGGCCAGGCAGAGGAAGCCCATTCCGGACCCAGGTCCGACCATGGGCAGCAAACGGAATGGTTTATCTGTGACCTTCTCTACTCAAGTTGCTGCTCCCTTCCCTGGCCACCCTCTGGCAGGCTCTCGCCCTGCCCCGGGCTGTGAAGTGGGGAGAGAGAGAGGGGAGTGGGTTAATTCATTCAATCGTATTTTACTGAGTGCTTACTGTGTGCAGAGAATTGTACTAAGCATTTGGAAGAGTACAATAAAATGAAGAACAGACACATTCCCAGCCCACAACAAATTAAAAGTCTAAAGGGCAGGTGAAAGACATTAATATAAATAAATAAATTACAGATCTGTACATAAGTGCTTTGGGGCTGGGAGGGGGGATGAATAGAGGGAGCAAATCAGGGTGATGCAGAAGGAAGTGGGAGAAGAGGGAAGGGGGGCTTTGTCAGGGAAGGCCTCTTGGAGGAGATATGCCTTCAATAAGGCTTCGAAGAGAGGGAGAATAATTGTTGGATTTGAGGAGGGAGGTTGTTCCAGGCCAGAGGGAGGATGTGGTCGAGGGGTCAGCGGCAAAATACATGAGATTGAGGTACAGTGAGAAGGTTAGCATTAGAGGTACGAAGTGTGCGGGCTGAATCGTAGGAGAGTAGGGTGGTGAGGTAGGAGGGGGTAAGGTGATTGAGTGCTCTAAAGCCAATGGCGCGGAGTTTTTGTTTTGTGAAGGTAGGTTTCCATGTGCCTGCAGGTCAGGGGAAGAGGTAGGGGCTCCCCACCCCCTACCCGGGTTGTGGGGAGGACCATGGGGCTCTTGGGGTGACATTCTGGGAGAGGGAGGCGCTCTCCAGGGAATCTGCTTCCCCCTTCTGCCCTGGGGCTCAGCTGGTGCACCCCCCCCCCCCCCAGCCTGGTATGAACTCCCACCTTTCTCCCTTATTTGGGGCCTGGGTCTCCTGCTCCCCTCTTTACCCTGCCCATGCTCTCTCCCTCCTGCTCCCTCTGGACCCTCCCCCTTGACCAGGCCCTGGTGACTGCCCAGCCCATTTATGCTCATTAGGGTGATCAGTGGGTGTGACTGCCTGGCCTCCCGTTGCTGAGGGACGTCTCTGGTCTGGTCACCTGTGTGGACCCAGCTGCTACTGACCCCAGGAGGCAGGTAACCTGCCCCATTCCACAGCTGGCCTACATGTTCTCTTTGGGGTGGTCAGTCATGTGGTTTGGGGGCATCTAACACCCAGAACTTGCCAGTTCACTCCTGGACACCCCACCTCAGCCAATCCCCAGCTCCCTGGATGCTCCTCAGTCAATCAGCCCAGCTGCCAGCATCTTCCCAGTGCCTGGGCACCTTTCCTTCACTCTCAAGCTTCTGAAGACAAAGCCAGCGGCTGGCAGCCTTAATGCCCGGCCCCCAGTGGGCATGGTCACCAGCCCTCTCTACGTCTCCTTCCCAGGAGTTTGTCCTGCCAGCATTTAGGGCCAAACCGCAGGGGAGGGGAACTGGCTGGCAGAGGGGACAGCGGGGAGGGAGCCAGACTGTTCCAGGCAGTGATGTCACAGGGCTGGAACACTGCGGCCGCCCCCCTCCCCACTGCAGGTGGCCCCTGGCAACGCGGAATGTGGAGGTGTCGAGCCCAGGAGGAGTGTGGTTGTGAGTCCTGGGCTGGAGCGCTCTCGACCTGCTCACCCACTGACCAGCAGCTCTCTGGAGTGACCAGCTCCACCCTCCCACTCCCACACCTCCACTGGGCCTGGCCAGCACTGTTCACCCTGCTCCTCACTGGGGTCCCACTTCCTGGGGCTGAGAACGTTAGGATTAGGAGGGCCAGCGGAGAGTAGGGTCAGCAGCCAACCTCCTCCCTTCACTTTCCAAGCCTGCGGTGAGCCGGGCGGCCCTCTGGCATGAAGGCCCTGGCCGTACCCGTCCCGCAAGGATCCGAGCTCAGGGCCCTGGGCCTGATGCTGACTCCCTGGAATGTGGTGCCCGTGCTGCTCCTCTGGGCCGGCTGCCTGCTTGCCACCAGTGAGGCCAAGATCTATAGCCGCTGCGAGCTGGCCCGCACGCTGCAGGAAGGCGGGCTGGGAGGCTACCGAGGCTACCAAGTGGCTGACTGTAAGGCATCAACCTGGACCCCTCCTTTCCCCCACCATCCCACCCCTTCAATTGAGCTGGATCCCTGGGCGGTGCCCCCACACTGACTCGAGGGGTCTGCCCATCAGAGAGTCAGAGTGGGGGGATACCTGGTTCAATCCACCCAGGACAGGCCAGGGCTCTGCTCTTTCCTGAATGATCCAGAGGGACCTTTCCCCTTGACCCCAGTGTCCTCTGCCTACTGGTCTCCTCCCTTCCTATGCAGTCCAGTCATGAGGGCTATTCCCTATTATGCCCCCAGTCCTGAGTCCCCAGCCAAGATCTCCTGCCTGTCCTGGATGGGCATCTGCCTCTCAACCTTATTCCTGGCCTGGACTGCCTCTTCTCCCTCCCTCCTCGCTTCCAGACTCCCGGCATTCCCAGGGCCGGGCTGAGAGTTTCAGCCTCCCCACCCCCCTGGGGAATTCCTGTTCTGGGCCTCCCTCACTCGAACCTGGTGCGTCCCCTTCCTGAGGCTGGGTCCGTATCTCCACATTCCTCAGATATCAGTGTAGTGTTCACCACAAGGATGTGCACAGTCAGTGACAGAGAGGCTCAGGAGAGGGGAGAGGGAGTGCCCTCTTCATCTTCTCTGTCCTGTCTCCCTCCACTCCACCCACCAGCCTCTCTCTGTTCCACCTCCCTGTTGCTTTCCATGTAGTACCAGTAACAGCAACATCAATTAAGCACTCTACTGGGCACCTACCATCTACAGAGAACTGTATCGGGCACCTACTAAGTACAGAGCACTCTACTGGGAACCTATCATATGTAGGGCACTAGGCTGAGTGCTTTCTATGTGCAGAGCACTGCCCTGGGTGTCTCCAGAGGGTTAGAATGGAAGTGAGAGACCTGGCCTAAGGGGGAGACTGTGTGGGGGCAGCCCACGGGGCCCACAGGGGCTGTCAGGGCTATTGTGGACCCCCACTGCTTCCCCTTCCTGTCCTGACCCCCCACAGGGACCTTTATATTGCCCCTCTGGGCAGGAGATCCTTTGCCCTCTTTCCCTCCCCTCTGCCCTTCCCATCCTCATCTGCTGGATCGCCTAGCTCCCCCTGCCAGAAGCCCCCCTGCGTCAGCCGGGTCCAGCCCCTGCCTGGCCCAGCCCAGCCCCACCACCTACTTCTCTGTGCAGGGGTGTGCTTAGCATACTACGAGAGTGGCTTCGACTCAGGCCTGGAGGACCACGAGATCGACGGAAGCACCAACAATGGCATCTTTCAGATCAACAGCCGCCTGTGGTGCCTGGGCTACCAGGACCCTGGGGCCAACCGGTGCCACCTGCACTGCAGCGGTACTGCCCCCCTAACCCGCCCCCACCACTCTGGGCCCCGGGAGGCCCCTAAAGCCAGCAACAGTGTGGACGGAGCACTGTGGGGGCTAATGCAGGCTTTGCCATGTACCTGTTGTATGACCTAGGGCAAGTCACTTAACTTCTCTGTGGTTCCGTTCCCACATCGCAGCACTTAGTGTCGTGCTTGACACAAGGCAAACACTTAAAAAATACCACAATTAGAGTTCAAAAGTGTTAGCAGACACAATCCCTCGGCCTCAAGGAGCTGCCAGCCTAGCCGGGGAGACAGACAACAAAATATGTTACAGGTAGGGGACAGTGAGTGTAAGGGTATGGATAGGTGTGAGTGTCCCCAAGGGCTTAGGTGACATGGAATGTCTGGACCCTCAGTATGGAGTGACATAGGGTGGGGAAAAGAGGGTTTAGGGATGGCCTCTGGGAGGAGATGTGATTTCAGAAGGGTTAAGTAGGTGGGAAGGGTGGTCGTCTGTCAGGTATGAAGCGGGAGGGAATTTCAGGTAAGAGGGAGAACGTGGGAGGGGTGAGGATGAGCCTGGGGTGTAGGTTTGCCAGAGAGGAACAGGAGATGGGCATCTGGGTGAGCCCTGGCCCTAGCTCGGAGACGACCCCTCACAGCAAGTCTTGCCCTAGCACTAATCCCATGTTTGCCCCTCCCGCCTTCTCTACCCGAGCCACAGGCCACCCCTGGGGATAGGGCCCTCCGGAGGGTGGGTGCCTGCGCCCCCAGGACACGCCCTCAGAGAGTCCCGGGGCCTTCGGCTGGTGTGACCATCCCGCGCCCTGCGCCAGCCCCTTAACGCTGCCGCCCCTCCCCTCTGCCAGACCTGCTGACCGCCAACATCAAAGACGACATCGTCTGCGCCATGAAGATCGTGCAGGCGCACCGGGGCCTGGAAGCGTGGTGAGGGTCCAGGGGGCCCTTGGGGAAGGGGCCCTGGCGATGGGGGGCCAGGAAGGGCGGGGCAGCGTGGGATGGGAGCAGGGCCTCTGGGCAGGGGTCGGGGGACAGGGCGGAGGGGAGGGAGAGGGGCTCGAGAGAGGGACTGGGCCCCTCGGGTCAGGGAGCGCCCCGCGTCTGGCACCAGCCCGACGCCCCCTCCCTCCTGCCTCCCTCCCTCTCCCGCGGCTGCTGCCCCGCACTGTGCAGGGGAGGAGGGAGGGAGGGAGGGAGGGAGGGAAGGCCGGGCCTGTCCCGTGGTCCCCGCTGGGGATCGGGCATTAGAGGGTCTGGAAGGAGCGGGTGCGCGCAGGAGGGCGGGCCCAGGAGGGAGGGGAGACGGCTCCGTCGGCCCCCTTGGCCCCGGGAGGCTCGGCCCGGAGGGCCCCTCCAGCCGGCGTCCTGGCCCCCTGGCCCCAAGCCGGGCCCCGCCGCTCGGGCCCCTAGCCGGCTCTCCTGCCCCTCCTCGCAGGTCCGCCTGGAAGACCAACTGCGAGGGCAAGGACCTGGCGTCTTGGGTGGAAGGTTGTGACTTGTGAAGGGCTGTCGCCCGCCGGGCCCGGCGCAGCGAGCAGTCCCGAACCGGCCCCGGTTCATCCCCGGCCCAGCCCCCGCCCCGGGAGCTGCGGAATAAAATGCATTTGAAGAGGGAGATGCCCCCTGACCTTCCCTGCCAGCCCCGACGCCGTGTGCGGGCCCCAGAGCTCAGGGCAGGAGGAGGAAGGGACCCTCGGGGTGGGGTTTCACCGGCCCCCAGGCTGCGTTCCCCACCTCCCGCCGGCCCCCAATCGCCACGGCCGGCGCGGGAGACGGATGGGAGACGGGCGAGCTCCAGCCGAGATTGGGCAAAGAACGGCCGCAGGACTAGAGGGCTGGGAATGGAGCCAAGGAGGGCAGGAGGTGGGGCGGGGGGCTTGGAGCCTGGAGAAGAGAAGGCCGACGGCGGGGCGGGACGTTCTGTTGAACAGTGGTGAGAAGCAGCGTGGCTCAGTGGAAAGCGCACGGGCTTTGGAGTCAGAGGTCATGGGTTCGAATCCCGGCTCCGCCACACCTCTGCTGTGTGACCTTGGGCAAGCCACTTAACTCCTCTGAGCCTCAGTTACCTCATCTGGAAAATGGGGATTAAGACTGTGAGCCCCACGTGGGACAACCTGATCACCTTGTATCCCCCCCAGCGCTTAGAACAGTGCTTTGCACATAGTAAGCGCTTAACAAATGCCAGCATTACAATAGTGGTGTCTCCGTGTTCAGGGAGGGATGGGTCCCGCTTAAAGCAGGAGGGAGTGCAGTCCGATGCTAGGAGCAACTTTACTGTTCTCCGTTCAGCTTCCTTCCTTCCCTCCCTCCTTCCCTCCTTCCTTCCTTTCTTCCTTCCTTCTCATTCACTTGTGCCCACCTGCGGCCTTCCCCCCCATTCCGCGTCCTCCCGCTGCCACCTGCAAGCCCCAATTCCTGTGCTTAAGACCACCCCCCCCCCCCGCCCCGGCAAGAGTGGTGGTGGTCATTTATGAAGGTGTAGGGAGTTCTAGGCCAGGGTCTTGGGGCGTTCACAGTAAGCGCTCAATAAATACGATTGAATGAATGAAATAGACGAGACGGAAGCACAGTGAGCAAGCTACCGCCAAAGGAGTGAAATTTACGGGCTGTATCGAAATAGATCAGCGAGGTGAGCTGCTTGAGTGTCTTAAAGTCGATGGGAAGAAGTTTCTTTTCGTTGCCGAGGTGGATGGGCAACCACAGGAGGTTTCTGGGGAGTGGGGAGATGTGGGCTGAATAGCTTTTTAGAAAATAATCCGGGCAGCAGAACGAAGTATGGACTGGAGTGGGGAGAGACAAGGAGGCTGGTGCGCTAAACAAGGCTGGATAGGATAAGAGCTTGGGGCAGTGTGATAACAATTGGGGCATGGAGGAAAGGATGGATTCTAGAAATGTGAAGGTAGAATCGACCAATGGTATTTTATTTTATTTTATTTTTTTATTTTAATGGCATTTATTAAGTGCTTACTATGTGCAGAGCACTGTTCTAAGCGTGGGGGAAGTTACAAGGTGATCATGTTGTCCCACAGGGTGCTCACCGTCTTAATCCCCATTTTACAGATGCGGTAACTGAGGCACAGAGAAGTTAAGTGACTTGCTCAAAGTCACCCAGCTGACAATTGGTGGAGCCGGGATTGTAACCCATGACCTCTGACTCCAAAGCCCGTGCTTTTTCCACTGAGCCACGCTGCTTCTCATGGTAGTGATGATAATAACAATCTTTATCACCCTATCAATCATATTTATTAAGCACTTACGGCATGCAAAGCCCTACTGAGAGCTCACCTCCTCCAGGAGGCCTTCCCAGACTGAGCCCCCTCCTTCCTCTCCCCCTCCTCCCCATCCCCCTGCCTTACCTCCTTCCCCTCCCCACAGCACCTGTATATATGCATATATGTTTGTACTTATTTATTACTACATTTATTTATTTATTTATTTTACTTGTACATATTTATTCTATTTATTTTATTTTGTTTATATGTTTTGTTTTGTTGTCTGTCTCCCCCTTCTAGACTGTGAGCCCGCTGTTGGGTAGGGACCATCTCTATATGTTGCCAACTTGTACTTCCCAAGTGCTTAGTACAGTGCTCTGCACACAGTAAGCGCACAATAAATCCGATTGAATGAATCAATGGATGAATACTGGGTGTAGATGGAGAGTAGCTTACTGTGTGCATAGCACTGTACCAAGTGCTTGGGAAAGTACACTATTGCAGAGTTGGTAGATAATTCCCTGCCCTCGAGGAATTTACAGTCCAGAGGGAAGAGGCAGACACTAGTATAAATAAATAAATTACAGATAAGCACATAAGTGCTGTGAATTGACAGGATTTGGTGACAAACTGACTATGTTGGTTGAATGACTGAGATAAGCAGAGGATAATGCTGTTTTGAGTTTGTGAGTCAGGGAAGGTACATATTGGTGTTACCTACAGTGAGGGGAGAGTCAGAGAAGAAAGGGTTTGGGTGAGAAAACAAGTTCTGTTTCGGACATGTTAAGTTGAAGTGTCAGAGGGACATCCTAGTTGAGATGTCCTGAAGGCAGGAGGCAATTGGAGACTGCAGAGGAGAGAGATCAGTGCTGCAGACCTCAACTAGTTCAGCTAGTTCTCCGAGGGAGTGGGTGTAAATAGAAAAGAAAAGGAGACCCAGAACTGAGCCCTGAGGGACTCCCACAGTTAAAGGGTGGGAGTCAGAGAAGGAGCCTGCTGTTCATTCATTCAGTTGTATTTATTGAGTGCTAACTGTGTTCAGAGCTCTGTACTAAGTGCTTGGGAGAGTACAGTACAGCAATAAACATACACATTCCCTGCCCACAAGGAGTTACTGGGGAGACAGACATGTATACAAATAAATAAAATTACAGATAGGTACATAAGTGCTGTGGGGCTGGGAGGGGGGAAGAGCAAAGAATATGTCAGGGTGAAGCAGAAGGGAGTGAGAGATAAGGAAAGGTGGGGCTTCATCTGGGAAGGCCTATTGGAGAAGATGTGTCCTCAATAAGGCTTTGAAGGGGAGGTAAGTAATTGTCTGTCATATTTGAGGAGGGAGGGCGTTTCAAGCCAGAAGCAGGACATAGGCTAGGGGTCGGCAGTGAGATAGGAAAGATCGAAGCACGGAGAGAAGGTTAGCGCTAGAGAAGCCAAGTGAGTGGGCTGGGTAGTAGAAGGAGAGAAGCGAGGTGAGGTAGGAGGGAGAGAAGGTTAGCAGTAGAGAAGCCAAGTGAGTGGGCTGGGTAGTAGAAGGAGAGAAACGAGGTGAGATAGGAGGGGGCAAGGTGGTGGAGTGTTTTAAAGCCAATGGTGAGGAGTTTTTGTTTGATTTGGAGGTTGGTAAGCAACCACAGGAGTTCTTTGAGGAGCGGGGTGACATGTCCTGCACTTTTTAGCAGAAAAATGATTCAGGCAGTAGAGTGAAGTATGGCCTTGAGTGGGGAGAGACAGCAGGCTAGGTCAGCAAGGAGGTTGATGCAGTAACCCAGGCGGGATAGGATGAGTGATTGTATTAACGTGGTAACAGTTTGGATGGAGAGGAAAGAGTGAATTTTAGCTAAATCATGACGGTGGGAACAACGGGATTTAGGGATGGATTGAATATGAGGGTCAAATGAAAGAGAGGAGTTAAAGATAATGCCAAGGTTAAGGGCTTGTGAGACAGGAAGGATGGCGGTGCCATCTACAGAGATGGGAAAGTCAAGGGGAGGACAGGGTTTGTGTGGAAAGCTAAGGAGTTCTGTTTTGGACATGTAAGTTTGAGGTAACCAAAGGACTCCAAGTAGAGATGTCTTGAAGTCAGGAGGAGATGTGAGACTGGAGAGAGGAAGAAAGGTCAGGTCTGGAGATGTAGATATGGGTATCATCTTCACAGAGATGGTAGTTGAAGCCAAGGGGGTGACTGAGTTCTCCAAGGGAGTGGGTGTAGATGGAGAGTAGAAGGGAACCCAGAACTGAACCTTGAGGGATCCCTACAGTTAGGGGGTGGGAGGCAGAGGAGGAGCCCGCGAAGGAGACAGAATGAATGGCCAGAGAGATAAAGAGGAGAACCAGGAGAGGACAAAGTCAGTGAAATCAAGGTTGGATAACGTTTCCAGAAGGGGCTGGTCCACAGTGTCACAGGCAGCTGAGAGGTCAAGGAGGATTTGGAAGGAGTAGATGCTGATGGATTTGGCATTCGTTCATTCATTCAGTCGTATTTATTGAGCACTTACTGTGTGCAGAGCACTATACTAAGCACTTAGTACAAATCGGCAACATATACAAATCTTGCCAACATCTCCTTGACAAGAAGGAGATCATTGGTAACCTTTGAGAGGGCAGTTTCTGAAGAGTGAGGGGGACAGAAGCCAGATTGGAGGGGGTCAAGAAGAGAATTGGAGGAGAGGGATTTGAGATGGGGATGTAGACAACTCATTCAAGGAGTTTGGAGAGGAATAGTAGGACAGAGAAAGAATGTGACCTAATGGAACGAGCACAGGTCTGGGAATCAGAGGACCTGAGTTCTAACTCCTGACTCTGACTCTGCCACTTGTCTGCTGCGTGAACTTGGGCAAGTCATTTAATTTCTTGGTTCCTCAGTTCCCTCATTTTAGAAATGACAGAAGCAGTGTGACATAGTGGAAAGAGCACGGGCTTGGGAGTCAGAGGTTGTGGGTTCTAATCTTAACTCTTCCACTTGTCAGCTCTGTGACGTAGGGCAAGTCAGTTAACTTCTCTGTGCCTCAGTTACCTCATCTGTAAAATGGGGATTAGGACTGTGAGCCCCACGTGGGACAACCTCATTACCTTGTGTCTACCCCAGTGCTTACAGCAGTGCTTGGAACATAGTAAGCATTTAACAAGTACCATTATTATTATTATTAAAATGGAAATTAAATCCTACTACCTCCTATTTAGACTGTAAGCCCCATGTGGTTCGGGGACAGTGTCTGACTGGATTACCTTTTTTTACCTCCGCACTTAGTAAAGTGTGTCAAACATTGTAAGTGCTTAGCAAGTATCAAAATAATGATAAGAAGCAACCAGCGAGATAGGAAGGGAACCAGGAAAAGACAGTGTCACTGAAGCCAAGGTTAGATAACGTTTCCAGCAGAAGGGGGTGGTCCACAGTGTTGAAGGAAGCTGAGTGGTTGAGACGGATTAGGATGGAGTAGCTCTTGGATTTGTCAGAAAGGGGATCACTGGGGACCTTAGAGAGAGTTTCAGTGGAGTGAAGGGGACAAAAGCCAGATTACAGGGGTTGAAGGGGAGGAAGTGGAGGCAGTGGGTGTAGACAACTTGCACACAAAATTTAGAGAAGAATGGTACGGGGAAGATGGGGCAGGAACTGGAAGGAGCTGTTGTATTGAGGATAGGGATGACATATGTTTGAAAGCAGTGGGGAAGAAGCCATTGGAGAGAAAACAGTTGATGATGGTGGTCACGGATGGGAGAAAGGAGGAGGCATGTTTACAAGCAGTCTTGGTAGGAGGAGCAGCAGCAGGGGGAGGCTGGGCCTTAAAACCAAAGTATAGGAGAGAGGGGGGCCCTACCCTAGTATTTGGGAGAATACAGTACAGCAGACATGCCCACAAAGAGGGGTCTAGAAGGGAAGACAGACATCAACATAAACAAATGATTTATAATATATAATTTATAGCCATGACTTCTCTGGGCCTCAGTTTCCTCATCTGTAAAATGGGGATCCAATACCTGTCTTCCTCCCACTTAGAGTTGAGCTACATGGGGGACTGGGACTGAGTCTGAACTAATTATCTTGTATTCATTATCAAGGTCTCAGTGCTTTGAACAGTTCTTGGTACATAGTGAATGCTTAACAAATTTCCACGATTATTATTATTATTATTTCTACGACCAGATGAACAGCCACCCTAGTAGCAATTGCAGAATTCCATGGCTGACCTCTCTGACTCCTGTCTCTCCCCACTCCAGGCTATTCTTCACTCTGCTGCCCAGATCATTTTTCTACAGAACCATTCAGTCCATGTTTCCCCCCTCCTCAAGAACCTCCAGTGGTTGTCCATACACCTGTATACCAAACAGAAACTCCTTACCATCAGCTTTAAAGCAGCGTGGCTTAGTGGAGAGAGCCCGGGCTTGGGAGCCATAGGTCGTGGGTTCTAATGTTCTAATCCTGGCTTCACCACTTGTCAGCTGTGGGGCTTTGGGCAAGTCACTTAACTTCTCTGTGGCTCAGTTACCTCTTCTGTAAAATGGGGATTAATACCGTAAGCCCCACATGGGACAACCTGATCACCTTGTATCTGCCCCCCGGGCGCTTAGAACAGTGCTTCTCACATAGTAAGCGCTTAACAAATGCCATCATTATTATTATTATTATTATTAAAGCACTCAATCACCTTGACCCCTCCTTCCCTACCTCCCTGTTTTCCTACTACAACTCTGCCTGCATACTTTGTCTTCTAATGCCAAACTACTCACTGTACCTCGATCTCTTCTATCTAATAATAATAATAATAATGATGGCATTTGTTAAGCGCTTACTATGTGCAAAGCACTGTTCTAAGCGCTCACCACAGACTCTTCGCCCACATCCTGCCTTTGGCCTGGAACTCCCTCCCTCCTCAAATCTGAGAGATGATTACTTCCCCGACCTTCAAAGCCTTGTTGAAAGCACATCTCCAAGGAGCCTTCATGGCTCCTCCAAGGAGCCTTCCCTGACTAAGCCCTCATTTCCTCTTGTTCTACTCCCTTCTGCATCACCCTTACACTTGGGTTTGTACTCTTCATTCACCCCTCCCTACTTGTGGGCAGGGAATATGTCTATCAGCTCTGATATATTGTACTTTTCCAAACGCTTCATACAGGGCTCTACCCACAGTAAGTACTTCATAAATACGATGGATTGAGTAATTGGACTCTGGGGATGCCCTGAGCATACTCGGAGGATGAACAAATGCTTCTGGGAATTGTAGTTCCTGAAACTCCCATGTGTCCTCTGAGCATGCTCAGGGTTCCTTAGAGTCCATGTTGCTATTGCTTACTAAAACTATTGTGGCGGGTGGTAGGGGGTTCATTCATTCATTCAATCGCATTTATTGAGCTCTTACTGTGTGCAGAGCACTGTACTAAGTGCTTGGGAAGTACAAATCGGCAACATATAGAGATGGTCCCTACCCAACAACGGGCTCACAGTCTAGAAGGGGGAGACAGACAACAAAACAAAACATGTAGACAAGTGTCAAAACAGAATAAATAAAATTATATCTATAATAAATTGAATTATACCTATATAATTAATATAGAGAGAGGCAACAACCTGCCGTCTGGGCTAGGGGAGCCCCTGGGCCTTGGAAACCCATTTGGAACAAGTCAAGACTCAGAAATACGTGGCCAGATAGTGGTTTATGGCCCTTGGGCAGAGGAGGGCTGCCAGGGTAAAGCAGGGGATAAAGGGCCACTTGGTGGAGGCAAACTCAGATCAAAGGTTGAAGAAAGTGAGGGGTTGGGAGGAGGTAGATGCCACAGGTCAGAGTGAATGGGAGGACAGCAGCCTTCAAGCCATCAGACTGGGCCCAGCTTGGAGATTGAAAGTCTCAGATAGGGAATTGACGGGACCAGGAGCCAGGACAGGGACCTGTGGCACCCAGCTCCCTTCTTGCCCACCTCCTGACTTTAGTCCCCTGCCCCTGGAACCAGCCTCTGAGCTCTGACAACCTATACGTTGGCCCCAGTCCCCAGCCTAGCCCATCCCCTAGGTCAGCCCCAGCCTCAACCCCAGCCCCAACCTGTTCCCAGCCAGTCTCCAGCATCCAGCCCAGCCCCAGCCGCAGCCTTGACCCCAGCCCCAACCTCAGTGTCCAGCCCCAGCCTCAGCGTTCAGTCCCAGCCTTAGCCCCAGTCCCAGTGTCTGGCCCCAGCCTCAGCCTCAGTGTCCAGCCCCAGCCTTAGCGGCAGTCCCACTGTCCAGCCCCAGCCTCAGGCCCAACCCTGGTGTCCAGCCCCAGCTTCAGTCCCAATGTCCAGCCCCAGCTTCAGCCCTCTGCTTTAAAGCACTCAATCACCTGACCCCTCCTTCCTTACCTCCCTGTTTTCCTACTACAACCTGCACACTTTGCTCCTCTAATGCTAAACTACTCACTGTACTCAATTTCATCTATCTCACCCCAGCTTGTCCCCAGCCCCAGCCTCTAGCATCTGGCCCAAGCCTCAGTCTAGCCTCTACCCCAGCTCTACCTCAGTATTCAGCCCCAATCTTAGCCGTAACCCCTGTGCCCAGGCCCAGCCTCAGTCCCAGCCCCAGCCCTTCCCTAGCTCCAGACTCATCCCCAAGCCTCTCTCCAGCCCCAGCATTCTGCCTCTTTACTCTTCCCTCTCATTCAACTCACATATTCAACTATCACTAAATTCTGTCAGTCCTACCATCACAACATCACTAAAATCCACCCTTTCCTCTCAAACCAAACTGCTGCTACATTAATACAATCATTCATCCTGTCTCTCCTTGCTGACCGCCCAGCCCCCTGTCTCTCCCCACTCCAGGTCATACTTCACTATGCTGCCCAGATTACTTTTCTACAAAAATGTTCAGGACGTGTTTCCCCCACCCCTGAAAAAACTCCACTGGATGCCCCTTCACTCCTCACCATTGGCTTTAAAGCACTTGATCACCTTGCCCCCTCCTACCTCACCTGGCTACTCTCCTACTGTAACCCAACCTGCACACTTCGCTTCCCTAATACTAACCTTCTCACTGTGCCTCAAACTCATTTATCTTACCACTAAGCCCTCACCCACATCCTACCTCTGACCTAGAATGTCCTCCCTCCTCAAATCTGACAGAAAATTACTCTCCCCCGCTTCAAACCTTTTTGAAGGCACACCTCCTTCAAGAGGCTTTCCCTGGCTGAGCTCCCCTTTCCTCTTCGTCCACTCCCTTTGGCATCACCCTGACCCACTCCCTTTGTTCATTGCCCCTCCCAGCCCCACAGCATTGATGTACATATCTGTAATTTATTTATTTACATTAACATCTGTCTTGCCCAGCTTAGACTGTAAGCTTGTTGTGGGGCAGGAAATGTGTCTGTTTATTGTTGTATTGTACTCTCCTAAGAGTTTAGTACGTACTCTGCACACAGTAAGCACTCAATAAATACAACTGAATATATCAGTGCCCCGGCTATAACCCAGGCCTCAACCCCAGCCCCAACCTTAGTGTCCAGACCCAGCCCTAACCCCAGTCCCAGTGTCCAACCTCAACTTCAGACTCAGCGTCCAGTACCAGTCTTAGCTCCAATCTCAGTATCCAGTCCCAGCCCCAGTGTCTGGCCCAGCCTCAGCCCTAGTCCCAGCCTGTCCCCAGCCCCAGCCTCCATCATCTGGCCCAGGCCTCAGTTCCAGCCTCAACCCCAACCCTAACCTCCTACCCTTCCTTTCCAAACTCCTAGAGCAAATCGTCTACATTCGCTGCCTCGAATTCCTCAACTCCTACTCTCTCCTGGACCCCCTCCAGTCTGGTTTACGCCCCCTCCATTCCACCAAAACTGCCCTTTCAAAGGTCTCCAGTCACCTTGCAATATCCAATGGCTCCTACTCTATCCTAATCCTCCTCGACCTTTCAGCTGTCTTTGACACTGTTGACCATCCCCTTCTCATCAACACATTACCCAACCTTGGCTTCATGGACTCCGTCCTTTCCTGGTTCTCCTCTTATCTCTCTGGCCGTTCATTCTCAGTCTCCTTTCTCAGTCTCCTTTGTGGGCTCCTCCTCCCCCTCCCATCCCTGTACTGTAGGGATTCCTCAAGGGTCAGTTCTTGGTCCCCTTCTGTTCTCCATCTATACTCAGTCCTTTGGTGAACTCATTCGCTCCCACGGCTTCAACTATCACCTCTACACGTATGACACACAAATCTACATCTCCACCCCTGTTCACTCTCCCTGCCTCCAGGCTTGTATGTCCTCCTGCCTTCAGTACATCTCCATCTGGAGGTCTGCCCGCCATCTAAAACTCAACATGTCCAAGACTGAGCTCCTTATCTCCCCTCCCAAACCCTGTCCTCTCCCTGACTTTCCAGTCACTGTGGAGGGCACTACCATCCTTCCCGTCTCACAAGCCCACAACCTTGGTGTCATTCTTGACTCTGCTCTCTCACTCACCCCACACATCCAATCCGTCACCAAAATCTGCGGGTTTCACCTTCACAACATCGCCAAGATCTGCCCATTCCTCTCCATCCAACAGTGCCTAGAACAGTGCTTTGCACACAGTAAGTGCTTAATAAATGCCATTATTATTATTATTATTATTATTATTATTATTATTATTATTATTATTATTATTATTATTATCCAAACCACTACCTTGTTGGTACAATCTCTCATCATATCCCGACCGGATTACTGCATCAGCCTCCTTTCTGATCTCCCAACCTCATTCATTCATTCAATCATATTTATTGAGCGCTTACTATGTGCAGAGCACTGTACTAAGCGCTTGGGAAGTACAAGTCGGCAGCATATAGAGACGGTCCCTCCCCAACAACGGGCTCACAGTCTAGAAGACTAGAAGCCAGCCCTGGTCTCGCTCTACCTCCAGGCCCTTGGGTCTCTCTCCATCCCAGCCCTGGGTCCCCTCTACCTCCCGACCCTGGTACCCCTGTCTCATGGCCCAGGTACCTCTCTACTTCCCGTTGCTGGTACCAGTGTCTCCTGGCCCAGGTATCCCTCTGCCTTCCAGCTCTGATCCCAGAGCAGCGTGGCTCAGTGAAAAGAGCACGGGCTTTGGAGTCAGAGGTCATGAGTTCAAATCCAGGCTCCACCGATTGTCAGCTGTGTGACTTTGGGCAAGTCACTTAACTTCTCTGTGCCTCTGTTACCTCAACTGTAAAATGGGGATTGAGACTGTGAGCCCCCAGTGGGGCAACCTGATCACCTTGTAACCTCCCGGGTGCTTAGAACAGTGCTTTGCACATAGTAAGCACTTAATAAATGCCATCATCATTATTACTTTTATCCCTCTCTGCTTCCAGGCCCTAATCCCCCTCTGCCTCTCTGCCCGGATCCCCCCAGGATCCCCCCAGCTTCTCGGCCCTGGTCCCCCTCTGCCTTCCGGCTCTGGTCCTGCTCTGATGCCCTGCCCTGCCCCCTGCCCCTTGTCCCCCCAACTCCTCCAGGCCCGGGTCTCCCTCTGCCTCCAGAGCCATGTCCCCCTCTCCGTCCCAGCCCTGGGTCCGATATATCACCCAACCCAGATGCCTGCCTCCTGGTCCTGTCCTCCATTGCCTCTCGGCCCTAGTCCCCCTGTGTCTGGCCCAGGGAGGCCTCTGCCTCCCTGCCCTGGTCCCCCTGCCTTCTGGTCCAGGTACCCCTCTGCCTACCTGCCCTGGTCCCCCTGCCTCTTGGCCAAGGTACCCCACTGCCTCCCGGCCCTGGTCCCCCATCTCCCGGCCTAGGTACCCCTCTACCTCCTGGACCTGGTCCCCCTCTGCCTACCTGCCCTGGTCCCCATCTGCTTCCTGGCCCTGGTCCTCCTCGGCCCCCCAGCCCTTGCCCCCCCAATTCTCGACCCTGGTCGCCCTTTGCCTCCCAGCCATCATCCCACTGTCTCCCGGCCCAGGAACACCCTGCCTCTCCTTGCTGCAGTCTATACTTCACTCCGCTGCCTGGATTATCTTTCTACAGAAATGCTATGGGCATGTCACCCTCCCCCCCAAAAAATCTCCAGTGGTTGCCTGTCAATCTTCGCATGAAGCAAAAACTCCTCACTATTGGCTTCAAAGCTCTACATCACCTTGCCCCCTCCTACCTCACCTCCCTTTTCTCCTTCTATAGTCCAGCCTGCACACTCCGCTCCTCTGCTGCTAACCTCCTCACTGTGCCTCGTTCTCTCCTGTCCCACCATTGACCCCTGGCCCACATCCTACCTCTGGCCTGGATTGCCCTCCCTCCTCATATTCGCCAAACTAGCTCTCTTCCCCCCTTCAAAGCCCTGCTGAGAGCTCACCTCCTCCAGGAGGCCTTCCCAGACTGAGCTACCCTTTTCCTCTGCTCCTCCTCCCTCCCCATTGCCCCTACTCCCTCACTCTGCTCTACCCCCTTCCCCGCCCCACAGCACCTGTGTATATTTGTACATATTTATTCTTCTATGCATTTTATTAATGATGTGTATATATCTATCATTCTGTTTATTTTGATGCTATTGATGCCTGTCTACTTGTTTTGTTTTGTTGTCTGTCTCCCCCTTGTAGACTGTGAGCCCGTTGTTGGGTAGGGATTATCTCTATCGGTTACCAAATTGTACTTTCCAAGTGCTTAGTACAGTGCTCTGCACTCAGGAAGCGCTCAATAAATATGATCGAATGAATTAATGTCCAGCCACAGCCTTAGTCCCAGGTCCAGTGTCCAGCTCCAGCCCCAGTGTCCAGTCCCAGTCTCAGCCTCAGCCCCAGCCTGTCCCCAGCCCCAGTCTCCAGCCTTCTGCCCCAGCCTTACCCCTGGTCTTGATCCCAGCCCCAACCTCAGTGTCCAGGCCCAGTCTCAGCCCCTGTCTGTGGATCTGGCCCCATCCTCAGCCTCAGCCTGTCCCCAGCCCCAGCCTCCAGTGTCCAGCCCCAGCCTTAGCACTAGCTTCAGCACCAGACCCAAACTTAGTGTCCAGCCCCAGCCTTAGTTCCAACCTGTGTCCAGCCCCAGCCTGTCCCCAGCCTCAGCCTCATTGTCCAGTCTCTGTCCCACCCCAGTGTCCAGCCCAGCTGCAGCCCCAGCCCCAGCCCCAGCCCCAGCCTGTCCCCAGACTCCAGTGTCTGGTCCTGGCCTCAGCCCCAGCCTGGCCTCAGTCCCAACCTTAGTGTCCAGCCCCAGCCCCAGTGTCTGGCTCCGGCCCTAACCCCTAGTGTCCAGCCCCGATCTCAGCCCCAGCTTGGCCCCACCCCCACCCTCAGTCCTGGCCCAGTGTCCCAGCCCCAGCCCAGCCCTAGCCTCAGCCCTGACCCCAGCATCCAGTCCTGGCCTCAGCCCCAGCCTCAGCCTGAACTAGGCCAGATGGAGGTGGGGAAACAGAAACACCAGTCAAATTTGAAAGCAAACAACTGGTCCTTCACTTCAGCCACCCTGCATTCTCTTCTCCAGCCCTCCTCCAATGGATTTAACAGCAGTGGTCCCACTCAGCTCTACTGCTAGGGGGAGAGCTAGCTCCTTGTCCAGCCCTATTTCAATGGATTATGCCACAGCAGTCAGTAGCCCTGATTCAGTGCTACACCAAAGGGGAGAGTCAGTCATATTTATTGAGTGCTTACTGTGTGCAGAGCACTGTACTAAGTGCTTGAGAGGATACACTATAACAATATAACAGACACATTCCCTGCCCACAGTGAGCTTACAGTCTAGAGGGGGAGACAGACATTAATATAAATAAGTACAATTACATATCTATACATAAGTGCTGTGGGGCTGTTGTGGTGTGGTGGGGTGAATAATAATAATAATAATAATGATAGCATTTATTAAGCGCTTACTATGTGCCAAGCACTGTTCTAAGCGCTGGGGAGGTTACAAGGTGATCAGGTTGTCCCACAGGGGGCTCACAGTCTTTATCCCCACTTCACAGATGAGGTAACTGAGGCCCAGAGAAGTGAAGTGACTTGACAAAAGTCACACAGCTGACAATTGGCAAATTTGAACCCATGACCTCTGACTCCAAAGCCCATGCTTTTTCCACTGAGCCACGCTGCTTCTCTAAATAAAGGGAGGAAGTCAGGGTGACACAAAGGGGAGTGTAAGAAAACAAAAAGAGGGCTTAATCAGGGAAGGCCTCTTGGAGATGTACCTTCAATAACACTTTAAAGAGTAGGGAGAATAATGGTCTGTCGATATGAAGAGGGAGGGCGTTCTAGACCAGGATGTGGATGAGAGATAGATAGCGAAATAGGTGAGATCGAGATACAGTGAGAAGGTTAGCATTAGAGGAGTGAAGTGTGTAGGTTGGGTTGTCGTAGGAGAGTAGCGAGGTGAGATAGGAGGGGGCAAGATGATTGAGTGCTTTAAAGCCGAATGAAAGGAGTTTCTGCTTGATATGGAGGAGGATGGGCAACCACTGGAGATTCTTGAGGAGTGGGAATAATAGACTGAACGTCTTTGAAGAAAATTGATCCAGGCAGCAGAGTGAAGTATGGACCGGAATGGAGAGAAAGGGGAGGCAGGGAGGTCAGCAAGGAGGCTGAGACAGTAATCAATGCGTGATAGGATAAGTGCTCGGATTAATGGGGTAGCAGTTTGGATGGAGAGGAAAGGACGGATATTAGTGATGTTGTGAGGTCTAACTGACAGGATTTAGTGATAGATTGAATATGTGGGTTGAATGAGAGAGAAGAGTCAAGGATAACACCAAGGTTACGGGCTTTTGAGACAGGAAGGATGATGGTGGTGAAGGATGGAGGGCTAGCCTCCTTCTCAGCCCCCCTCGTGTGGGTTGAACCGCATCTTCATCATCATCATCATCATCATCATCATCATCATCAATGGTATACATTGAGTGCTTACTGTGTGCAGAGCACTGTACTAAGTACTTGGGGAGGTACAATACAACAGAGTTGGTAGAAACATTACCTGCCCACAACAAACTTAGAGTCTAGAGAGGGAGGCAGATATGACTATAAATAAATAATTCACAATATGTATTTTTTTGATATATGCATTAGTGCTGTGGGACTGAGAATGGGCTGAATATCAAGTGTCCAAAAGTCACAGATCCAAGTGTATAGATGATGCAGAAGAGGGGGGTAAGCTTGGGAAAAGAGGGTTTAATCAGGGAGACCTTTTGGAAGAGGTGGATGCTTTGAAGGTGGGGAGAGTGGTGGTCTGGTGTATAAGGGGTGGGGGGGTGGGGGAAGTTCCAGGCCAGAGGTATGATGTGTGTGAGGGATCAGCAACGAGATTGAGGTATAGTGAGTAGTTTGGCATTAGAGGAGCCAAGTGTGCAGACTAGATTGTAGTCGGAAATCAGGGAGGGAAGATAGGAGGAAGCAAGTTGATTTAGTGCTTTAAAGCTGATGGTAAGGAGTTTCTCTTTGATGTGGAGTTGGATGAACCATCACTGGAGGTTCTTGAGGAGTGGGAAAACATTTGTAGAAAAATGATCCAGGCAGCAGAGTGAAGAATGGACTGTAGTCAAGAGGCAAGGAGGTCAGAGAGGAGGCTGTTACAGTAATCAAGACAGAATGGGTTAAGTGCTTGGATTAAGGTGGTAGCAGTTTGGATGGAGAGGAAAAAGCAGATTTTAGTGGTGTTGAGAAGGTAGAACTGACAGGATTTGGTGACGGATTGAATATGTGAGCTGAATGAGAGAGATGAATTGAGGATATGTGAGTTTAATGAGAGAAATGAATTGAGGACAATGCCTAGGTTACAGGCTTGTGAAATAGGGAAGATAGTGGAATCGTCTATGGTGACGGGAAAGTCAGAGGAAGGACAGGCTTTGGGCAGGAAGATAAGATAAGGAAGATAAGAACATGTTTTGGACATGTTAACCTTGAAGTGTTAGCAGAACATCCAGGTAGAGATGACCTGAAGGCAGGAGGAAATGGGAGAGAAGGAGAGAGATCAGAGCTGAAGATGTGAATTTGGGAATCGAGCGCCCAGAGCTGGGAGTTGAAGCCATTAGAGCCTTCTCCTTAGACTGTGAACCTCGTGTGGTACAAAGATTGGGTCTGACCTGATTATCTTGTATTAGCTTCAGTGCTTAATACAGTGCTTAGCACATTGTAAAACCTTAACAAAAACAAAAAAGATACTTAACATCTCTGGACTTCAGTTTCCACCCCTGTGACATGTGACATGAGGATAAGGTCCCTCGTCTCCCTACCTTTTAGACTGTGTACACTGTATAGAACAGGGACAGAGTCTGGGTAGTACAGTGCTCTGCACACAGTAAGCGCTCAATAAATACGATTGATTGATTGGGTAGGGATTGTCTCTGTTGCCAAATTGTACTTTCCAAGCACTTAGTACAGTGCTCTGCACGCAATAAATACGATTGAATGAATGAATAAATGCTCTGCATAAAGAGCTCAATAAATGATTGAATTATCTGATAAGCTTATATCGACCCCAGTGCTTAGCACAGACTAAATGCTTAATAAATACCATAAAATAGATTAGGATTATTGACACCTTCCCTGTCATTCAATCTCCTGAGCTACCTCTCTGCTCCTGGACTGATCTGGTTATAGACTGTTTTACTCACTTGTGCATAAATAATAATCCTTTTGGTATTTATTAAATGTACACTGAGTCAAAACCCTATACTAAATGCTGGTATAGATAAATGATCGGATCAAATCTAGGCACTGTCCTACCTTGGACTCACAAACTAATAAATAGAAGGAGCAGGAATTGTATCCCCAATTTACAGATGAAGAGACCAAGGCCCAGGCAGAAAAGAACCAGCCTAGGAGTTAGAGGATCTGGGTTCTATTTCCAATTCTACTGTTTGCCTGCTCAGTCACCTTAGGCAAGTCAATATGACTACTCTGTATTGGGCTGAGCACCCCAACTTGATTATCTTGTATCTACCCCAGTGCTTGGCACCATATAAGGGGTAAGGAGAATGGGCTTTGAATCCCTATTTTACAGGTGAGGAAATGGAGATCCAGAGAAATGAAATAACTTGCCAAAGTCACACAACAGGCCAGTGTCCTTCTAGACTGTGAGCCCATTGTTGGGTAGGGACCGTCTCTATTATGTTGCCGATTTGTACTTCCAAAGCACTTAGTACGGTGCTCTGCACACAGTAAGTGCTCAATGAATATGATTGAATGAATGAATGAATGGCCAGGATTAGAACTAAGTCCTTGGGCTTCCAGACCTATGGTCTTTCCACTGGGCCATGCTGATTCATGGTTTATATAACTTTCTCTCACCCAAGAGGGCATACAGTAATCTGTCACTGATGGACTGTCTGGGCAGGGAATGTATTTTTTTTTCTTTTGGGTGTTCCTTGTGAGCCCGTTGTTGGGTAGGGACTGTCTCTATATGTTGCCAACTTGTACTTCCCAAGTGCTTAGTACAGTGCTCTGCACATAGTAAAGCGCTCAATAGATATGATTGAATGAATCATAAATGCCAGATATAGCCCCAGAACACAGCAGGCGATCAGTAAGATGAAAGATGACAGTAAGTCATTAGTACAGTGTCCTGCATACACTAGGAAGTCAGTATAGCACCCTGCACACAGTACTACTACTAATAATAATGATGGCATTTGTTAAGCACTTACTATGTTCTAAGCGGTGGGGAGGACACAAGGTGATCAGTTTGTCCCACGTGGGGCTCACAGTCTTAATCCCCATTTTCCAGATGAGGTAACTGAGGCCCAGAGAAGTGAAGTGACTTGCCCAAAGTCACACAGCTGACAAGTGGCAGAACCGGGATTAGAACCCATGACCTCTGACTCCCAAGCCGGGGATCTTTCCACTGAGCCACGCTGCTTCCCCGTTGCTGCCAGTAGGCAGGCAGGACAGCACTCTAAGCTATAGGTGCAAGGTACAGGGCTCAGATCCTAAATGCGTGCTCTGTACACACAGAAAGTGCTCAGTGAATTCTGTTGATCCCATTGATTCCTTCTGAATGCAAGCAGTCTGAGGGCAGGGCAGAGCAGGGCCACTTGCTAGTAGGCTGCTCTGAGTCCAGTAGATGCTCAGTCACTAGTAATTGATTGATTCATGGCTGAAGAGAGATGGTGGAGTCAGGAGCTCAATCAGTTTTCCCATGTGTATTAAGAAAACTGGGAGGAGGGTGGGCTGTTTCCCATGCCCCTCCCCTGGGTCCCCGAAGTCCCTCCATGCCAGCTCCAGTACCCAGGCTTCATGGCCTCCTTCAGCCCTCCTTGTCGGCTCTCCTTCCAAGTTACACAGCTCCCACGACCCCTCCATGCCGGCTGTAGATCCAGACTGGGGCACTTGCAGGCAGTTATGCTGAGATTGCCCCTAAGAGCCAGGGCCCGCCGGTCACCCACATTCGATTCGCTCCTGGAGAGGTGGTCCAGAGCTCTGGGGGGCTGGCTCCCGGGTGAGAGTAGTTCATCCCTCAGGGCTTGCCGGGGCAGCAGGGGGAAGGGCTGGTATTTGGCCTGGCTCTGAGCCCTGACGGGATCCATGCCCTTGATGACCTGCCCCCATCATGAGGAGCCCAGGCTGGCTTTCACCTTGACCCCTGGCAGTGGCCTCAACCATCACCCCTGAGTGACTTGCTTGGGCCTGGCTGGGATCTAGGACAGTCAGAGAGGCAGGGCCAGAAGGAGTGACACAGTAGCAGTACTTACTGAGCTTCTCCCGAGTGTATTAAATGCTTGGAAAGTACAACACAAACCAGAGACAGACAAGCCTAAATCTGCTTTATTATCAGCTTCTGGCACCTGGAAACAATCTACCAAAGCCATCGGGTGGTCTGGCCTCTCCAGGGAGGGGGTGTGGGTGGAGGAAGGTCTGGGGCCTACCCTGGGGATCTAGCAAGGAGGATCTTCTCCAGAGTGGGCAATCCGGACTTCTGGATGCCCCTCCCGTTGATTGTCCAGCTATGGCCCTGACAGTCCTGGCTCTGCAGTGCAAGCTGGGCCTGAGATTGAGCAGAGCCACTGCCACCGGGCAGGTGGCCTGCTGTCCACTGTCCCAGAGCAGAAGGGCCCCTGGAGAGGGCGGGAGAGAGGACATGGGATCTCTGACAGGTCTTCCTGCTTACAGATAGTTGGGACAGAGGGCAGAGGATAGGGAACTCGGGCCCGGCCACTGGCATTGCCCGCCTGCTCCCCACCCCTGCAAGACCTGTGCTGCAAAGTGTGGTGATTTGCAAGGGCTCCAATCCCAGCACTACGGAGGGTGGGACTCAGCTGGGCAGTAGCACTAAGGCAAGTAGTAAGAGGTTCAAGGAGGAGATTGGCAGTCACAAACGGATACAATATGCACACATTAACACACCCAGAGACACACGGACACAGACACACAGGTGATGTCACCAGGACATAAGACACACACAGGCCCAGGGGCTTCGACTGCAGTTGCATGGACACATAGTAACCACCCCTCTCATCCCCACCCCAGACACAAACAGATATATGGACCTGGAAACACAAAAACAAACAAGCCCAGGGATTCAAATGGCAATGACCCGGACACAGACATAGGCACAGCTGTCAGATGCTGCACCAGGCCCTAGGGGTTGCAGGGAGATGTAAGGGGGTAGAGGAGCCAGGGTAATGCCTACTTGGATGGGCCTTGCTCCTCTCTGACCCCAAGTGTTCCCAGAGGGAATGGAGGCGATTAAGGTGGGGCCGTCTGTCTGCCCATCCATCAGATGGCTGACTGCTCCTGCAGAAGGCTGTCAGCTCCAGGAAGGGGTCTTTCCGGCTCGGAAGCCAGAGCCGCTTCACGAAGAACTTCCATGTGCTGCTCGGCTGCGGACAGAGAGCGGTCAATCCAGTCCAGGCCGCCAGTCAGGTGGCAGGCGTTCCGGGTCACCAGGACCAGGTGGCTGACAGACAGGAGCAGGGCCGTGGTTCTGGAAGACCAATTGGGCTGCGTTCCCCCGGGCAGCTCCTTGGGGGCGGGGATCAGGCCTCCCACCTCTACTGGGCTCTCCCCAGCACTTAGCACAGTGCTCCACACACAGGAAGTGCACAGTGACTACTACTGATGGATTAACTAAGATTCTAACACATCCTGGACTCTCCTCAGCACCTAGCACAGTGGGTGACTACTATTAGTGGATTTAATCAATCAATTGTAATTAAGCGCTTACTGTGTACAGAGCTTACTGTGTGTACTAAGCACTTGGGAGAGTACAGTATAACAATATAAAAGGCACATTCCCTGTCCACAATGTGCTTGAAACCTAGAGGGGGAGACAGACATTAATATAAACAAATAAAATTGCAGATATGTACATAAGTGCTGTGAGGCTGGGAAGGAAGATGAATAAAGGGAGCAATTCAGAGTGATGTGAAAGGGAGTGGAAGAAAAGCAAAAGAGGGCTTAGTCAGGGAAGGCCTCTTGGAGGCAATGTGCCTTCAGTAAAGCTTTGAAAGCTGGGAGAGTAATTGTCTGTTGGATATGAAGAGGGAGGGTGTTCCAGGCCAGAGACAGGACATGCGCAAGAGGTTGGTGGCGAGATAAATGAGATTGAGGTACAGTGAGAAGGTCGCAATTAGAGAAGCAAAGTGTGTAGGCTGGGTTGTAGTACGAAAGTAGTGAAGAGAGGTAGGAGGGGGCAAGGTGACTGAGTGCTTTCAAGCCAATGGTAAGGAGTTTCTGTTTGATGTAGAGGTGGATGGGCAACCACTGGAGGTTCTTGAGGAGTGGGAAAACACAGACTGAATGTTTTTTGTAGAAAAATGCTTGGATTAATGTGGTAGCAGTTTAGACAGTTTAGACAGAGAGGAAAGAGCTGATTTTAGCGATGTTGTCAAGGTTGAACCAACAGGATTTAGTGGTAGATTGAATATGTGGAATGAATGAGAGAGAGGAGTCAAGGAAAGCACCAAGATTATCGGCTTTAAGACAGGAAGGATGGTGGTGCTGTCTACAGCAAATGGGAAAATCAGAGGGAGGACAGGGTTTGAGTGGGAAGGTAAGGAGTTCTGTTTTGGACATCTTAAATTCAAGGTGACGGCAGGACATGTGGAGATATCCTGAAGGCAGGGGTTGCAAAACTGCAGAGAGGAAGAGAGATCAGGGCGGGGTCATCCGCATAGATGTGGTAATAATAATAATAGTAATAGTAATAATAATAATAATGGCATTTATTAAATGTTTACTATGTGCAAAGCACTGTTCAGGTTACAAGGTGATCAGGTTGTCCCATGGGGGGCTCACAGTCTTAATTCCCATTTTACAGATGAGGTAACCGAGGCACAGAGAAGTCAAGTGACTTGCCCAAAGTCACACAGCTGACAATTGGCGGATCGGGATTTGAACCCATGACCTCTGACTCCAAAGCCCGTGCTCTTTTCCACTGAGGCACGCTGCTTCTCTAGTAGCAGCAGGTAGTTAAAGCCATGTGAGCGAATGAGTTCTGCAAGGGAATGGGTGTAGATGGAGAATATAAAAGGACCCAGAACTGAACCCTGAGGGCCACCTACAGTTAGTGGGTGGGAGACTGAGGAAGAGCCCAAAAAAGAGAATGAGAATGAGCTGCCAGAAAGGAGAACCAGGAAAGGACAGTATAAGGGAAGCTGAGAGGTTGGATAATGCTTCCAGGAGAAGGGGGTGGTCAACAGTGTTGAAGGCTGCTGAGAGATCAAAGAGGATTAGGATGGAGTAGAGGCTGTTGGATTTGGCAAGAAGGAGATCACTGGTAACCTATGAGAAAGCAGTTTCTGTAGAGTGAAAGGGATGGAAGCAAGATTGGAGGGAGTCAAGGAAAGAATTGGAGGAGAGGAACTTGAGACAGTGGGTGTAGACAGCACAGTCAAGGAGTTTCGAGAGGAATGGTAGGAGGGAGATGGGGTGATAACTGGAGGGAGCTGTAGGGTCAAGGGAGAGTTTTTTTAGGATAGGGAGCAAGCGCCTCTCAAAAATCGCTGTCTTCCCCCAGAGAGTTGGAATGCGGTGCCCACTCTCTGACCTTCTCCGGCTCTCCCTATCCTCCCTTGACCTCCCGTTCTTCTGACCTTCCCTGGATCTCCAGACCCACCCCAGCCTTCCCTTCCCTCCCCTTCCGGGCTCTCCCCAACCCTCCCAACTCTTCCTGACCCCCCCCCCAAGGCAGACCCAAGGTCCCTGTGATATGCAGACCTCCTGCTCACCTGGCATCCAGTAGCTTTGGGTCCAAAGGCGGGTACATGGACCTCACAACGTCATCCACTCTGGAAAACAAACCGACTGGCTGGGCCTTTCATCATCCATGCCTGTTCTCTGGCCAGGGTGGGAAATCTCGGGCACCAGCAGGGCACAAACCAGGGCCAGGGCAGGCCCAGAGGACAGAGGGCAGCTAAAGGTACTAAGCATCACCCCTCTCCTCTCTTCCACTAGTCACAACTGCATCCTTTCACTTCCAAGGGGGTGGGAGGTTTTGTGGGTGGAAAAGGGGGCAGATTGGGGGCTCCTCTCTGAAAGTGGTCATGGTCACCGAGGGTCAGAGTGGAAGCTCCTTGAAGGCACGTCCTGTGTCTTCTACTGTATGCTCCCTAGTTCCCAGCACAATGCTCTGTACTTAGCAGATAGCCAGTTCAGCCCTCTCCACATAGAAGGCACTCAGTAGGGTGCTCTGCACAGTCGACACTCAGTACAGCACTTCAATAATAATAATGGCATTTGTTAAGTGTTTACTATGTGCCAGGCACTGTACTAAGTGCTGGGGTGGATACAAGCAAATCAGGTTGGACACAGTCCCCGCCCCACGTGGGGATCACAGTCTCAATCCCCATTTTACAAATGAGGTAACTGAGGCACAGAGAAGTTAAGTGACCTGCCCAACATCACATAGCAGACAATGGCAGAGCTGGGTTTAAAACCCATGACCATGACTCCCAGGCCTGTTATCTATCCACTATGCCATGCTACTTAGTATATGCTTGGTACAGTAGCCTGCACACTGCGGGCACCCAGAACAGTGCTTGGCACCCTGTCGGAGCTTGATGCAGAGCCATGATAATGTCACAATGACAGTGACCCCATTCCACTTCCTTCCCCTCCTCAGTTGGGCTTCTGCCTGATCACGGCCATCCAGAGCCAGCCCAGCTTACTCTCTGTCCATTTCTCTGATGCTATAAAGTTACAGGTGGGCCATAGGGGCTGTTTCCGTACGACCCCTCACTCAGCCACCCACATGCACCCCGGGCCTGAGCGCTGTTGGCCAAGGGACTGATCTAGCAGGGCCTGGCCTTATCTGGCCAGGTTGGGGTGTTTATGAAGGGCTGAGGGCCTTCTTCTTACCCCAATGGGCCCAGGGTTTTGCCCTCCCTGAGAGCCCTGCCTAGCACCTAAGTCTGGGGCCGAACCCGAGTGGCTTGCAGCCAGGCCGCATCTGGCACCCATTTCTCCCAGGGGCAGAGCAGAGTGGGAAGCACTCGGACTAAGGGTGCTATGAGCTGCTGGGATTTGGAGTCCAGCAGGTGCCCTGGACATCTGTGTATTGAGTTTCCTGGGTGGAGCAGGGACTCTGCCCGCTCCGGATCCACAGTTTCCATCCCCTTCTGGATTCAGGGTCTCTGGGCCTTCATGGACCAGGGTTTCCCCTGACTCCGGGATCCCAGCCTCCACGCTGGACACTGCTCTCACCTAGGGCTGATCCGCTTCGCCACCACGATGATGTCACTGAGGCTGGCAGGAGGCTTCATCTTGGCTCCTGAGCCCATCGTCATGGCAACCAGCTTTTCTGTCAGCGTGTGGCAGATCTGCCCCAGGGAGAATATCAGCCCCGGCGGCCCTACCCCAGCTCTCCAAGCCAGGCCCCGGGAGACCCCGACCCTGCCAAGGAAGGTGCAGGGACCAGGGCAACCCCTGTGGGATCCGCGGTACATGGCCCTGCCCCACAACCTCCAGCCTCAGCAGAGGGGCCATGGGGAGCTGTGTAGGGCCAACAAGAAGGGGAACTGAGGGGCCACTGAAGGTCTGGGGGAAAGGAGAGCCAAGGGATTATGGAGGATCAAAGTGGGGGAGGGGCAAAGGGGACGGAGGGGAGGGGTTGTGGGGAGTCAAGTGGGGCCGGGTGGCTGTGAGGAAGCTGAGCGGTGTGGACAGCAGAGGGAGGCTAAGAGACTGCTGGGTCATGGGGGCCCCGAGAGGGGAAAGGGCCCCCTGTGACTAGGTCACCTAATGCTTTCTCCCCAGGTTGAGCCCCCCAAGAGGACAGGGAGTTGGGTGGGTGTGGGACACATGGGGTGGCAGCTCCAGGGGGACCCGGGGGGGGTGCAGGGGCGAAGTCACCTTCAGGATGGCGATGCAGTGAGACACCAGTCCGCTGCGGGGAGAGGGGGAAGTGTGAGCTAAGGCTGAGGGTCCCAGCCCCCTTCCCCCTAGTCCCGCTCCTTGCCCTTTGGGGACACTAATGTAGATCACATGGGCATTTTAGGACAGACTTTGCTTCTTGCTCCTCCCTCTATCTCTCCCAGTAGTGTGTGTGCAATGTGTGTGTTTGTATGTGTGTTGTCCAGTCTCCCCCATCAGATTGGTGGCCCCCTCACCCATGGACTGGGCCCGGATTTGTCTCCTCCCTCTATCTTCCCCCAGCACGCGCACACATGCGTGTGTATTCATTCTCCTCCATCAGACTGGTGGACTCCCTCCCGAGGGCTGGGGGCCAGCCCCTCTCTGGGCCCTACAGCATCCACAGAAAGGGCACTTAGTACAGACCCTTTACCACGAGCCGAGCCAAGATGCTGCAGCCACTGGAGCTGTGCCCCACAACACCCCCCACCCCTGCTCCCATCATCCCCATCCCCCACCCCAAGGGACTTGATCCTTACGATGCATCCTCAACCCAGTCCTCATTCTCCAAGATGGCCTTGATGTGGGGGTTGGTGATGACCACGTTGTCCAGCTCCAGCTCAGAGGGCTCGGATTGCGTCTCCATGGCACCGATCAGGTCCACCCCAGGTCTGGAAAGGAGCGGGCTGCGATGGACAGGCAGGGGCTGGCAGCTCTCGGGAAAGGCTAGCTGGCAGGCAGGGGGCGGCCCGGCCCGGCCCCAGGGGATCAGCCAAAGAATCAAGGCTTGGAGGTCAGACCTGCTGGGTGAGCTTGGAACTCCCGGCTCTGGGTCAGCCCTCCCCATTAAATGCAAGCTCCTCAAGGGCAGGGCCTGTGTCTTTAACCAATCAATCAGTAGATCGATTAGTCGATCAATGGTATCTACTGAGCACTCTGAACACTTACTGTGTTCAAAGCACTGCACTGAGGGCTTGAGAAAGGACAATACGCATAAGCAGACACACTCCTTGCCCTTAAGGAATTTACAATCTAGTGGATGTTGTATCCTTCTATCAAATATTCCCCAGAGCCTGCACTAAGTACCACGGTAGGTGCTCAGAACAGTGCCCAGCTACAGTAGGCACTCTGTAGGGTGTTCTGCAAACAGGAGGCACTCTGTACAGTGCTCTGCACACAGTACGTGCCCAGGACAGCTCTCTGTACACAACGGTAAACAGGTAATGCTCTGCCCATGGTAGGTGCTCTGTACAGCACAGCATTCCACAGACAATAAACAACCAATACAAATAGTAGGTGCCCTGTGGAGTGCTCTGCATACAGCAGGTATCCCAATACAGCACTGCATATAGAATAATAATAATAATAGTAACTGTAGTATTTGTTAAACACTTACTATGTGCCAGGCACTGTACCAAGCATTGGGGTGGGTACAGGCAAATCGGGTTGGATAAGTCAAACAGGAGGCTCACAGTCTCACTCCCCATTTTACAGATGAGGTAACTGAGGTACCAAGAAGTAAAGTGACTTGCCCAAAGTCATATGAAATCTCTTGCCCCTTCCTTCCTCCCCTCCTTAACTTCCATCTTCAACCGCTCAGTCTCCACTGGTTCCTTCCCCTCTGCCTTCTAACATGCCCATGTCTCTCCTATCCTAAAAAAAATCCTCTCTTGACCCCACCTCCCTTTCTGGTTATCGCCCTATCTCCCTCCTACCATTCCTTTCCAAACTCCTTGAACGAATCGTCTACACCCGCTGCCTCGAATTCCTCAATGCTAACTCTCTCCTTGACCCCCTCCAATCTGGCTTCCATCCCCTAAACTCCACCGAAACTGCCCTCTCAAAGGTCACCAATGACCTCCTTCTTGCCAAATCCAATGGCTCCTACTCTATCCTAATCCTCCTTGACCCCTCAGCTGCCTTCGACACTGTGGACCACCCCTTCTCCTCAACATGCTATCCAACCTTGGCTTCACAGACTCTGTCCTCTCCTGGTTCTCCCCTTATCTTGCTGGCCATTCATTCTCAGTCTCCTTTGCGGGCTCCTCCTCCCCCTCCCATCCCCTTACTGTAGGGGTTTCTCAAGGGTCAGTTCTTGGTCCCTTTCTGTTCTCTATCTACACTCACTCCCTTGGTGACCTCATTCGCTCCCACGGCTTCAACTATCATCTCTACACTGATGACACCCAAATCTACATCTCTGCCCCTACTCTCTCTCCCTCCCTTCAGGCTCGGGTCTCCTCCTGCCTTCAGGACATCTCCATCTGGATGTCTGCCCACCATCTAAAACTCAATATGTCCAAGTCTGAACTCCTTATCTTCCCTCCCAAACCCTGCCCTCTCCCTGACTTTCCCGTCACTGTAGATGGCACTACCATCCTTCCCGTCTCACAAGCCCACAACCTTGGTGTCATCCTCAACTCTGCTCTCTCGTTCACCCCTCATATGCAATCTGTCACCAAAGCCTGCCGGTCTCACCTCCGCAACATCGCCAAGATCCGCCCTTTCCTCTCCATCCAAACCGCTACCTTGCTGGTTCAATCTCTCATCCTATCCCGACTGGATTACTGCATCAGCCTCTTCTCTGATCTCCTATCCTCCTGTCTCTCCCACTTCAGTCTATTCTTCACGCTGCTTCCCGGATCATCTTTGTGCAGAAACGCCGTGGGCATGTCACTCCCCTCCTCAAAAATCTCCAGTGGCTACCAGTCAACCTACGCATCAAGCAAAAACTCCTCACATTCGGCTTCACCTTGCCCCCTCCTACCTCACCTCCCCTCTCTCTTTCTACATCCCAGCCTGCACCCTCCGCTCCTCTGCCGCTAACTTCCTCTAATCTATAAGCTTGTTGTGGGTAGGGAACCAGTTCTACTAATTCTGTTATATTCTGTTGTATTCAATGTTCTGTTAAATGTCTACCAATTCTGTTGAATTGTACGCTCCCAAACACACAGTAAGTGCACAATAAATACCAGATTGATTGATTTAATAGCTTCTGTGTGCCTCCCCTGTTACAGTGTAAGTTTCTTGAGGGAAGGGAACGTACCACTTCTTCATTTAGTACTTTCCAAGCACTTAGTATGGTGCTCCTCTGCCGCTAACTTCCTCACTATGCCTCGTTTTCGCCTGTCCCGCCATCAACCCCCGGCCCATGTCCTCCCCCTGGCCTGGAATGCCCTCCGTCCACACATCCGCCAAGCTAGCTCTCTTCCTCCCTTCAAAGCCCTACTGAGAGCTCACCTCCTCCAGGAGGCCTTCCCACACTGAGCCCCCTTTTTCCTCTCCTGCTCCCCATCCCCCCAGCCCTGCCTCCTTCCCCTCCCCACAGCACCTGTATATATGTTTGTACAGATTTATTACTCTATTTATTTTACTTGTACATATTTATTATTCTATTTATTTTAACGATGTGCATCTAGCTTTACTTCTATTTATTCTGATGATTTGACACCTGTCCACATGTTCTGTTTTGTTGTCTGTCTCCCGCTTCTAGACTGTGAGCTCGTTGTTGGGTAGGGACCGTCTCTATATGTTGCCAACTTGTACTTCCCAAGCGCTTAGTACAGTGCTCTGCACACAGTAAGCGCTCAATAAATATGACTGAATGAATGAATGAAAGTGGCAAAGCCAGAATTAGACTCCCAGACCCGTGCTCTATCCACTATGCTATTTATTGAGCACCCACCATACTAAGTGCTTGGAAAGTACTAAATAGAGAAGTGATACGTTCCCTTTCCTCAAGAAATTTACACTCTAACAGGGGAGGCACACAGAAGCTATTAAATCAATCAATCAATGGTATTTACTGAGCACTTACTGTGTGTTCGGGAGCGTACAATTCAACAGAATTGGTAGACATTTAACAGAATGTTGAATACAACAGAATATAACAGAATTAGTAGAACTGGTTCCCTACCCACAACGAGTTTATAGATTAGAGGACCAAAAAAGCCATCAAAATAATAACTGAAAGCACAACTGAATAAAACTGTATATGAAAGAGGTGAGGATATTTTGATAAATTGGGAGAAGAGGTGTATAAGCAAGTCAAATACACACTATATAGCAAGTCGCATGGCCTTGTGGAAAGAGCCCAGGCCTAGAAGTCAGAGGACCTGGGTTCTAATCCCCCCTCCACCACTTGTCTGCTGTGTGACCTTGGGCAAGTCACTTGCAGTTGCCTCATTTGTAAAACAGGGATTAAGACTGTGAACCCCATGTGGGACATGGACTGCGCCCAACCCGATTTCTTTGTATCCACCACAACATTTAGGACACAGTAAGTGCCCGGCACACAGTAAGTGCTTAACAAATACCAGAATTGATTGATTGATTGATTCATTCAATCGTATTTATTGAGTGCTTACTGTGTGCACAGCACTGGACTAAGAACTTGGGAAGTACAAATCAGCAACATATGGAGACGGTCCCAACACAACAACGGGCTCCCAGTCTAGAAGGGGGAGACAGACAACAACACAAAACAAGTAGACAGGTGTCAATACCATCAGAATAAATAGAATTATAGCTATATATACATTAGAGAAATAAATATGTACAAATATACACAAGTGTTGTGGGGAGGGGAAGGGGGTAGGGTAGAGGAAGGGAGGGGGCGATGAGGAGGGGAGGAAGAGGAGGAGAGGAAAAAAGGGGGGGCTCAGTCTGGGAAAGCCTCCTGGAGGAGGTGAGCTCTCAGTAGGGTTTTGAAGGGAAGAAGAAAGCTAGTTTGGTGGATGTGTGGAGGGAGGGCATTCCAGGCCAGAGGTAGGATGTGGGCCAGGGGTCGACGGTGGGACAGGCGAGAACGAGGCCCAGTGAGGAGGTTAGCGGCAGAGGAGTGGACTGTGCAGGTTGGGCTGTAGAAGGAGAGTAGGGAGGTGAGGTAGGAAGGGGCGAGGTGATAGAGAGCTTTGAAGCAGAGAGTGAGGAGGTTTTGCTTGATTCAAAGGTTGATAGGCAACCACTGGAGATTTTTGAGGAGGGGAGTGACATGCCCAGAGTGTTTCTGTACAAAGATAATCTGGGCAGCAGAGTGAAGTACAGACTGAAGCAGGGAGTGACAGGAGGATGGGAGATCAGAGAGGAGGCTGATGCAGTAATCCAGTAGGGATAGGACGAGAGATTGAACCAGCAAGGTAGAGGTTTGGATGGAGAGGAAAGGGCGGATCTTGGCGATGTTGTGGAGGTGAGATCAGCAGGTTTTGGTGACAGATTGCATGTGTGGGGTGAATGAGAGAGCGGAGTCAAGGATCACACCAAGGTTGCGGGCTTGTGAGATGGGAAGGATGGTAGTGCCGTCCTCAGTGATGGGCAAGTCAGGGAGAGGACAGGGTTTGGTGCTCAGTCTTGGACATGTTGAGTTTTAGATGGCGAACAGACATCCAGATGGAGATGTCCTGAAGGCAGGAGGAGATACAAGCCTGGAGGCAGGGCGAGAGAACGGGGTGGAGATGTAGATTTGGGTGTCATCAGCGTAGAGATGATAGTTAAAGTCATGTGAGTGAATGAATTCACCAAGGGAGTGAGTATAGATGGAGAACAGAAGGGGACCAAGAACTGACCCTGAGGAACCCCTACAGTAAGGGGATGGGAGGGGGAGGAGGAGCCCGCTAAGAAGACTGAAAATGAACAGCCAGAGAGATAAGAGAAGAACCAGGAGAGGACAGAGTCTGTGAAGCCAAGATTGGATAGCGGGTTGAGGAGAAGGGGGGTGGTCCACAGTTATCATTATTATTATTATAGATGGGGGTGTAAGTTTTTATTTTTGTTTTTTTTAATGGTATTTGCTATGTGCTTACTATGTGCCAGGCACTGTACTAAGTGCTGGGATAGACACAAGATACCAGGTTGAACACAGTCCATGTTCCAATGGGACTCACATATTTAATCCCCATTTTACAGATGATACAATTGAGGCACAGAGAAATGAAGTGACTTGCCCAAGTTCACCCAGCAGACAAGCAGCAGAGTCAGGATTAGAGTTCTAGAGATACTATTGACTTTGTATGGCCTGGGGGACTGGAACTGATCATTTTAATGTCTGTAGGCCCCTCCAGGTGGGCAGGGATCAAGTTTATCCACCTTGTTGTAGGGTGTTCTCCCAAGCACTTACTACAGTACTAGCAGCTCTGCCAACTGTCAGCTGTGTGACTTTGGGCAAGTCACTTAACGCTCTGTGCCACAGTTACCTCATCTGTAAAATGGGAATTAAAACTGTGAACCCCCCACCCCACCGTGGGACAACCTGATCACCTTCTAACCTCCCCAGCGCTAAGAACAGTGCTTTGCACATAGTAAGCGCTTAACAAATACCATTATTATTACTAGTACAGTACTACTCCGCAAACAGTAAGCGCTAAATAATCCTATCAATTGGTTGATTTACTGGGCAAGGCTTATTTGAGGAGGTGATATTTTAGGAAGGGGGAGAGTGGTGGTCCATCCGACAAGGGGAGGGAGGGAGTTTCAAGCCAGAGGAACTGTGTGAACAAGGAGACAGAGGCCAAGAGTCGAGACCGAGCGACGCTAGAAGGATGGCTTGGGCAGAGCAGAGAATGAATTGAGGAGCAATTATTGTGGTTTTGTACTTTCCCAAGCGCTTACTATAGTGCTTTGCACACAGTAAGTGGTCAACAAATACGACTGAATGAATAAGTACTCAGTGAATACTACTGATGGATGGATGAACTGATTGATATTTAAAGTAGAGAGAGATGGTGGAGAGC
Source organism: Tachyglossus aculeatus (assembly GCF_015852505.1). Lineage (NCBI taxonomy): Eukaryota > Metazoa > Chordata > Mammalia > Monotremata > Tachyglossidae > Tachyglossus > Tachyglossus aculeatus. The sequence continues at coordinate 82,031,922 of NC_052086.1, read as the reverse complement.
CTTGAAGAGGATGGTGAGGAGTGTTTATGCAATGTAAAGGGACACAGGGAAGCCAGGGGAGAGGGTAGACATTGGCTGATCACCAAGATGATCCATGCAACAGTGTCCTATAAATAGCAGGCACCCAATCAATCAATCAATTGTATTTATTGAGCACTTACTGTGTGCACAGCACTGTACTAAGCGCTTGGGAAGTACAAGTTGGCAACATATAGAGACAGTCTTTACCCAACAGTGGGCTCACAGTCTAAAAGGGGGAGACAGAGAACAAAACCAAACATACTAACAAAATAAAATAGAATAGATATGTACAAGTAAAATAAATAAATAAATAGAGTAATAAATATGTACATACATATATACAGGTGCTGTGGGGAAGGGAAGGAGGTAAGATGGGGGGATGGAGAAGGGGACGAGGGGGAGAGGAAGGAAGGGGCTCAGTCTGGGAAGGCCTCCTGGAGCTCTCAGTAGGGCCTTGAAGGGAGGAAGAGAGCTAGCTTGGCGGATGGGCAGAGGGAAGGCATTCCAGGCCCGGGGATGACGTGGGCCAGGGGTCGATGGCGGGACAGGCGAGAGCAAGGCACAGTGAGGAAATAAACGGCAGAGGAGCGGAGGGTGCGGGCTGGGCTGTAGAAGGAGAGAAGGGAGGTGAGGTAGGAGGGGGCGAGGTGATGGAGAGCCTTGAAGCCCAGGGTGAGGAGTTTCTGCCTGATGCGCAGCTTGACTGGTAGCCACTGGAGATTTTTGAGGAGGGGAGTAACATGCCCAGAGTGTTTCTGGACAAAGACAATCCAGGCAGCAGCATGAAGTATGGATTGAAGTGGGGAGAGACACGAGGATGGGAGATCAGAGAGAAGGCTGATGCAGTAGTCCAGACGGGATAGGATGAGAGCTTGAACGAGCAGGATAGCGGTATGGATGGAGAAGAAAGGGCGGATCTTGGCAATGTTGCAGAGCTGAGACCGGCAGGTTTTGGTGACGGCTTGGATGTGGGGGGGTGAATGAGAGAGCGGAGTCGAGGATGACACCAAGGTTGCGGGCTTGTGAGACGGGAAGGATGGTAGAGCCGTCAACAGAGATGGGAAAGTCAGGGAGAGGGCAGTGTTTGGGAGGGAAGACAAGGAGTTCAGTCTTAGACATGTTGAGTTTTAGGTGGCGGGCAGACATCCAGATGGAGATGTCCTGAAGGCAGGAGGAGATGCGAGCCTGGAGCGAGGGGGAGAGAGCAGGGGCAGAGATGTAGATCTGGGTGTCATCAGCGTAGAGATGATAGTTGAAGCCGTGGGAGCGAATGAGGTCACCAAGGGAGTGCGTATAGATCGAGAACAGGAGGGGACCAAGCACTGAACCTTGGGGAACCCCCACAGTGAGGGGATGGGAGGGGGAGGAGGAGCCTGCAAAAGAGATTGAGAATCAACGACCGGAGAGATAAGAGGAGAACCAGGAGAGGACAGAGTCTGTGAAGCCAAGGTTGGATAGCGTGTTGAGGAGAAGGGGGTGGTCCACAGTGTCGAAGGCAGCTGAGAGGTCGAGGAGGATTAAGATAGAGTATGAGCCGTTGGATTTGGCAAGCAGGAGGTCATTGGTGACCTTTGGGAGGGCAGTTTCCGTGGAATGTAGGGGACGGAAGCCAGACTGGAGGGGGTCGAGGAGAGAGTTGGTGTTGAGGAATTCGATGCAGCGTGTGTAGACAACTCGTTCAAGGAGTTTGGAAAGGAATGGTAGGAGGGATATGGGGCGATAACTAGAAGGTGAGGTGGAGTCAAGAGAGAGTTTTTTTAGGATGGGAGAGACATGGGCATGTTTGAAGGCAGAGGGGAAGGAACCAGTGGAGAGTGAGTGGTTGAAGATGGAAGTTAAGGAGGGGAGAAGGGATGGAGCGAGAGCTTTCATGAGATGAGAGGGAATGGGGTCAGAAGCACAGGTGGCTGGAGTAGCATTTGAGAGGAGGGAGGAGAGCTCCTCTGAGGATACTGCTGGGAAGGATGGGACAGTAGCAGAGAATGTTGAGAGCTGGGAGGTTGGAGAAGCGGGGGGAGTGACTTTGGGGAGGTTGGACCTGATGGATTTAATTTTGTTAATAAAGTAGGAGGCCAGATCGTTGGGGGTGAGGGAAGGAGGAGGGGGAGGAACCGGGGGCCTGAAAAGGGAGTTGAATGTACGGAAGAGCTGGTGGGGGTGATCAGCATGGGTGTCAATAAGGGAGGAGAAATAGTTTTGTCTGGCAGAGGAGAGGGCTGAGTTAAGGCAGGAAAGGATGTAGTGTCTGACAATTAGTACGTGTCCAATACAGTGTCCTGCACACAGTACATGCCCAAAGTAGATACCCTGTACTCTGCGTAAAGTAGACACCCAGTAAAAATGCCTAGGCTTCACAAGGGAGTAGTCGAGTAGATCTGCTAAACCACCAAGGGTCTTGGCCCAGGTGCAGAGCACTGCTGGCAGAAATCCAGACACCAGGCCAACCTCATTCATCTTGACCTCATCCTCACCTGCTTTAACTTCACTCTTTGCCCAGCAACAAAATTCTCCCCACTTACTGACTCCCATGCCCGCTGTCGCACTCGTTAACTTAGACTTTTAATTCCCTTTTTGAACTTTCTGCCCCCCAACCCACCTCTACATCTCTAGAAACAGCAGTGTGGCCTAGAGGATGGAGCATGGGCCTAGGAGTCAGAAGGACCTAATTCCGGCTCTGCCACTTGCCTGTGTGACCTTGGCCAAGTCGCTTTACTTCTCTGTGCCTCAGTCCCCTCATCTGTAAACTGGGGATTAAGACTTCTAGACTGTGAGCCCGTTGTTGGGTAGGAACCATCTCTATATGTTGCCGATTTGTACTTCTCAAGCGCTTAGTATAGTGCTCTGCACACCGTTAAGCACTCAATAAATACGACTGAATGAATGAATGAATGAATGAATGACTGTGAGCTCCATGTGGGACAGGGATCTGCTTGTATCCACCCCAACACTTAGTACAGTGTCTGGCACAAAGTAAGTGCTTAATAAATACCACAGTAAATAATTAATACTACTAATAATGATGATGATAATCCTGGCTCTGCCACTTGCCTGCAGGGTGACCTTGGGTAGGCCATTTCACTTCTCAATGCCCAGTTTCCTCATCTGCAAAATGGGAATTCAATACAAGTTCTCCATCCACAGGGACTGTGTCTGACCTAATTATCTTGTAGCTACCCCAGTGCTTAGAACAGTGCTTGATATATGGTAAGTGCTTAACAATTATAATGATAATAATAATGATATTTATTGCCCCTAATTATCTGACCACATAGTTTGTCAATAAAACAGAAAACATCAGGGGATATCTCCCTAAAACGTCCCCTCCTCCTCTCCAGTTCCTCTCTCCTCCTGCCCCATCTTTGACTGTCCCATCTTTCCCAGGAGTATCTCAAGAGATCTCCCACCTCCTCTCAAAATCCACCTCTCCCATCTGTGCCTCCAACTCCATCCCTTCTCACCATATCAAAAACACTTTCTCCCTCCCTTCTTCCCTCCCTGACTAGCCCTCTTTAAGGTCACCAATCGATTGTATTTATTGAGTGCTTACTGTGTGTAAGGGACAGTACTAAGCATTCAGGAGAGTGCAACTCAATATAAGAGATGCACTCCCTGCCCACAACGAGTTTACAGCCTAGAGAGGGAGGCAGACATTATTATAAATAAATAAATTACAGATACGCATGTCAAGTATTCTGTTAGGGTGGCGGCAGGGGTGGTGAATAAAAGGAGCAAATCACAGTGAACCAAAAGGGAAGTGGGAAAAGAGGAAATGGGGGCTTAGTGAGGGAAGACATCTTAGAGGAAATGTGTCTTCAATAAGGCTTTGAAGGTGGAGAGAGTGACCGTCCATAAGATACAAAACAGGAGGGTGTTCCAAGCCAGAGGCAGGATTTGGGTGAGAGGTCAGCCGTGAAATAGATGAGATCGAGGTACATGGAGTAGGTTGGCATTAGAGGAGCAAAGTGTGCAGGCTGGGTTGTAGTAGGAGAGTAGTGAGGTGTCCAATTTGATTATCTTGTCTCTGGTTTGCACATAGTAAGTGCTTAACAAATACCATCATTATTATTATTATTATTATCCCAGTGCTTAGTACAGTGCCTGGCTTAACAAATACCACAGTTTTTATTATTACTATTATTATGTAGGAGAGGGCAAAAGTGCTTTGAAGTCAATGGTAAGGAGTTTCTGTTCGATGTGGATGTGGATGGGCAACCACTGAAGTTTCTTGAGGACTGAACGTTTCTGTAGAAAAATGATCTGGGCTCCAGAGTGGAGTATGGACTGGAGTCGGAAGAGACAGGAGGCAGGGAAGTCAGCAGGGAGGCCGAAACAGTAATCAATGCAGGATAGGACACATTTTGGGATTAACATGCTTTGCACAGTGCTTTGCACATAGTAAGTGCTTAATAACTGCTATCATTATGATTATTATTAACGTGGTAGTAGTTTGGATGGAGAGCAAAGGGCAGATTTTAGCAATGTTGTGAAGACTGAACCGACAGGATTTAGTAATAGATTACATATGCGAGTTGAATGAGGAATAGGAGTTAAGGATAACGCCAAGGGTATGGGCTTGAGAGACAGGAAGGATGGTGGTCCTGTCTACAGTCATGGGGAGGACAGGGTTTGGGTGGGAAGATAAGGAGTTCTGTTTTGGACTTGTTAAGTTGGAGGTGAAGGCAGAACATCCAAGTAGAGATGTCTTCAAGGCAGGAGGAAATGTGAGACTGCAGAGATGGAGAATGATCAGGGTTGGAGATGTAGATTTGGGACTCATCCCCATAGAAGTGGTAGCACTTGGTAGCAAGTGGTAGCTGAGGGCATGGGAGCGAATAACTTCCCCAGAGGAGTTTAAGTTTGATACAGGCAGGGAACATATCCGCTAATTCTGTTGTATTATACTCTCCCAAGCTCTTAATATAGTGCTCTGCGCATAGTAAGTACTCAGTAAAAATGATTGATTGAGTAGGTGTAGATGGAGAATAGAAGGGGACCCAGAACCGAACCTTGACAGACCCCCCCCCCCCGCTCCCACAGTTAGGGGGCAGGAGGCAGAGGAGGTGCCTGGGAAGGAGACTGAGAATTGAATGGCTGGCCTTTCACATCCTTGTTCTTCCTTCTCTTGGCACTACCTTAGTTCCTCTCCCATGTAGAAGCAGAGGTTCCTGGAGGGCTGAGGATGCGCTTGGCTTCCATTGTGCCATCTCAAGCGCTTAGTACAGGGTCCAGCTGGTGCTAAGTCAATCCCACTGATGGGCTAAGGGATAGACTGACAAGGTTGGGAATCTCCTGGGTGGCACCACAGGCACTGCCCTGAGAAAATGGGCAATAGTCCCTTCTATTACTGCTCGTGGTGGTGCCTCCACCCTAATCTGACCCTCTCCAGTCTGCACACCTCCAGCTTCCTGGGCCAGACTCCTTCTGTGCCCCTACCCCATCTGGGGCTTGGGGAGAGGTTGAACCCCGCTGCCCCATCGTCTCCCCACCCCCGGTCCCAGCCCACACAGGACATACTTGATGTCGTAGCACTGCAGCAGGCCACGTGGATGACAGTAGCGTTGGCGGCACACGGCGAGCAGGGCCGCAAACGAAGCCAGGAAGATGGTGGCCAGCACCCCAATGGCAACCATCACCACCGTCTCCATCCTGCGCCTGCAGCACCAGACCCAGGGAACACAGCTTTTCAGGAGGCGCTCCCACTCTCGATCAGGGGGCCTGCTCAGCAGACCAACCCACTGATCTCTGCTGCCCCTGTCCCACTCCCCGCCCCTGTCTTTGGCCCTGGCCTGAGAGTGGGGGCACCCTTTCCAATTAATGGGATTTATCAAGCACCTATTGTGTGCAGTCCACATTTCCCCACTCCTCAAGAATTTCCAGTGGCTGCCCATCCACCTCCTCATCACACAAAAACTCCTCACCATTGACTTTAAAGCACTCAGTCACCTTGCCCCTTCCTACCTCACCTCTCTACTCTCCTACTACCCAGCTTGCACTCTTTCTTCCTCTAATGCCAACCTTCTCACTGTACCTCTATCTCATTTATTTCACCGCCGACCTCTCTCCCACATCCTGTTGCTGGCCTGGAACACCCTCCCTCCTCATATCTGACAATTACTGTCCCGTTTTGAAACCTTATTGAAAGCATCACTCCTCCAAGAGGTTTTCCCTGATTAGACCCTCATTTCCCTTTCCTCCCACTCCGTTCAGTGTCGCCCTGATTTGCTTCCTTTATTCACCTGGCCCTCAGCCCCACAGTACTTAGGTCTTGTCTTTCGCTGTTGTCTCCGACCCATTGCGACTCCATGTACACATCTCTCCCAGAACGCCCCACCTCCATCTTGCAATTGTTCTGGTAGTGTATCCATAGAGTTTTCTTGGTAAAAATACAGAAGCAGTTTACCATTGCCTTCTTCCGTGCAGTAAACTTGAGCCTCCACCCTCAACTCTCTCCCATGCTGCTGCTGCCCAGTATTGGTAAATCTTGACTTGTAGCAGATTGCCCTTCAATCTCTAGCTACTGCCCAAACTAGGAATGGAATGGGTATGCCTCTACTTGACTCTCCCTTCTGTAGTCGAGACTGGTAGAGTACTGACAACTCTCCAGGTGAGATCCTGAGAGGGGACAGTACTTATGTACATATTCACAGTTTACTTATATTAATGTGTCTCCTCTTCTAGACCGTAAGCTCCTTGTGGGCAGGGAATGTGTCTGTTATATTGTTGCACTTTACTCTCTCAAATGCTTAGTACAGAGCTCTGCATACAGTAAGCACTTGATTGCACAGCATTGTATTAAGCTCTTTCCACCTGTCCCCTGCTCAGTGCCCTCCGACCACCCACTGGCCCTGAGAAGCCCCGAGGGTGTGCCCTATCAATCTGAGGCTATGAGTTTTAAGAAAGTTTCAGTAAAACGTTCTCATTGTTGGCACCTGACATTCCCTCCCCCTCACCTCTCTCTCCCCTCACCACCCCCATCCCTCCCAGTCCTTTCTCTGCCCCTAAGCTCACCCCAATCCCTCTCCCTCCAGCGGAGTCACCCGCACCCCCAAACTTGCTCCATCCCCCAGTGGTCCACGTGCAGTGACCTCTGAACCCCGCCCCTCCCCGAAGGTAACTCCAAGAACAAGTACACACCAAGGGCTAGACTCCGCCTCCCGTGCCTCCCGTGTTTGTGTGTTCCATCTCCCCCCACAGATATGTTCCCATCTTCCCCTCACTTCCAACCCCACATCTGTCTCTGCTCTGGACAAGCACGGTACCCGCAAAAATGATCCCCATTTTTGATGGCTCCAATGCTCCCTGGCCCCAGGGGCACATTACACCGAGGGTCCGGGCAGGGTCGTGGTTAAGATCAGGAGAGGGGCATAGGTGGGACAAGCGCATACATAGAGGTGGGGCTGGGGCAGGGAAATGAGGGATGGGAGAGTGGGAGTCACAGGTGGGGGTCTGGGGCGAGGCATCTAGAGAATATGGGCCACAAGCAGCTCGGCTCTGGACCCCGTGGCCGGTCGCTGCTTGGGCAAACAGCTGGGTGGAAGGTGGAGATGGGAGCCCAGGGAACGGGGAGCTGGGGGACTGGGGAAGGTGGGGAAAGTAGGGAAAGGGCGATGAGGGGCAGGGGAACGTGGGGAAAGTAAGGATGGGGTGATGGGGGACAGGGCAGTGTTTGGGGTGGGAGGGAATGTGGTGGCGAGGTGGCACGGCCGAAGACGGGATAACGGGGGGAAGGGGAGCGATGCGGAACTGGGGACCGGGCATGCGGCGCGGAATTGGAGGCGTGGGGGACGGGAAATCAGGCGGGCTACGGGGGACCAGGCACGGGACCGAGGGCACGGGGCACCGCGCGGAAAACCAGAGCCATTTCCCTTCCAACTTTCTCCCTAAGGGCGCCAGGGCTCCGGACTCCGGCGCGGCTTAGGCTGGAATGTCAGGAATCTGCTCCGTGCCTGGCGCCGGGCGGGAGAGCGGGGGGTGGGGGGGAGGGGGCTCCCCTGCTCCGGCTCTCCCCTTCCCCCCTCTCCTTTTCTCCCGCTGCCCTGCACCCATCCCCCAACCCCAACCTGGCTGAAGCCCTTCCCCAACATGGAGCCCCTCCCCTTTTCCCCTGTTCCAGGTGCAAAGTGAAACTTTTACCCCCATCCCAAACGGGCCTCACTCTATCTCCCCCCACCCGGCGGCCCGGAGCCCCCTTCCCCAACTCGGACTGGCTTCTCCCTCCCCTGCCCGCCCCCCCGGTGTGAGACTTTCCCTTAGGAGAGCCTCCCCGCCACCCCTTCCCCCGGTGACCGGCCGGGCGGGGCTGCCCCGGTTCGGTCCCCGCGGCCTCACCGTGCAACGCGCTGCAGGCCGCCCGGCGGCCGCTCGGCTCGGCCCGGCCCTTCAGAAGTGAGCGGCCCCGCCCCCTCGAGCTCAGCGCCCCCGAATCCCGCCCCCTCGAGCTCAGCGCCCCCAAATCCCGCCCCCTGACTCGGCCCAGCGGCCCCGAGTCCGGCCCCCTGGACGGGTCTCCTGGTCCTGATCCCTAATTGGCAAAGGAGGTAGCCGAGGCACAGAGAAGTGAAGTGACTTCCCCAAGATAACGCAGTGCACAAGTGGCAGAGCTGGGATTTTTCATTCATTCATTCATTCAATCGTATTTATTGAGCGCTTACTGTGTGCAGAGCACTGGACCAAGCGCTTAGGGTTGACTCCCAGTCTCGTGCTCTATCCACGATCTATCATGCTGCTTCGCATACATAGCTAGAAACGTCAAAAATGATTTACATTACTGTCTCCCCCTCTAGACTGTGGGCTCGTTGTGGGCAGAGAAAACATGTCAGCCAACTCTGGAATGTACTCTCCTAACCGCTAGTCTCCATCCATACCTCTACCTTGTTGGTATAACTTCTCATCCTATCCCGACTGGATTACTGCATCAGCCTCCTTTCTGATCTCCCAACCTCCTGTCTCTCCCCACTTCAGTCTATTCTTCACTCTGCTGCCCGGATTATCTTTCCACAGAAACTTTCTGGGCATGTCACTCCCCTCCTCAAAAATCTCCAGTGGTTGCCAATCAACCTTCGCATGAAGCAAAAACTCCTCACCCTGGGCTTCAAGGCTCTCCATCACCTGGCCCCCTCCTACCTCACCTCCCTTCTCTCCTACAGCCCATCTCACACCCTCTGCTTCTCTGTCACTAACCACCTCACTGTACCTCGTTCTTGCCTGTCCCTCCGTCGACCCCCTGGCCCATGTCCTCACCCTGGCCTGGAATGCCCTCCCTCTGCACATTCGCCAAGCTAGCTCTCTTCCTCCCTTCAAAGCCCTACTGAGAGCTCACCTCCTCCAGGAGGCCTTCCCAAACTGAGCCCCCTTTTTCCTCTCCTCCTCCCACCCACATCCTTCCCCTCCCTACAGCACCTGTATATATGTTTGTACAGATTTATTACTCTATTTATTTTACTTGTACGTATTTACTATTCTATTTATTTTGTTAATGATGTGCATCTAGCTTTAATTCTATTTATTCTGATGACTTGACACCTGTCCACATCAACAACAACAACAACATCAATCATTTATTGAGCACTTACTGTGTGCAGAGCACTGTACTAAGCGCTTGGGAAGTACAAGTTTGCAACATATAGAGACAGTCCCTACCCAACAGTGGGCTCACAGTCGTTCATTCATTCAGTCACGTGTTTTGTTTTGTTGTCTGTCTCCCCCTTGTAGACTGTGAGCCCGTTGTTGGGTAGGGACCGTCTCCATACGTTGCCAACTTGTACTTCCCAAGCGCTCTTCCTCCCTTCAAAGCCCTGCTGGGCTCACTTCCTCCAGCAGGCCTTCCCAGACTGAGCCCCTCCCTTTCCTCTGCTCCTCCAGCCCTCCCCACCGCCCCCACTCCCTCCCTCTGCCCTACCCCCTTCCCTTCCCCACACTACTTGTGTCTACTTGTACATATTTATTGCTCTATTTTATCTATAATCCTATTTATTCTGATGACATCGACACCTGTCAACTTGTTTTGTTTTGTTGTCTGTCTCCCCCTTCTGGACTGTGAGCCCGTTGTTGGGTAGGGGCTGTCTCTATTTTGTTGCCGAATTCCCTTTCCAAGCGCTTAGTATAGTGCTCTGCACTCAGTAGGCGCTCAATAACTACGAATGAAAGAATGGATGAATGAATGAACCCGCCCCCCGACGGCTGGGCACCTGAGCCCCGCCCTCTGAACCTTCCCCCCCAAACCCATGCGTCCGAGCCCCATGCGTCTCGGCTCCGCCTCCCCCGGCTTCATCTACCTGGGTAGTGCACCAGGCTGTGCTCCACCCCCGGTCTTGCCCCGAGCTCCGCCCCCCACCCTCACCTCCCCATCACCCGAGCCAGCCCACCCCGAGACCCCCAGTAAACGACCCCGCGCCAATCCCCACTCTGGCTCCTCGTCACTAGTTGTGTTTTAATCGTATATATTGAGCGCGTACTGAGTGCTGTCATGCACGCCCCGTCCCTGCCCCGCGCCCACCTCCCGTTATTCCCGGCGGCCCCACAGGGCTCCTTTGGGCTTGGGCCCGGACCAGAAAGAAAATTTGCCGCTTGAATGTTCAGGGCCTGGGCATCCTGGCCCCGCGGCTGCTTGGAGTCGGCTTGGGCGGCCACTCGCACCTGTGCTCGGCCCCTAGGAGTCAACGCTGCTTACTGGGTGCCTCCTGGGTGTCCGATGTGTGCCAAGCAATGTACTGGGTGCATACTGTGTGCAAAGCATTCTGCTGGGTGCAGACCACTGTTCTAGTGCTTACTGTAACTAAGCAATGCACTGGGTGCTTCCTGCATGCCTGCTGTGTGCACAGCACTGCTGTGGGTGCTTCCTATGTGCCTGTTGCGTGCAGAGCATTGTCCTTGGTGCTTACTGTATGCACACCGATGCATCGGGTGCTTACTGTATGCGTACTATATGCAGAGCACTGATCTGGGTAGTTACTGTATGCACGGTATGAATGAATGAACAGCAATGCATTGGGTATTTACCGTGCTTGCTTTGTCTAGAGCATTGTTCTGGAGCTGTGTGCCAAACACCTAAGTGGGCATATTTTGGGTGCTGTGTGCAAAGCACTGTATGGATGGTTACCCTTGCTCTTATTGTGTGCAAAGGGTTGCAACTGTGTGCTGTGTACCCATTGTGTGCAAAACACTGCATTAGGTGTTTTACTGTGTGTGAAACACTGTACTGGGTGCTCACTGTGCAAAGCACTGTTATGGGTGGTTACTGTGTATAAAGTATTGCAGTGGGCGCTTAGTGGGTGCAAACCAAAGTACTTTGTGCTTACAATGTGCAGAGTACTGTGCCAGGTGCCTGTAATGTACTAAGTGCTTGGAAGAGTAAGGAGAAGCGGGGACCGGACCCCGCAACTTTCCCCGGGTCCCGGTGGGCGGGGGACCGAATTCAGGAAGGGGTAAAGTGCCTGAATAATAACGATGGTATCTGTTAGGCTTTGGGCAAGTCACTTCATTCATTCATTCATTCATTCATTCATTCAGACTGAGCCCCCTCCCCATCCCCCCGCCCTACCTCCTTCCCCTCCCCACAGCACCTGTATATATGTTTGTACAGATTTATTACCCTATTTTACTTGTACATATTTATTCTATTTATTTTATATTGTTAATATGTTTTGTTGTCTGTCTCCCCCGTCTAGACTGTGAGCCCGCTGTTGGATAGGGATCGTCCCTATATGTTGCCAACTTGTACCTCCCAGCGCTTAGTACAGTGCTCTGCACACGGTAAGCGCTCAATAAATACGATTGAATGAATGAACAGCACAAGTAGACAAGATCATTGCCCTAAAGGAGTTTATGTCCCAGGATGTGTTGAGTGTCTATTGTTTGCAGAGCGCTATTTTAAATGCTTTCTGTGGGCTGAAAGCTGTCCTGGTTGCCCTCTGTGTGCTAAACACTTCTGAGCACTTAGCCTATGAAAGCAATGAACTAGTTCATTATGTATGCATAGCCCTGAACTGAGCATCTGTGTGCTGAGTCGGCACTTACTGTGTGCAGAGGACTGTACTGGGTGCCTGTTGGGTGCACTGTCCCGAGTGGCTACTGTGTACAGCACACTGTACCTCTGCTGAGTACCTGTTGTGTGTTGAGCGCTGCACAATGCTCAAGGCTTTAGTCGGAAGGCTCCATCCCAGCCGGAGGAGCCCCGGGCCGACAGTGCCTGTCCCGAGTCACCAGCATGGATGTCCTCCCGCCCCTGGTAGCCTGAGCAGGAAATGGACAGGGACGGGGGACGGGGGGAACAGGCAGGCAAGATCTCCCACTGGTGCCCTTTAGGGGTGGAAAAATAATAGTAATAATGAATTTGTTAAGCGCTTACTATGTGCTAAGCATTATTCTAAGTGCTGGGGTACATACAGGGTAATCAGGTTGCCCCATGGGGGGCTCACGCTTTTAATCCCCATTTTACAGATGAGGTAACTGAGGCACAGAGAAGCTAAATGACTTGCCCAACATCACACGGCAGACAAAAGGCGGAGGGATTCAAACCCACATCCTCTGACTCCCAACCCTATGCTCTTTCCACTGAGCCACGCAGCTTCTCTTATAGGGGTACCGGGACAGAGAGGGACGATTGGTTCCAGCCCCACCCTTGCTCCTCTGGATGGAGCAGTGGCCTGGGAGCCAGAAAGACCTGGGTTCTTAACCCGACTCTGCCACTTGTCTGTTGGGCAAATCACTTCACTTCTCTGTGCCTCAGTTACTTCATCTGTAAAATGGGATTAATACTGTAAGCCCTACGTGGGACATGGACTGTGTCATTCAGTTGTATCTAGAGCGCTTGCTGAGTGTAGAGCACTGAGGTCGTAGCTTCCCCAGTGCTCAGTACAGTGCCTGGCACATAGTGAGCACTTAACTGATACCATCTTAAAAAAAAATCTATCATCGTCAGAGCACTGTACTAAGCATTTAGGAGGATACAATACAACACAGTTGATAGAAGCGTTCCCTTCCCACAACCAGGTATATCTGGAAACCCCACTGCCTTCAGGGGAAAGGGAAAGGAGGGGGTCATTCATTCAATTGTATTTATTAAGCACTTACTCTGTGAAGAGCACTGTACTAAGCGCTTGGGAAGTACAAGTTGGCAACATATAGAGACGGTCCCTACCCAACAGCGGGCTCACAGTCTAGAAGGAATGAACCAGGGCCTGCAAACCAGCTCTGCCACTTATCTACTGGATAATCATCAGTCCTACTTACTGAGTGCTTACTGTGTGTACATCACTAAGTGCTTGGGAGAGTAAAAACCTTGGGCAAGTTACTTCCTTCTCTGGGTCTGTTTCCTCATCTGTAAAATGGGAAAAAAAAATCACTCCTAATTAGACTGTGGGCCCTATGGGAGACAGGGACCTGATTCTCTTGTATCTGGCCAAATGTTTAGTAGAGTGCTTGGCTCATAGTAAGCGCTTAACAAATACCACAGTTACTACTGCCCAAGCCCCACTGCTCATCAGTCAATGGGATTCACTGATAGACATACCACATATCATGGACCAATGTGTTCATGTGCCCATTGTGCCAGGAGAATTGGGGGGGGGGGGTACTCTGACCACCATCAGCTGCCCACAGGGACAGAGAGCGAGGAGACAGAGAGAGAGTGTGTGTGTGTGTGTGTGCCCACATGCAGATTCCTGATCCCACATTAGATCAGGACATTGAGTGGCATGAAACTAGGCAGCAGCATTATTGAGATTCCGCAGGCCGTCAGATTTCTTTTCCCTCTATACATTTGTGTTCTCAGATGTCGCGGGTGGGGTTTCTGTGCTGGGGAGAGGGCTGGTGGGGAACAGGAAGAGGGAGCAGAGCACCGGGTGGAGGGAAAAGCCCCGGGCTCTCCTGGACCTCTCCTGCTACCTGGCTTGGGCTCCCAGGGCTGTTCCTCATCCTGATCAGAACTAACTTGGGTAGCTTCGGAGCAGCCCCACCACCACCTCACTCCCCACCCAAAACTCAGAGGCAGCCACGGAGTGTGCAGATTCAACAGTTTAATAAACACAGAGAAATAAACAGTTTAATAAACACACAGCTTCCAGGTCCCACCCCTGCCCCCCACAGTCCCCACAACCCCAGGACCTTACTGCAAGCAGGTCCTCAGGGACCTCCCAAGCCCCCCAACCTGATCTGCTGAGATCCCCTCACTGCCTCCCCTCTCTGGGGTGCCCACACCTTGCCCTGCGTGGAGCATGGGCTGGGGGCCACAGGAGCAGAGGCAGAAAAATGGGTGGCGGCAGAACCATGGGCGGGGGCATTGGCAAGGGTGGCGTCAGGGGCAGAGGCATGGGGGGCGGTTGAAGGATGATGAACTGGACGGCCGGGAATGGCAGGTTCTGATCCGGGCAGGGGAAGACGGTAGGGGCCTGTGGGGGAAAGCCGCGGGGTCCCGGCCCATTGGGGGTCCTCGGGTCCCGCTGCTCTGGATGCGCCCATCGATCCGTGCGCGGGATACGGGGCCTTGGGTGGGCACGCCGGTTCGGTTGGGGAGGACGTGGCCATCCCCCCTGCTCACCATCCCAGCCTGTGACCGACCCGGGCCACCCGGGCAGACCGACGGGCCACCACAGGGTCCCTGTGGAGAGAGTGGAGTCAGCCGCCGCGGCCCAGTCTGGGGCAGAGGTCCGGCTGGGGGGCACCGCGGGCAACTCACCTTGCAGCAGTCCTTCTTGTCCTTGCCAGCATGCAATGTACTGTCCTGGATAAAGATCTGCTTGGGGTGGAGGTCCGAACTGCTGTGGCTCTGCCTGCTGTGGGTTGGGCTGTGCGCTCGAAGTACCTTCACCTGCCCCAGTGGGATCGGCTTCACTGCGGGAACAGGGGCACACCGCGCTGACGCTCGGGCCCGACCCTTGCCCCCCACCCCAACCCGCCCAAACCCCAATCCTGGCTCTGCCACTTGTATGCCGTGTGACCTTGGGTAAGTCACTTCACTTCTGTAGGCCTCAGTTACCTCATCTGCAAAAGATAGGGACTGAGACTGTCCAACCCAATTTGCTAGTATCCAGTACAGTGGCTACTCCTCAGCACAGCGTCCGGCACACAGTAAGCGTTTAACAGACACCGTCATAATAATACACTCCCCCCGACTGAGCCCGGAAACCCAGTTGAGCCCGGCCTCGACCGCTACCGAGCCCCAGCCCTTGCACCTCCACCAATCGAGAATAGAGAAGCAGAGTGGCCCAGTGGAAAGAGCCCGGGCTTTGGAGTCATAGGTCATGGGTTCAAATCCCGGCTCCGCCATTTGTCAGCTGTGTGACTTTGGGCAAGTCACTTCACTTCTCTGGGCCTCAGTTACCTCATCTGGAAAATGGGAATTAAGACTGCGAGCCCCCCGTGGGCCAACCTGATCCCCGGCGCTTGGAACAGTGCTTTGCACATAGTAAGCGCTTAACAGATACCATTATTATTCTTAATCGAGCCCCCCGGGCGTCCAGCCGTGCCCGCCTACAAACCACCTTTCCAGGGTCAACTCGGCCCCGCCCACGGTTTCCCGCCCCCGGAGCGGCCCGCCCTGCCGATTCCCCCCCTTTTAGTCCCGCACACAGGCCGTCGTTTCCCGCCAACCTACTGCCGGCCGGTTGGACCCCCCTTCCCCACTTCTGGCCCCACTTTCTCCCCAGGGTCCGGGGCGGGAGGCCCAGAGGCGGTGGGAAGGATGGGCGACAGACACACACACACACACAAACACACAATCACATGCAGACGCGACCTCGAACAAGAGTGGCCCTGCGGCCACACCGAGCGGTCCAACGTGGGGACACACGACAAGAATGTGCGCGGGCCCCGGGGCCGCAGCAGGGGACGACGAGAAGGGGAACGAGGACGGGGACGGACGGTTGCACCCTCACACTGAGGCGTCACTGTGCCGGGGCGGCGGGGCCGCCGGGCCCTCGGCGGGGGGCCCGGGCTCGGAGTCCGCGACGTCGGGGCGGCCGACTTCCCCCATCCCTGCTCGGCGCCTTCTCCCCGGCCACCAGCGGGCCCGCCGCCCCCCCATCGGGCCCGCCCCCCGGGCCCCGAGCCCCGCCCCCGCCGGCTTCCCCCCCCCCCCCCCCCGCGTCACATGGCCGGCCCCCGGGAGCAACGTGTGTCAGTAGGTGTGTCCCCGGGTGAACGTTGAGCAAGGGCACGGCCCAGTGGCGGCAGCACGGGGCCTGGGTTCTAATTTCAGTCCGCCTCTTGTCTGCTGTGCGACCTTAGGCAAGCCGCTTAGCTTCTCTGGGCCTCGGTCCCCTCACCTGGCAAATGGAGATTAAGACCGTGAGCCCCGGTGTGGGACAGGAAGTGTGTCCAACCTGATTATCATTCGTTCATTCATTCAATCGTATTTATTGAGCGCTTACTGTGTTAAGCACTGTATTAAGCGCTTGTATCCGCCGCAGAGTTTAGAGCTGTGCTTGGCACATAGTGAGCACTGAACAAATACAATAAAGAAGAAGAAGAACATGTGTGTCCCTGCCCCACCCCAGGTGTGAACCTGATTGAGCATGCATGGCCCTGCCCAGTCCCATGTGTGAACGTATGGGTGTCCCCCCCCCAACTCCTGGTATGAACGTGTGTGAATGTGCATGTCCCTGACCAGTCCCATGTGTGAACGTATGGGTCCCCCCCCCCCAACTCCTGGTATGAACGTGTGTGAATGTGCATGTTCCCACCAAGCCCTAGGTGTGAACATGTGTGAATATGTGTCCCCACCCAGCTCTGGGTGTGAATTCATTCCTTCATTCAATCGTATTTATTGAGCGCTTACTGTGTGCAGAGCACTGTACTAAGCACTTGGGAAGTACAAGTTGGCAACATATAGAGACGGTCCCTACCCAACAGTGGGCTCACAGTCTAGAAGTGTGAATATGTGCGTCCCTTTGCCCAGCCCCAGCTGTGACTGTGTGTCCAATCAATCAATCAATCAATCGTATTTATTGAGCGCTTACTGTGTGCAGAGCACTGTACTAAGCGCTTGGGAAGTACAAGTTGGCAACATATAGAGACGGACGTGTGTGTGTGTGTGTGTGTGTGTGTGTGTGTGTGTGTGTGTGTGTGTGTATTCACCTGCTCAGTTCTGTATGGGTGCATCCAACACCTCAGCCCTGTATTGTGTAGGTGTATGTCCGGCTACTAAACCTTGTCTGTGTCTATATGTGCATGTATGTCCTTCTGCTCAGCCTTATATATATGTACATGTGTATCCATCTCTTCAGTCCCTTATACATGTATGTGCCCACCTTCCTCTTCCCTGTAGGGCTGTTTGTGTGTGTCCAACACCTCAGCCTTGTATGTGTATACGTGTCCACCTCCTCACCCTCATTTTGTACGTGTGTCCACCACGTTAGCCCTTTGTGTATGTGTGTCCACTAGATCAGCGCTGCATGTGTTCACCTCAGCCATGTATGAGTGTATGTGTGTACCCAACACTTCAGCCTTGTATGGGTGTATGTTTTTGTCCACCTCCTTAGCCCTGTATGTATTAATAATAATAACAACAACAACAATAATAATAATGGTATTTGGAAAGCACTTACTATGTGTCAAGCACTGTTCTAAGCACTGCTAGATACAAGATAATCAGGTTGGACACAGTCCTTGTCCTGCATGGGGCAAGTCTTAATCCTCAATTTACAAATGAGGCCCAGAGAAGTGAAATGATTCGCCCAAATTCACACAGAAGACAAATGGCAGAGCTGGTTCTTCTGATTCCCAGGCCCGTGCTCTAACCGCTAGGCCATGCTGTTTCTCTGTGTGTGTCCTCCATGTTACCTCTTTATGTGTGTATGTGTGTATCCACCAGCTCATCCCTGTATGTGGTTATGTGTGCGTTCAGTACCTCAACCCTGCATGTGTGTCTGTATATTTGTGTCTCCACCTGCTCATCCCTTTCTGTGTCCGCTTCAGCCCTGTTTGTGTGTTTGTGTATGTATGTTTTCCAACGTCTCAGCTACGTCTGTCTGTCTCTGTGTGTTTCCACCTGCTCCAGCACTGCGTTTGTATGGATGTATGTTAATCCCCCTGCTCAGCCTTGTATGTCTATATGGGTCAATCAATCAATCAGTGACATTTATTGATCACTGTGTGTGTGTAAATCCCCCTGCTCAGCCTTGTATGTCCATATGGGTCAATCAATCAATCAGTGACATTTATTGATCACTGTGTGCAGGACATTATACTAAGAGCTTGGGAGAGTACAGTACAGCAGAATTGGTAGACACATTCCCTGCCCATAAGGAGCTCATGTCTCCCCATCATAAAAATCCCAACCTCTCCCTTGACTCCATGGCTCCCTCCAGTTACCTCCCCATCTCCATCCAATCATTCCTCTCCAAACTCCTTGTGCAAGTTTTCTGCACCTGCTGTCTCCACTTCTCTTCTCCAGTTCTCACCTTGACTCCCTCCAATCTGGCCCCCACCCTTCGAAACCGCCCTCTCAAAGGTCACCAATGATCTCCTTCTTGCCAAGTCCAATCCTCCTAGACCTCTCGGCTGCTCTCAACACTGTTGGCCATCCCCTTCTCCTGAAAACTTGGCTTCATTGACACCATCCTTGCCTGGTTCACCTCCTATCTCTCTGGCTGCTCCTTCTCAGTCTCTTTCGTGGAAGTACATCTCCAAGAGGCCTATCCTGACTGAGCCCTCTTTTGCTTTTCTTCCATTCCCTTCTGTGTCACCCTGACTTGCTCCCTTTATTCATCTCCTCTCCCTGCCCCACAGCACTTATATATATATATATAAATATAATCAATTTTATTTATTTATATTAATTTCTGTCTCCCCCGCTAGAATATAAGCTCGTTGTGGACAGGGAATGTGTCTTATAATGTTATATTGTACTCTCCCAAGTGCTTATTACAGTGCTCTGCACACATTAAGTGCTCAATAAATATGATTGACTGATTCTTCTGGTTCTCTTCCTATCCCTCTTGCAGCTTAGGCGCTTAGTACTCTGCCCATACAGTAAGCGCTCAATAATAGGATGGATTGATTGATCAGCATCCTTGCTGACCTCCCTTCCTCCCCATTCATTCATTCATTCATTCATTCATTCATTCATTCATTCAATCGTATTTGTTGAATGCAAGTCCATACTTCACTCTGCTACCTGGATCATTTTTCTACAAAACAGTTCAGATCACACCTCCCCACTCCTCAAGTACTCCTCAAGAACAGGAAGTGGGCTCTTTTCTCTGGTTTGCATGATGGGGCTGGCCTTCTGCGGGAGGGGCCGGATGCCCAGAACCTCCCAGTCGTCTGCAAAATTCCTGTCTCCGGTATGCACTCTCTGCTCAACAACAGTTACATGTTTCACCCATTGGTGCCGGCCCAGGCCTCACGCCCGCTGCCTGAGGTGGACACTGGGCCCTAGGACCTGGACACCCAGCTCTGGGCCTCTCAGGGCCCAACAGGTAAACATTCAATCGTATTTATTGAGCGCTTACTGTGTGCAGACCACTGTACTAAGCGCATGGGAAGTACAAGTTGGCAACATATAGAGACGGTCCCTAACCAACAGCGGGCTCACAGTAAACATCCCACCTGTTAGTCAGTCCTACTGACTGAGCACTGGCATTGCACAGAGCACTGTGCCGATTGCTCATCTCCCCCATTAGAGTGTCACCTCCTTATTGGCAGGGAACCTAATAGTTATAATAATCACAATTATGGTATTTTTAAGCACTTTCTATGTGTCAAAAACTATGCAAAACGCTGGGGTAGTTGTACTCTGGTCAGACCCAGCTCATGGGACTTGAAGTGTATGGGAAAGGGTTCTGTCATACTCTCCCAGGCACTTAGTACAGTGTATTGCTCCCACTGGGAGCTCAGTAAATGTTAGGAGCCATGATCCCTGCCTTCAAGGAACTGATACTCTAATGGTAGGGAGAGGGAGACTCACAGCTCTTCCTGGTGGGGATTCTCTCTATCCAGGCCTTGTGGGGGGGGCCTCAAACTTGGAAGAAGCCATGGGAGGGTGGGAGGGAGAGATGAATGGAATGGGCGAGGGAGCAAAGTGGTGATCCCCCTTCTAGACTGTGAACCCGTTGTTGCGTAGGGACCATCTCTATATGTTGCCAACTCGTACTTCTCAAGCGCTTAGTACAGTGCTCTGCACACAGTAAGGGCTCAATAAATATGATTGAATGAATGAATAGTGCAAGCAGTGTGGTGGGATCACTCACCCTCTCTGATCCTTGCCCATTGTGTTCCCACCAGGGCCTGAGCACCACTGGTGAACAGGTGGGCAGAGGTGCAGTGCATACGAAGGTTTATTATAATCGGGACACACTGATGCCCAAAGTGGCCACAGCGCCCCGGCAGGTGGTTGCCTCATAGCCACGTTCTTCTCAGCCCAGTGATTTTCCAGGACTCCCACTGGGCTTGTTCACCTCTTGGAAAAGCCCTGGGAAACCATGGTGGGAAACCTTTTCCATGGGTGCATAGCTCCAGCAGGCAGAACCAGGCCAAGAACGCAGGTCTCCCCAGTCACAGAGCTGGGCTTTCTCCATTGGCATACAGTCCCTCCTTCCCCCCAACTCCATCCTAATAACCCCACAACCAACCCCAACTCTGGGCCAATATGTTCACACAGAATAACATGGGCAGGCACAGAATGACAAAGAAATCCATAGAATAACATGAATAGGCATAGAACAACACAGGCATCTATAGAATAACTTTGACAAGCATATAGTAACACAGACAGGCATAGAACAGTGCAGACATAGAATAACTCAGACATAGACTAACACAGGAAAATAATAATGCAGGTATAGAATAATGCAGACATAGAATAATATATGCAAAGAATAACAGGCATAGAATAACACAGATGTAGACTAACACAGACAGACATAGAATAATAAGCTCATTGAGGGCAGGGAATGGTGACAGTGACCTTAATGTTGTACTGTACTCTCCCAAGCACTGAGTACAGTGTTCTGCACACTGTAAGCACTCAATAAATACGATTGATTCAATGAATGAATAATGAACAGGAATGAAATAACACAGATAGACATGGAATAACACAGAGGAATAGAGTAACACAGATAGACATGGAATAACAGACATGGACTGTAAGCTTCCTCTAGACTGTAAGCTCTTGGTGGGCAGGAAATGTGTCTTTTTATTGTTATAATGTACTCTCCCAAGCGCTCTGCACACAGTAAGTGCTCAATAAATACGATTGAATGAATGAATGAATGAAGAACATCCAGTGGTTGCCCCATTACCTTTAGAGCATTTAGTCAGCTCAACCCCTCCTATCTTACCTCATTGATTTCCTACTACTACTGATAGTAATAATGATGGTATTTGTTAATTGCTTACTATATACCAGGAACTGTACTAAGCCCTGGGTTGGAGACAAGCAAATCAAGTTTGACACAGTCCCTGTCCCACATGGGGTTCACGGTTTCAATCCCCAATTTACAGGTGAGGGAACTGAGGCACAGTGAAGTGAAGTGACTTGCCCAGGATCACACAGCGGGCAAGTGGCGGAGCTGGGATTAGAACTCATGACCTACTCCCTACTCATGAGTCCCAGGCCCGTGCTCTATCTATCACGGGCCTGGTAGAATCTACAGTACTACAACTCAGTCTGCACATTTTGCTCCTCTAAAATCAACTTATTCTCTGTACCTTGATCTCATCTATCTCACCGCCGATCACTTGCCAACAACCTCCCTCTGGCCTGGAACTCCTTCCCCCTTCCTATCTGACAGATGGTCAATTCTCCCCAACTTCAAAACCTTATTAAAATCACATCTCCTCCTGGAGAGCTTCCCTGATGAAGCACTCTTTTTCTCTACTCTCCCTTAAGCATCACTCTTGCATTTTTTTTTAGTGGTATTTGTTAGGCACTTACTATGCACCAGGCACTGTATACAAACTAATCAGGTTGGACACAATCCAATGAGCATGGAGCTCATTGTTCCGAGAGCTTGTAAAAGTACAATACAACAGAGCCAGTAGACACTTTCCCTGCCCAGAAGGAGCTAGTCTAATGGGGGAGGCAGACATTAAAATAACAGATAGGGGAAATAGCACAGTATGAGACTATAGACTTAAGTGCTGTGGGGCTGAGAATGGAGTGAGAATCAAGTGCTTAAAGGGGACATAGCTAAATGATCAGTCTCTCCACCCTCAAAGCCTTACAAAATTATATCTCCTCCAAGAGGCCTTCCCTGACTAAGCCCTCTTTCCCCTCCTCCTCTCCCTTCTGCATCACCTTTGACCTTGGATTTTTTTTAATGGTATTTGTTAAGTGCTCACTTAGTGCCAAGCGCCGTATAAAGTGCTGAGATAGATACAAGCTAAGCCAGTTGGACACAGTCCTTGTCCCACATAGGGCTCACAGTTTTAATCCCCATTTTACAGATGAGGTACCTAAGGCACAGAAAAGCTATGTAACTTGCCCAAGGTCGCACAGCAGACAAGTAGCAGAGTCAGGATTAGTACCTAGGTCTTTCTGACTCCCAGGACTGTGCTCTATCCACAAGGCCATGCTGCTTCTGGGCTGTGAGCCTCATGTGGAATCTGATCATCTTCTATCTAGAAGGGAAAGGAAAGGGAAAGGGAAAGGAAGGGGAGAGGAAGGGAGACAGAGGAAGGGCAGGGGTGAGAGGAAGGAAAGGGAAAGTCCCGGAAGGAAAGGGAGGGGAGAGGGAAGGGGAAGGAGGTCACAGGAGGAATCACAGTCAGATGTGGTGGGGTGTAGCTTGGAAGTATCATTCTTCCAGCCTTGGGGCTGCAGGTGGAAAAGCGTGTGGGCACCCTGGCTGGCATGGGGCTGGGCAAGCCTTATGGGTTGGGAGCTGGAGTTTTTTTCTTAGTAGTAATAGTAATATTAGTGGCAGTAGTATGATTGTTATTTGATATTTGTAAAAAGCTTACTATGTAGTAAAGGCTGGAGTCATTACCAGGTAATCAGAACAGAAACAGTCCCTGTGCCACATGGAGTTCACAGTCTAAGGGAGAGGGAGGACAGGTATCTTATCCCCATTTTACAGGTGTGGAGAATGAGGCAAAGAGAAGTGAAGTGACTCACCCAAGCCAGTGACAGAGCCAGGATTAGAACTCAGGTCTCCTGGCTCTCAAGCCCAGGCCAAGCCCTTTCTCTAGGCCATGCCACTTCTCATATCCTTTACTTTCCTCTTCCAGTCAATCAATCAACCCATCCATGGTATGTATTGAGGACTTCCTGTGTGCAGAACAAGGGACTAAGTGCTGGGTGAGCACAGTGGGGCCCATAGACACACTAATAATAACCCCTGCTGTGTTTTCCCACCCCTCGCCCCCCTCCCCCAACAACCACCCTGGGCCTCCAGACAACCCATCCTGGCCTAGCTCTACTCTACTCTCTCCTGCATTCAACACAGTGCTGTTCTCACAGTAGAGTATAAACTCCTTGAATAGAAGGATCACATCTCCTACCTCTACTCTCCCCTGCACTCACTATAGTGCTCTGCATACAGTAGGGGTTCAGTAGATTCTTGATGCTTCATCATCAGCATCATTGATATGTGTGGAAAAGTGATTGTGATCCACTGTTTCTAAGTTTACATACTAATTCACTTTTATCCTTTTTAAGCCATATTTGTTAGGATCATCAAGTGTTCAGTCTACTGGGTATTATGAGTACTCAGTATGATCTATTTCTAAGTCTTTCCCACCCATGAATGTGGAAGTTCCTTGTGAGCAGCAAATGTGTCTCGTGAATCCGTTGGACCCTTCCTGCCCTAGGAGTTCAATCCAGTCCCTGGCTCTCCGTGTATTCTCGCTGCCCTGACCCCAGTCAGCCTGGGGTCCTGGTGAGAGACCTAATCTCAGGGGCTCCAGCTTTGGGGCAGGATGGGAGGCTGGAGACCCTCTGCCTATTCCCTCCTGGGGGCACCACAGCTACTGGCCATTTCTGGCAGGTCTTTTAGCTTGGGGAGCTGCTCTGCCCCCCCGCCCCTGCTGTTAGCAGAGCCCTGGCCAGGGTGGCACTGGGGGGCCCAGCAGACAAAAATCCCTCTCCTGGTTGGGGGTGTGGAGGGGATGGAGGTAGCCACTGTCCAGTGATGGGCCGACGGGTTGGCTGGGGCCACTGGCAGCATCAATCTCCCATGACCCCAGACTGTCACCCGTCCAGACTTCCACCAATCCCCTGTGGCTCTGACTATAAGCAAATAACCAGGCCCTGCTGGTAGATCCCTTCCAGGCAGCCAGGTTACTCTCCTCCTGTCCAGTTGCCAGATTTCATCGCTGTATAGCTCAACTGCTTACACCCTCACCATACTCCCCTCTGGTCCTGCCCTTGCTCCTAATTGGCGTGGGGGGGTGGTCCCCTTTGCCCTCCAGTGCTGGCTTTGAACATCTGTCTGTCCTGATTTGGGGGGCTTCGAATGTTGCCCTTCTCATGATGCAGAGTGTCAGCCCAGGGACGCTATACAACTCAATGATATTAGCATGTGTACAGGTGAGTGCTTCTCCACCAACCCTGCCCCCACCTCAAAACCCAGCCCCCAGGCCGCTTGGCTACGAGGCCTCGACTGGTGCCCCGTTAATGGACCACGGCTGTCCTTTCATCTTTGAGAAGGTCAGCAGTGTGGCCATTTTTAGAAAGGGCCCAGCTACCTTGGAAAAGGGCTAGGCAGCAGCCATTTTTGAAAAGAGAGTTGGTCAACATCTTTAAGAAAGGACCAGCAGCTGACATTTTGAGGAGGGCCAGGTGACATCATGCACAGCAGCCCCCATGTTTAAGAAGACATCATCTTTGAGAAGGACCAGGAGATGGCCATCTTTGAAAATGGCCAATTAAGAAGAGCAAGGGGGCCATCATCTTTGAGGAAAGCCAGGCAGCCATTCTCCTCAAGAAGGCCAGTGGCACAGTCCTCTGGGAAATCCCAACACCCCTCCCCTCTGTGCAGCGCCTTGAGACAACAACTCATTTCTCATGGGCCTGGAGCCTGCCCCACCACCCGCAGACCTGACCCTGGCCAGCTGAGAAGCCGGCTCCACTCCAACATTACTTTCGTCCTAGAAAGCAACAGGAATAGCCCCAGTGGGAGAATCAGACAGAACCTCCAGCTTGTACGGTTTAATACGTGCGGCGCGGATACACTGTCAATGCAGAATGAATATGCAGCGGAAACCCAAGATAGAATGTGAGAGCGTAAATGTGAGGCAGGGGGATGGGCAACAGTGCGAAGGGTGGGGGCCTATCGCTTCACTGGATGGTGGGCTAGTTCTGCTGGTCCCACCACGTGGGATGGAAACCAGCACCCCAAATTTCTCAGGGCAAAGATGTCTCACTGGGCTGGGCCTCAGTTCTTCTTCCTTGTTCAACTTGGGGGTCCCCCAGTGGAGGGCTTCTCCCCAGTGCCGCCCCCAGAAACCCCACACTCTGGAGTACGTGGACCATGGCTGGACTGTCACTCCTTGCGAGCAGGGACTGTGTCTTCTACCTCTACTGTTCCCTCTCAGGCACTGAGCACAGTGCTCTGCCCTATTAATACTATATATGGGGTGACTAACTCTATTGTGCTCCCCCGAGAGCTTGGTACAGTGCTTTCCGTGCTCTCAGGAAGTGCTCAGCACTTAGCTGGAATGCTGGCATCCTTGTTCTTGGCCAGTCACAGTTCTGCTAAGTCCTCCTCTCCCCAGCCAAAACATCTTTGTCTCAGAGGGAGGCAGGCGTCCATCCCCAAACAGGTCTCAGGCACGTTCACTCCACGTCTTCTGGTCTGCTCCCATTCCCCTCAACAGTGACCCCCAACCTTCTGCGCCTTCTTCTGATTGCTATGCGCCACCCTCCCCCCCTCCCCGTCTCCGAGGACCCAAATTCAATTTGGGAGAAGACGGGATCAAAACAAGAGGGCTCCAGGAGGGGAACGAGAGGGTGAGAATTTGTTCCGGCCCTGACTTTGGTTCAATAGCTCTGACTTGCACTGTCAACTGTTTCCAAAAGCCCAGAGCAGCCTTGTCGGAGCACACGCTCCTTGCAGGCAGGGAAAACATGTCCCTGATTAGTTTTGTTTTGCCCAACCATTTAGCACAGGGCACTGTCCCCAGTGGGGTCTCAATAAATATGGTGGCTGCGGCTGCTGCTGGGTGGAGGCTGCCTGCCCTTGAAGGGTGGAGATGAGGGAACAGGGGTTGTGTGTCAGGGGGAATGGATGGAGAAGACAGAGAAATCCCAAGGGAAAAAAAGAGTCAGTGGGACGATCCCCATGTGCAACACTGGAAAATGCCCCCAGCATGGAGCCTGGTGAGAATGCGAAACATCATTATTCTCTAGAAAATTGCTGTCTGAGTCCAGGCGGGGGCTCCCTGGCCATGCCCTCCGCCACTCCCTGTGCCCTGGACCAGGCATCGCCCGTCAGGGTTGGGCAGCCTGCCCCAAGATGGCCCCGACACCTACGCTCTGCCTGGCCCCAGTTGGCCCTGATGCCTGCGCTCTGCCCCACCCATGGATGGCCCCAACGCCCGTGCTCTGTCTATGCTCCAGGCTTCTCCTTGTGGCAGGTCCTTCCTAGGTCCCGACCCATTGGCTACGCGGGCCGGGCACCACCTCTGTCTGGGGGCAGTGTCTCGGGGTGGGGACTCCGGGGTGGAGTCTCCTGGCTCCTTTCGGAGGGTGCCCCGGGCCAGGGTTCGGAGGCACGGTCCCCAGTGCCGGGGACAGGTGACTCGAAGGCCGGGTGGGGGACGGCCAGGCGCTCCCAGCGGCAGGCTCGGGTTGGTGGCGGCAGCAGCAGCAGGTCCCCGGGCGGGGCATCGGCCAGGTCCGCTGGGCCCCGGGGGGCACTAGGCTCCCAGGACGGGGTCCGCCGCCTCAGCATAGTGCTGGCCTCAGCCACCACCGATGCCGCCCCTGGTGTCACCAGGGAGTGCTGGGGGCCACCTGCCTGGCTGCCCACTGGAGGGTCTATGGCGATGCAAGGTGGGCTCATCTTCTTCTTGCGCCGGCCACCAGGGGGTACGGGGTCTGCCACGGGCGGGGCTGGGTTGGGGGCCTCGTGGTGGGCCAGGCCTGGGGCCTCAGGTCGGGCCGGGCAAATCTCGATGGAGTGGCGCCGCTGGTCGCTGGCCCAGCCGGGCTGGTCCAGGAAGCCATGCGCATCGACGCTGTAGAACTTGCGTAAGTCCCGGTCGTGCCCAGCGCTCTGGGCCAGGCTGCCGGCACTGTTGCTAGAGGTAGGGCCGGGGCCCCTAGGCCCAGTGCCTGGGGAGGTGTAAGCCGAGCGGCTCCTGGCCGGCCCCAGGACTCCCCGCGCGTGCGCTGTGCTGTTAATGTGGCTGACCTCCTCGTCTGCTGGGTCGCACGGCTCATCTTGGGGGCAGGAGGGGTGCGGTTGTGTGGGCATATCAGCCAACCCAAGAGAAGAGATCCCTGGGGGGGAGTGGAGTGGTTTGTCCTCAGTGGGGCATCCCAGTGGGCCCTCTTCACACTCAGCCAGCGGGCTGTCCACCGAGTCGGTCCTCATGGCCTCCTGCAACATAAACACAGTGCTGTGGAAATGGGGAAGGGGTGGACATGGATATGTGGACACAAGGGGAGGCGGTAGGACATGGGGATGCAGACACCAGAGGTGAAGGAGGATGGCAAGTGGGCAAGAGGGGAGATGGCAGAGGCAGGGATGAGGACACAATAGGTGGGGGCAGACATGTGGGGAGGCAGCTGACACAGGGACACAGACATATGGGGAGGCCGTGGACATGGGGCCGAGGACACGAGGGAGGCAGTGGGCACGGGGGAGGAGGGTACGTGGGGATGATGATGTGAGGGGAAGCAATGGATATGACCTCGAAGGGTGTCGTGGATGTGGGAACGAGGACACAAAGGGAGGCGACGGGCATGAGGGTAAGGACATGGGGGGAAGCAGTGGTCACAGGGACAAGGACATGAGGGGATGCAGGGACCCTGACCTGCATGATCACCTCACCAGCAGAGGCCTCAAAAAACCTGAAGCTCAAGGTGGGGGGGTGCAGGAGGGTGGGACCTTGCCCACTCTGACTAGCTGACTAGAAATAGAGCAAACTTGGGTGGGGAGAGAAAGGGTGAGAAACGTTCACCATCCTGTTGGTCCAGGTAGAGACATGGAGTGCTGGCTCTGAGGATGTGGGGAGGGGCTGACCCAGGGAGCTGGGGAGTGGCAACCTTGTGGTCTACAATTACCCTATCTGGTTGTGGGGCAGGGGCAGCACGAGCCTGTCTGCTCCTTCTAGTTTAGCTCAGTTCCATGGCACCCTCCCATGTCAAGGGGTCAGATGGGGGGAGGAGGGAGCCCCCCCGACCCTGCTATTCCAGTGAATCAGCATCTAACACTACAGGCATCCAGTGTAAGGGGCCAAGGATGAGCATCCAACATGCCAGCTGTGGGCAGTCATTGCCTTGGGCCGGGCCGCCCTATCCCATTCTGGAGATAGTTGTAAGAGACCTGCCATCGGTAGCCAACGAAGGGGCCAAGGGCATCCATTGCCTGGGCCGGGCCACTTCAATCCAGTTTGGAGGTGACTCTACGGGGCGGGGGAAGCACAAGATAGAATAATGAGGTCCCTCTAGATTGTAAGATCGTTGTGGGCAGGGAATGTGTCTGTTTATTGTAATGTTGTTTCCCGAGCACTTAGTACAGTGCTCTGCACATAGTAGGTGCTCAAAAAATATGATTGAATGAATGAATGAATGAAAATGGTTACACGGGATCAGGGATAAGGGCCAAATGTGGCAGACAAGGGCAGCCGATGCTGGGTATTGGGGAAGAGCATAATAATAATAATAATAATAATTATTATTATTATTATTATTATTATGGTATTTGTTAAGGGCTACCCATGTGCCAGGCACTGCTCTAAGTGCTAGGCACCCAGCATGGACACCACTGGCAGCCATTGCCAAGGGGCTAGGCTGCACTAACCCAGACAGGAGTGGTTTATTACGGACTGGGGTTCAGTTTCCAACATGGCAGTAATGGGCAGCCAGTGATAAAGATTGGAGATCAGGATCCAAAATGGTGGTCGGGGCAGTGATTGCCAGAGGCCGTGTCACACTGTCCCAGATTGGAGGTTGTTATTAGGGACGGAGGTTTGGAGTTCTACATGGGGGCCAATGCTGGGGAACAGGCATGACCATCCAACATGATGGTCATGGGCTGCCATTACTGGGAGTCAAGTTGCACTATTTCAGACTGGAGGTGGTTATAATGGACTGGGGGTTAGGGTCCAACATGGCAGCCACTGGCTTCCATTTCCGGGGGCCAAGGGGTACTAACCCAGATTGGAGATAGTTATATGGGATCAGGGATCAGTACACAAAATAGGAATCAGGGACAGCCAGTTGCCAGGGATCAGGAATCAGTGTCTAACATGCTGATCACAGGCAGCCATTGCCAGGGCCTGGGCCTCGCTATTTCAAATTGGAGATGTGTACAAAGGACTGGCAATAACTGTCCAACCTGACAGTCAAGGGCAACCAATGTCAGGCAGGATTAAGCACATAAGTTGGTCATTGGCAGGCATGACCATGGTCCTGGCTGTACTGTCCCATTTGGGAGATGGTAATAAGGGACTGGAGTTCAGTGTCAAACATGGCAGCCAATACCAACGTTTGGAAATGAGTATAGAACAAGGTGGTCATTTTTAGCCATTGTCTGGCCACATTCAACCTGACTGGAGATGTTTATAAGGGGCCAAGGATTAGTCTCTAATATGGCAACCACGGGCAATCAATTTGGGGACCAGGAATGAGCAATATGATGGTCATGAGCAGCCATTGCTATGTGCCAGGCCACACTGTCCCATGTTGAAGATGGTTATCAGTGTCAAACATGGCAGATGTGGGTAGCCAATGCCAGGGATTGGGAATGTCCCTCTAACATGGTGGCTTTGGGAAGCCATTGCTGGGGTCAGACCAAACTAACCTAGATTGGCAGTGGTTATAAGGAAATGGGGACAATTTTCCAAAATGGCAGCAATCAGCAGTCAATGCCAGGGACCAGGGATCACTGTCAATATGGCAGTCAGCAGCCAATGCCGGGGATCGGGTCAGACTATCCCATTTTAGAGGTTGCCATAAGAACCAGTGATCAGTGACCAACCTGGTGGCCAATGTGAAGGACCGGGGATGACCAACTCATATAGTGGTCCTGGGCAGCCATTACCGGGGGGTGGACCACACTAGGGATAAGCTTGAAAGATGGCAGATGTGGGTGGGTAATATTGGGGATACGCATCCAATATGATGCGCAGCCACTGTTGGGGGCCAGGCCTCATTGACACAGTTTGGAGGAAGCTGTAGGGACCGGAGTTCAGTATCCAACATGGTGGCCTTGGGTGCCCATTGCTGGAGCCTGGGACCATTCTAATCTGGATTGGAGGTGGTTCTAAGGGATCAGGGAAGCACATTCAACTTCTGCAGCCATGGGCAGCCATGGTCAGGGGCTAGGTTGCACTATCCTATTTTGAAGAGGATTATAAGAGACTGGGGATGTATCAAAAATAGCAGACAAGGAGAGCTAATGCCAAAGATCAAGGATACTCCTCCAACATAATAATAATTGAGGCATTTGTTATGTGCTTACTATGTGCCAGGCACTGTACTAAGCACTGGGGCAGATCCAAGCTAATTAGGTTGGACACAGTCCCTGTCCCGCACTGGCCTCCCAGACTTAATCCCCATTTTACATATGAGATAACTAAGACACAGAGAAGTGAAGTGACCTGCCTAAGGTCACACATCAGACAAGTGGTAGAGCTGGGATTAGAACCCCTGTCCTTCTGACTCCCAAGCCCGGGCTCTATCCACTAGGCCATACTGTTTTTCTAGAAAGGATTGTAACATTTCCATAGCGGAACTTTTCCTGGCATCTTTGACTCTGATTTATTATTATAAATAGTACTGATGAGCATGATATTTGTTCAGTGCATAGGATGTGCCATCACTGTACTAAGTCCCAGAGCAGACACGATATAATCAAACAGTCCCTGTCCCAACATGGGACTCACGGCCTAATTGGGAGGGAGAACATATATTGACTCCCTATTTTACAGAAGAAGAAACTGAGGCATGGAGAAGTGAAGTGACTTGCCCAAGGCCACACAGCAGGCAAGTGGTGGAGCCAGAATTTGAACCTGGGTTTCCAGACTCTCAGGCCTGGGCCCTTTCCACCAGATCACGCTTTTAAGCAAAGATACTTTGAAAGCCCCAACTTGGGAGTTGTGAAATACTCAATCAGTCAATCAGTGGTATTTATGTAGTGCTTACTGTTTTCAGAGCACTGAACTGACTGAAGGCAGCCATTACTGGAGGCTGGGCTGCACTATTCCAGATTGGACATGCGTATAAAGGAATGGGGAGCAGTGTCCCACATGGAAGCTGATGCTAGGAACCTGGGATCAGTGTCTAACATGGCAGTCATTGGAGGTCCTTGCTGGGGCTGGAGTGCACTATCTCAGATTGGAGGTGGTTATAAAGGACCCAAGATCAGTATCCAAATAGCCCTTGCTGTGGACCAGGGGATATCAATTGAAGGGAGTTATAAGGGAGTGGGGCTAACATCTAACATGGGGGTCATGGGCAGTTAATGCTAAGGCCAGACTGAATTTACACAGATTGGAGGTGGTTACAAGAGACTGAGGAACAGTGTCCAACATGGCAGTCACTGGCAGCAATTGCCAGGTGTTGGGCTGCACTATCCCAGATTGGAGGTGATTATAAGAAACCTCGGATAGGTGTCCAACATGGCAGCCATGAGCAGCCAGTCTCATGTATGGGAGATGCACACCCAATGGCTGTGGGCAGCCATTGCCGGGGCCTTGGCCGCACTAATCAGATTGAAGATGGTTATAAGGGGCTGTGGATTGGTTTCCAACCTAGCAACCACGGGAAGCCATTGCTGGGGACCGGGGATCAGTATCTAAGATGGTAGTCATGGGCAGCCATTGCCTAGGGTTGGGTCCCACTATCTCAGATTGGAGGTGGCTATAATGACCAAGGATTGGGGTCCACTGTGGCAGCTACAGGTTTCCATTGCTGGGGGCCAGGTTACACTAACTCAGTTTGGAAGTGGTTATAAGTGACAGGGGAAACACATTCAAAACGGCGGCTATGGGCAGCCATTGGTGGGGGCCAGTTGCACTATCCCACTTTGGAGGTTGTTATTAGGGAGTGTTAGAGAGACCCAGGTTCTAATCCTGGCTCTGCCACTTGCCTTCTGTGTGGCCTTGGGCAAGTCACCTCACTTCTCCATGCCTCAGTTTCTTCCTCTGTAAAATAGGGAGTCAGTATTTATTGAGTGCTTACTGTGTAGACAGCACTGTACTAAGCACTTGGGGGCGTATGATGTAACAATAAACAGATACATTCCTTGCTCACAGCAAGCTTACATTCTAGAGGGGGAGACAGATATTAATATAAATTAATAAATTACAGATAGGTATATAAGTAATGTGGTGGGGGGATGAATAAAGGGAGCAAGTCAGGGCGACACAAGAGGGAGTGGGAGAAGAGGAAAGGAAGGCTTAGTCAGGGAAGGCTTCTTGGAGGAGATGTGCTTTCTTATTGAAGGCTTTGGAGATGGGGAGAGTAATTGTCGGTTATGAGGTGGGAAGGTGTTCCAGACCAGAGGCAGGATGTGGGCAAGAGGTCAGTGGCGAGATAGATGAGACTGAGGTACGATGAGAAGGTTAGCATTAGTGAAGCAAACTGTGCAGGTTGGGTTGTAGTAGGAAAGTAGCGAGGTAAGGAAGGAGGGAAAGGTGACTGAGTGCTTTAAAATCAATGATGAGGAGTTTCTGTTTGATGTGGAGGTGGATTAACAACTACTGGAGGTTCTTGACAATAGGGGGAACATGGCCTGACTGTTTGTGTAGAAAAATGATCCAGGCAGCAGAGTGAAATATGGACTGGAGTGGGAAGAGACAGGAGGCAGAGCGTTCAGCAAGGAGGTTGATAATGGTAATCAAGGTGGGACAGGATAAGAGATTGGATTAATGTGGTAGCAGTTTGGATGGAGAGGAAAGGGTGGAATTTAGTGATGTTGTGAAGGTTAAACTGAAAGGATTTAGCGATGGGTTGAATATGTGGGGGCTGAGTTGCTCTATCCCAGATTGGAGGTGACTATAGAAGATGGGGAAAGCGCACTCAACACGGCAGCCATTGTCGGGGGCCATGCTGAACTAACCCAGAGTGGAGGTGTTTATAAAATCCTTACGCACTCCCCTATCCCTGTCCCTATCTCATATCCCCTATTGCCAGCCTTGTACCACTAACCCACAGCCCTGGATCACCTCCACCAGTCTTCTTCCTTTCCCCAAGCTGCAAAGCATTGCAGGTGGAATTCCAGATATTAGGATGACCTCGTCCATCTCAAGCATATATTCACCTGCTTTACTCTGCCCTCTCTTCTGCCTGGCTACATTATTTCTCCCTCCTTATTGAATCCTATGCCCATTGCCATCATCAGTTGTTTCAGACATTTAACTCCCTCCTGAAACCCACTGCCTCCCGACATCCCATCTCTTTTTTAGAGGTATTTGTTAAGCGCTTACTATGTTATTGTTATTATGGTATTTAAGTTCTAACTATGTGCCAAGCACTGTTCTAAGCACTGTGGTATATACAAAGTCCCTGTCCCACATGGGTCTCAGAGTCTTAATCCCCATTTTTTAGATGTGATCATGAGGTCACTGAGGCACAGAGAGTTAAGTGAGTTTCCCAAGGTCACACAGCAGGCACGCAGTGGAGCCGGGATTAAAACCCATGACTCCCAAACACGTGCTCCTGCCACTAGATCATACTGCTAAGTCATGCTACTTCCTTATGTGCCAGGCAAAGTACTAAATGCTGGGGTTGATACAAACTAATCAGTTTGGACCCAGTCCCCTGCCCAATATGGGCTCACAATCTTAATCCCCATTTTACATATGGGGTAACTGAGGAACAGAGAAGTTGTGACTTCCCCTCCAAACTCCTTGAGCGAGTTGTCTAAAAAAAAAATTATGGTATTTGCTAAGTGCTTACTATGTGCCTAGCACTGTATTAAGCCCGGGGTTGGATACAAGAAAACTGGGTTGGACACAATCCCTGTCCGTGTGGGGCTCACAGTTTCAATCCCCATTTTACAGATGAGGTAACAGGCACAGAGAAGCAAAGTGACTTGCCAAAGGTCTCACAGCGAACAAGTGGCAGGGCCGGGATTAGAACCTTCTGACTCCCAGGACTGTGCTCTATCCACCATGCCATGCTGCATCCCCACCCACTGCCTCCACTTCCTCCCCTCCAATTCTCTCCTTGCCCCTCTCCATTCTGGCTTCTGTCCCCTTAAACTCCACTAAAACTGCCCTCTCAAAGGTCATCAATGTTCTCTTTCTTGAAAAATCCAACAACCTCAACTCCATCCTAATTCTTGACCTCTCAGGTGCCTTCGATACTTTTGACCACCCCCTTCTCCTGGAAACATTAACCAACCCTGGCTTCACTGACACTGTCTTCTTCTGCTTCCCCTCCCTCCTATCTCTCTTGAGTGCTCAATCTCGTTTGCAGGCTCCTCTTCTGCTTCCCACCCACAAAATGTACAAATCCCTCAAGGTTCAGTTCTGGGTCCCTTCCCATTCTCCATCTGCACCCACCCCCTTGGGAGAACTCACTTGCTCCCATGGCTTCAACTACCATATCTCTGCAGATGATTCCTAAATCTACATCTCCAACCCTGATATCACTTTTTCTCTGCAGTTTCGTATTTTCTCCTGCCTTCAGTACCTCTCTACTTGGATGTCCCACAGATATCTTGAATTTAACATGTTCAAAACAAAGCTCCTCATCTTCCCAACTAGACCCAGTCCTCCTCTTGACTTTCTCATCACCGTAGACAGCACCACCATCCTCCCTATCTCATGAACCAGTAGCCTTGGTCTTACCCTCAACTCATCTCTTTCACTCACCCACAAATTCAGTGTGTCACCAAGTCCTGTCAGTTCTACCTTCGCAACATCTCTAAAATCCACTGTTTTTTCTCTATCCAAACTGTTACCACATTGATCCAGTCACTTATCTTATTCTTCCTAGATTACTGCATCAGTCTCCTCGCTGACCTCCCTGTCTCTGTCTCTTCCCACCCCAGGCCTTACTTCACTCAGCCACCCAGATCATTTTTCTAAAAAAAAAAAGCTCAGTTCATTTTTACCCATTCCTCAAGAATGTTGCCCATCCAACTCCACATCAAACAGAAACTTCTTACCATTGGCTTTAAAGTACTCAAATCAGCTGGCCTGCACCTATATTACCTCATTGATTTCCTACTACAACTCAGCACTTTCACTTTGCTCCTCTAACACCAACCTCCTCACTGTACCTCAGTTTCATCTACGTCACCTATGTTCTCCCTCTGGGCAGGAACTCCCTCCCACTCTGCATGTGACAAATGATTACTCACCCTACCTTCACATCCTCATTAAAAGCACATCTCCTCTAACAGACTTCTCCCTACCAAGCCCTTATTTCCTTTTCCAACATGATGGCCCTGGGCAGCCATCCTAGGGTCCAGGAATGCACATCCAATATTTGTGGGCTTTGGCAAGTATCCCTGTTGGTTAAGCTGCCCTAACCCAGATGGGTAGGGGCTATAACATGAGAGCCCATGTTAGGGACCGGGGATCAGCATCTAAGAGGGCACGCAGGGGCAGACACTGCCAGGAGGCAGACCACTCTAACCCAGATTGAAGATGGTCATTAGGGACTGGGGAAAGTCATTCAAACTGGTGGCCTTAGGCAGCCATTGCCAGGTGCTGGATTGTATTATCCCATTCGGGAGTTGCCTATAAGAGACATGGAAAGTGTCCAGCCTGTTGGCTATGAGTAGCCATTGCTAGAGGCCACTAGCCTGTTGGCCATGAGTAGCCATTGCCAGAGGCCATGCAGCACTATCCCAGATTGGAAGTGGTTTTAGGGACCGAGGATCAGGGTCCAACATAGCAGTCTTGGGAAGCCATTACTGGGGGCCAGGCCAAACTAACCCAGATTGGAGGTGGCTATAAGGGGCTGCTCATTAGTGTCCAACCTGGCAGCCATGGGTAGCCAATGCTGGTGACCAGAATTGGTGTCTAACCTGGAAGTCCTGGGCAGCCACTGAAGAGGGCTGGGCTGTACTATTTCAGATTGGAAGTGGTGATCAGTGTCTCATCTGGCAGCCGTGGGCAGCCAATGTCAGGACTGGGGATTAGCTTCCAACATGGTGGCCATAGGCTGCCATCGCCAGGGGCAAGACTGTCCTAACCTGGATTGGAGGTGGTTATAAGAGACAGGGGATTAGCATCCATCATGGCAGCCTCAGGCAGCCATTGACAGGGCCCAGGGCTGCACTATCCTAGATTGGAGGTGGTCATAAGGAACAATGGATCAATGTCCCATCTGGCAGCCACAGACAGCCAATGCCAAGGACCAGGGATGTGTCCAAAGTGGTGGTCATTGGCTGCCATTGTCGGGGTCCAGGCTGCACTAGCCCAGAATGGTGGGTATAAGAGAGTGGGGGCTCAGCATCCAACATAGTGAGAATGGGCAGTCAGCCACAGGCGGGGCCCAGGCTGCACTACCCAGATTGGAGGTGTTTATAAGGGCCTGAGGATCAGTGTCCTACATTGCAGTCCCCCTGTGGGAGCCCTAGGGATGCCAGAAAGAACAGCCCAAACCGGAAAAAAAAACTGGGAAGCCCCAACAACCCCTGCTTTCAGGAAGTCTTTCATGTTCAGTGGCACTCCTGAGCCCACAGGGATGAGCTGAGGAAGGGGGGATAATAGCAGAGGCAACCTGGAGAAGTAAAGGGAAAATTCAATTGCACTATGCCTTGGCTAAAATTACGTCCTCCTGGGTCAGAGCCAGGAGAAGGTCAGGGTCAGAACTGGAGGAGGGAGTGAGGGAGGGGCAAGGGAAGATCACAGATTGGGGAGTCTTCGTGTTCCTGGCCACCTACCTGTCGGCACAGCAGGCGGCTGAGGCTGGGGGAGCGAATGTGGGTCCCAGGGAGGTCACTGCTCTTGGAGTAGAAGGACCCTGTTCTCGGCAGGAGGGCCAGAGACGAGCTGGTCCCCTCAGGCTGGGAGTGCACCAGTGTCCCGGAGCCTGCGGGGAGAACACCATTGTCACCACCCCTGTTATGTCCTGGGGTGGCCCCCGGGGCCCAATCACATAGCATGCCACAGCCATGACACCAGGCACATAGCACAAGGAGATGTCTCATGGACGATTTGGGGGCTGTTCTTCCAGTACACTGGAACCTAGAGCAGGGGGATTCCTGACCTTCTACGTTGCTGCTGCGTCTTCTTCCCGGTCCCCGGGAATAACAGTCACCGTGTCTGAACCATGGAACACGATGGAAGGAAGGAGGCTGGGCACAGAAAACACCACACATGAGGGTGCCTGGATCCATACTTGTGCTGGATAGGGTCAGACCAGCTGGAGACCGGGCTGGCCACTACCAAAATGGATGCATGGCCACCCTCCCACCCGCTCCAGCTGCCATCCTTGCCCAGTCCTGCCCATCTCACTTCCAACAGTGGGGTGGGGGGGGTGCGGAAGGGTTTGGCTTCTCACTCAAGGTGATAGGGACCAGTCTAGGATTGGGACAGCCCAGGCCCACACCCAGCTCCTACCCCAGGAGATGGGCTGGGAATGTCTCATCCAACTCCGTTGTACTGTACTCTCCCAAGTGCTTAGTCCAGTGCTCTGCATACAGTGAGTGCTAAATAAACACCATCGAATGATTGTGATGAGTTGTGTCTCCATGAGACTCAGGAAGGCCTGGGGCTGTGCCCACAACAGATACAAGAACCCCTGAAGGACTATGGCTAATGAAAAATACAGGCGTGCTAAGCCTGCTGGGTGAAGAGGACCAATCTGGAAAACCATTGCTTCGGAGGAAGCATCCTTAGTTGCCATGTGCAGCCTGAGACTCAGCTATGGAAGGGTGGTGAAGGGAGGGATATCTTGGAATATCAAAACTCAGACCAGTTAGCAAGGATTTTCCCCCTATTCTCGTGCTGCAAGTAGAGCCTTGGTAGTGTTCACCTCTACAAGGCCGGACAAACACTCCTCTAGTGGTTGACCTGATGTAAAAGACCAGTGAGCGCCGGAAGCCAGTGGGCCTGTCCCCAGACCAAGGACGGCGGTCGGGGCTGAACTAGCATCCAGCCTTGGTACAAGGCTTGGTACAACCTTGGTACAAGGGTTGCCGTGGCAGAATCGTAGCTGGTCAAATCATATCTCTTAGGTCTGCCTATGGTGTTCTAGGTCTGTCTTCTGTGCTATTCATTCAATTCATTCATTCAATAGTATTTACTGAGCGTTTACTGTGTGCATAGCACTGTTCTAAGCTCTTGGTAGAGTACAATTCAGAGGTCATGGGTTCTAATCCCAGCTCCGCCACTTAGCCGCTGTGTGACTTTGGGCAAGTCATTTAATTTCTCTGTGCTTCAGTTACCTCACATGGAAAATGGGGATTAAGACTGTGAGCCCCACATGGGACAACCTGATTACCTTGTATCTCCCCCAGCACTTAGAACAGTGCTTGGCACATAGTAAGCACTTAACAAATAGCAAAATTATTATTTTCATTATTACAATATAACTATAAACAGACACATTTCCTGCCCACCAGTAACTTACAGTTTAGAGGGAGCTTAAAGTCCATGTCTGTCTGTGTTATTCTATGTCTATCTGTGTTACTCTATTCCTTCTGTGTTATTCCATGTCTATCTGTGTTATTTCATTCCTGTCTGTGTTCGTTCATTCATTCAATCATATTTATTGAGAGCTTACTGTGTGCAGAGCACTGTACTAAGCACTTGGGAGAGTACAGTACAGAAACAGTCATTATTCCAGCAAGTGCTTAGTACAGTGCTCTGCACACAGTAAGCTGTACTAAGCATTTGGGAGAGTACAGTACAGAAACAGTCATTATTCCCACAAGCGCTTGGTACAGTGCTGTGCACACAGTAAGCGCTCAATAAATACGGTTGAATGAATGTCTGTCTGTGTTATTCTACATCTGTTATTCTTTGCCTGTGTTAGTCTATGTCTGCGTTATTCTATGTCTGCACTGTCTATGCCTGTCTGTGTTATTCTATGTCTGTGTTATTCTATGCATGTCAATGTTATTCTATAGAGGTCTGTGTTGTTTTAAACCTATTCTTGTTATTCTATGGATTTCTTTGTCATTCTATGCCTGTCCATGCTCTTCTATGTTTGTGAACCTATCAGCCCAGAGTTGGGGTTGTGGGGTGATTAGGGTGGGGCAGTGGTGGACGGCTCTGTGACTGGGGAGACCTGGGTTCTAGGCCTGGTTCTGCCTCTGCCTGCAGGATCCGTGCCACCCATTGTGAAGATTTCCTGCTGAAGAACCACCCAGGGCTTTTCCAAGAGGTGGACAAGCCCAGTGGGAATCCTGGAAAATCGTTGGCTAATGTGGGCTGTGAAGACCCAGCAACCGCCTGCCGGGGCACTGCGATCACTTTGGGCATCAGTGGGTCCCACTTATAATAAACCTTCATGTGCCCATCACCATGCACTCCACCTCTTTCCGCCTGCTCACTGGAAGTGTTTGGATCCCGGTGGCAACACAATGGGCAAGGATCAGAGAGGGTGAGTGGCACCACAACACCACTGGCCCTAGAAGCAATTCTGCCATGCGAGGGCTCGGTCCCAGAGCCTGGGGACCGAGCCTTGTCAAATATTCCAGAGTGAAAGCCACCATCGTTATCACCAGCTGGCGGCACCGTTCCCACAGGCCCAAACTGGGGACAGCTGGTAGCACCCGGAGTCCTCAGCTGGCTGCCTTGTGATCCGGACAGAATCACCACTTTGCTCCCTCGCCCATTCCATCCATCTATCCCTCCCTCCCTCCTGTGGCTTCTTCCAAGTTTGAGGCCTCCCCAAGACCTGGGTAGAGAGAATCCCCACCAGGAAGCTCTGTGAGTCTCCCTCTCCCTACCTTTAGCATGTCAGCTCCTTGAGGGCGGGGATCATGGCTCCTAACATTTACTGACCTCCCACTGGGAGCAATGCACTGTACTAAACGCCTGGGAGCTCAGGACAAAAGCCTGAGACACTGTCCCTTCCCCATACACAGCAAGCCCCATGTGGGACAGGAGCTGGGTCTGAACAGAGTATAACTACCCCAGCGTTTTGCACAGTGCTTGACACATAGCAAGTACTTAAAAAAATACCGTAATTGTGATTATTATTGCTATTAGATTCCCTGCCCATAAAGAGGTGCCCCTCCAATGGGGGAGATGAGCAATCAGCACAGTGTTCTGTGCAACGTCAGTGCTCAGTCAGTAGGATTGACTGATGGGTGGGGTGTTTACCTGTCGGGACCTGAGAAGCCCGGAGCTCGGTGTCCAGGTCCTGGGGCCCGGTGTCCACCTCGGGCAGTGGGCGGGGGGCCTGGGCTGGCACCAAAGGGCGGAACATGTAGCTATCATTGGGCAGAGAGTGCATCCTGGAGACAGGAATCTTGCGGATGACTGGGGGGTTGTGGCCATCCGGCGCCTCCTTCAGAAGGCAAGCCCCATCCTGCAAGCCAGAGAAAAGAGCCCAGTCAGTGTGCTCTCTCAGGTGGGCCACTGGGCGAAGGTAAGCTCAGTGAGCCCTGGGGCAACATCACAGGCCATGGAGGGTGTCAGTGTCTGGTCCTGGCCTGCAGTCAGCCCAGGGCAGGGTGAGGTGTGGGTCAGTGTCTGGTCCCTGCCTGCAGTCAGCCCAAGGAGTGTCAGTGTCTAGTCCAGGCCAGCAGTCAGCCCATGGGGTGTCAGTGTCGGCCTCTGGTCCTGGCCTACAATCAACCTAGGGGGTGTCTTCTGCAGTCAGCCCCGGGGCTGGGTGTCATTGGCTGGTCCCAGCCTGCAGTCAGCCTTATGGGGTGTCATTTTCTGGTCCTGCAGTCAGCCCTGGGGGTAACATTGTCTGGTCCTGGTCCCAGCCTGTGGTCAGTCTGGGGGTATTGGTCTCGGATCCCGGTCTGCAGTCAGAGGTGGAGTGACCACAGTAAGTCATGTGGAAGGATGAGGGCGCGTGTCATCAAAGGTGCCTGATCTGATTGGTTAGGATTTCAATCTGTTGCACTTGGCAACCCCCACAACCTTCCACTCCCTTTTTGCCACCACCTCTCCCCTCCTACCAATTGCCTCTCTCAAAAAATAACCCTCCCCCATGGGCCTGACCCATCTGGTCAGCAGCCACCCTGCCTTTGGGCACTAGATGCAGAAATGTGGTTTGCGCCAGGTAGGCCACATGCCCACACTAGATAAGGCTCCATTCTCTCCCACCGCCCCGCTACCCCATCAACCCTGAGGAAAGGGTCTCGTGGTGTTTCACCAGGGATGGCTGGGGCATCCTGCAGCCTGGGGGGCTCCCACGGGGCCGGAGGCTAACCGGTCCTGGCCCGGTCTGTGCCATCTCCAGCTCGATCTCGGCATCCATCTCGGCATCCTCTCTGGCCTCCTTGTTGCTCTCCTCCAGGTGCTTCATGAGCACAGCCACCACCACATTGACCAATACGAACTGTGCAATGAGCACGAAGGTGACGAAGTAGATGGGTGAGATGACGGGCAGGTAGCTGAGGCAGTGCTTGTCCTCCCGCGGGCACTCCCGTAGCGTGTCCTGCCGGGGTAGGGCTGGTAAGACAGTGGGGCGGGGTGGGGACAGGGTCGGGGAAGCAAGCAGGGTAAAGCCAGGAGAGGGACTGGACTGGGGGAGTGAGTGATGAGGGGCTTGGGAAATGCATTGGGGAGGGGGAATAGGACAGCAGACGGGGCCAGTGAGAGCAAAGCAGGGCCGGAGGAGTAGGATGGGGCTGGGGAGAGTGGGGTGGGGTGCGGCGGGGCCAATGGACGCAGTGGTGTTGCCGGGGGGGGCAGGGCAGTGCTGGGGAGAGTGGCTCTTTTCCTGTTCTTCAACTCCCTTCTGCATCGCCCTGACTTGCTTCCTTTATTCATTCCCCTCCCATTCTCACAACACCCACGTACATATCTATAACTTATTTAGTTATATTAATATCTGTCTCCCCCTCCAGACTGTAAGCCTGTTGTGGGAAGGGCATGTGTCTGTTATAATGTGATATTATACTCTCCTAAGCACTTAATACAGTGTTCTGTATACAGTAACCACTCAATAAATATGATTGACTGACTCAATGACTGTGACAGGGACCATCCGGCGCCCCTTCTCCTACTCCTCTCAACTCCACTGTGGGGCTTGGGCCTGGCAATGCTACAGATAATAATAATAATAATAATGACGGTATTTGTTAAGTGCTTACTATGTGCCAATTATTGTTCTAAACACTGTGGTAGATACAAGGTAATCAGGTTGTCCCACATGGGGCTGATAGTCATAACCCCCATTTTACAGGTGAGGATACTGAGGCCCAGAGAAGTTAAATGACTTCCCCAAAGTCACACAGCTGACAAATGGCGGAGCCAGGATTACAACCCATGACCTCTGACTCCCAAGCCCGTCCTCTTTCCACTAAGCCACCATGCTCCACATATGAGCTGTGACCCGTCTAAACATGGTTCAACTAGAAGTTGTCCTGGAACCAATGTTGTGGGGCGGTGGGGACAGCCTGGGGGCACGTGCCTGGGGCAGGGGGGAGGCGCAAAGGGAGGTGAGGGATGCAGGGGAAGAGGGAGAAGGGCTGATGGCAGATGTGTTACAAAAGTGGATTGGGCTGATGACAGTAACAGGCCAAAGGGAGTGTGTGGGCATGTAGCACGGCTCTGAATACCTTCATGATTCCATTCCAGTTGTCTCCGGTAGAGACGCGGAACAGGGTGAGGAACGCCATGCCAAAGTTGGAGAAGGTGGCGTGCCGGCTCAGCCCCTCACAAGGGTTGTCATCACTGCAGTCTGAAACAGGCAGACAGATGGACGATACCATGGTTCAGAGGCCACTGGTCCGCTTGGACTAGGCCTCCCCTATCCCCTCTTTGGACAGCCGGCCAAACCCACCACCTCCCCAGTCCCACGTGCCTTCTGCGGGCCAGCCAAACCTCATGGCCTCCTGTGTGCCCCCCTGTAGGCCACCTGGCGGGGGCACAGCCCCAAGCCAGTGATACACTGCTGCTCTCTCCCAAGTGTTCAGTACAGTGCCTGTGGCTCT
The DNA here is from genome assembly GCF_015852505.1 of Tachyglossus aculeatus. Taxonomy (NCBI): domain Eukaryota; kingdom Metazoa; phylum Chordata; class Mammalia; order Monotremata; family Tachyglossidae; genus Tachyglossus; species Tachyglossus aculeatus. Next base: position 81,988,756 of record NC_052086.1, on the reverse strand, counting down.
GAAGGTGCCCGGGTAGTGCCCCTGCCTGGCCATCTGTCTGGCACAGACTACCAGCAGGTTCAAATAAAGAAACTGTCTCACTTGTCCTTATGGCCCTGTACTGCAGGCCCCCTCAGTCCCCCACCTCCCAACTCCATAAACGCCCTCCTCCTGGCAAATGCTCACCCTTCTAACTGGTTTTTGGGATGTGGGTCTGGGCTGGGGCCTGTGTCTCCAGTGTCCACACCCAAACCCCATATTCCTGGGGAACCAGAGGGGCTCTTGGGTGCTCCAAGCCTCTTCTTGGAGCCCCGACAAATGTCAGGCTCAGGAAGCATTCACCGGGCAGCCAGCCTTTGAAAGTCTGAGCAGGTTCCTTTATGGATGGTGGCAGGGGAGCTGGGGACAGGGGACTCCATGTGGAGGATCAAGTGGGAGGTCAGCCTTTGACCGGGCTGAGCTTCAGTTGACCTGACTTTGGCCCAGACTGAGTAGGATCTGGCAGCAGGGAGAGCTCAGCTGGAGCAGAGACACAGCCTGCCGCTTGCACCCCTGGCTCTTGTGTGGTGCCATCCGTACTGAACCAACTAACAGGGAGGGCCAATCTTCCATGTGAAAGAGTGAGCGCTCAATAAATACCCCTGCCTGATTGAAGGGAGGGGAAGAGGGCACTCTGGGAATTCTTCTTGGAGGAGGTGGGTCTTTAGGGGAGTTTTAAAGTTGGGGATTGGCTGTGTGTAGGAAGAAGACCCTCTGGGCTTGAAGGAGGAGATGCGCAAATAATAATTATTATGGTATTTGTGAAGAGCTTGCTATGGGCCAATTACTGTGTTGAGCACTGGGGTACATGCAAAACAATACGATCAGACACAATCCCTGTCCCATATGGGGCTCACAGTCTAGGACAGGTATCCAATCTCCATTTGACAACTGAAGAAGTTGAGGCACAGAGAAGTTAAGTGACTTGTTCAAGGTCACCCGGTGGCCAAGCAGCGAGCCGGGAATAGAGCCAGGTTTCCTAATTCACAGTTCTAGTCTCTTTCCACTAGGTCTTGCTGCCTTCCTAATTGTTGAAGGAGGAGCACTTGGGTGAGGAAAGTGAGCATGGTTTTCTTGGCTGGAGCAAAGAGCAAAAGCCAGGATCAGTAGAGCAGACAGTAAACAAGATGAAAGAAGTTGGTGGGGAGCCACGAAGACCAGGACCAAGATTCTTGTTTGGGAAGCAGCATGGTCTAATGGAAAGAGCCTGGGACTGAGAGTCAGAGGACCTGAAGTCTAATTTCCGTTTTGCCATTTGTCTGATTTAATAATAATAATGGTATTTGTTAGGCACTTACTATATGCCAAGCACTGTTCTAAGCGCTGGAGCACTGTTGGGCCTCAGTTTCTTCATCAGTAAAACGGGGGTTGTTTGTGGTCCCTCCCCATTAGATTAGGAGCCCCTTGTGGGAGAGGGAGTATGTCCAACCTGATCATCTTGTAGCTAGTGAAGGGCTTGGGACCTGCCAGGCAGGTCCATCCAACGTAGGGGTTTCCCATCAGCCTTCTGTCATTTTGCTTGCCACTGTGCCACTGTGCCCCTCTGTCATTTCTTTTGCCCTCCCGGCTGGTATGCACCCCACCCAGTCCACAAAATGGGAGCAAGCTTGGGCACCCTGCTGCCATCTGGTCACAACGGTGTTGCTCGGAGCCCTGCTGGGAGCACTGCTGGGAGACTTTGGGGAGCACTGCTTCATCCAGATCTTGTTGTTTGCAGCAGTATACAGATATCTGATGTTGAGTTTTGTCCATAGGTTCCATTGGGCAAACTACTTCTGGAGGTGGATATGTCTCTTCTGCAGAAGATCCAGGCCTAAGGGCCGCAAAGGAAGTTGGATAGCCCAATAGCCTTATGAGCCTTCAACTTGTAGTGCTCTGCAGTTGCTACACTCTTTCCCTGGAACACTACTGAAGAGAAGCAGCATGGCCTAGTGGAAAGAGAATGGGCCTGGGAATCAGGGGACCTGGGTAATCCCAGTTCCTCCCCTTGTCTGCTGTGTGACCTTGGGCAAGTCATTTCCACTTCTTTGCGCCTTGGTTACCTCATCTGTAAAACAAGTATTTATGTGGGACATGGACTGTGCCCAACCTGATTATCTTGTATCCACCCCAACACTTTAGTAGAGTGACTGACACATAGTAAATGCTTAACAAATACCGTAAAATTAGACAGTCCACTCAATGGTAATAATAATAACTGAGGTATTTGTTAAGTGCTTACTGTGTGCCAAATGGCCATATACAAGTGCTTTGGTAGGTCAGACACAATCCCTGTCTCACAAGGGGCTCATAGTCCAAGTAGGAGGGAGAAGAGGTATTGAACCCCCATTTTACAGGTGAGGAAACTGAGAAACAGAGAAGTTAAGTGAATTGCCCAAGGTCATAGAGCAGGCAGGTGGTGGAGCTGGCATTGGAACCCAGAGCCTCGGACTCCCAGGCCCAGGCTCTTTCCACTGGGCCATGCGGCTCCTTGAGGGCAGGAATCCTATCTACAAATTCTATTATACTCTCCCAGTAAAGTGCTTTATACACAGTACATTCTCATTATGATAATAATGTCAATAATAATGGTATTTGTATAATAATAATAATAATAATAATAATAATGGTATTTGTTAAGCACTTACTATGTGTCAAGCACTGTTCTAATTGCTGGGGGAGGTACAAGGTTAGCAGGTTGTCTCAGATGGGGCTCATAGTCTTAATCCCCATTTTACAGATGAGGTAACTGAGGTACAGAGAAATTAAATGACTTGCCCAAAGTCACACAGCTGACAATGGCAGACCTGGGATTAGAACTCATGACCTCTGACTCCCAAGCCCATGTTCTTTCCACTAAGCCACAGTTGCTTCTCTAAACACCCTTAGTAAGCTCTCAGTAATGATAATAATAATAATGATATTAATAGGGGTATTTGTTAAGCACTTACAATGTGCTAAGCACTGGAGTAGATACAATATAAGCAGATCGGACACAGTCCCTGTCCCACATGGGATTCCCAGTGTAAAGATCAGTAGAGCAGGTATCTTATCTCCATTTTTACAGATGAGAAAATCAAGGCCCAGAGAAGTTGAGTGTCTTGCCTAAAATTACTAAGTAGAAAAGTGGCAGAGCTGAGATTAAAACTCAGGCCACTGCTCTTTCCATTAGGCCATGCTACATCTCCAATAAATACTATCAATTGGACATTCACCCAAAGCCATGCAGGTCTTTCTGATTCTGTTCTCTACTTCTTTGTCTATGTGTGCATTGTTGAATAGTGATATTGCCTAGGTAGCAGAATTCAGCAACCACATTAAAGGGCTGATATAAATCCCTGGTTCTTTCTCAGATTTCCCAGGGGGAGGCTGGAAGGGAACTTCGACGGCCTTCAGACTTCCTGTCCATCCTTAGTGCCGACAAAATCTGCAAGATGATATACAATTCTCTGCCTGTCTCTTCTGGTGCCTGGCGGTCAGCAAGCAGCAGGTTCTGAAGGACCATTGTTGAAAGACCATCGTGCTCTTCACCTGCCAACCTGCTGGTTTTCTGCCACAGGACTGACTGTATGGGGCAGCCAGCCAGGCATCACCCCAAAGGGCTGCTGCCCTCCCTGCTGTGCCTGCCCCAAGGTGGGGGAGGGGGGGGGATTTTTCAGGGCAGACAAATTTACTTAGCAATTTTCTGGATCTTTTCGGGGACCAGGTACCTTTGTAAGGCCAATGAACACCATCAGGCAATGAAGTTCATTTCTCTGGTGCAGCATTGTGGGCTGAAGTCACTCTACGATACCAGTGGTGTCCCAAGGACAATTCCCTTCTGCAGTATCATGGCTAAAATTGTGCCCAAAACAAGGAGCAGCAGGAAGCTTGGCACCATCAATTCCCTCTCCTTCCTTCTTGAAAACAGTGACGGAGGGGTCCTCTTTAAGGCCTTGTGGCATCTTCCCCTTCTATGGGTCAAGAACCTGTGCAGATGTCTTAGGGTTCGGTCCCCTCTTCCCAGATGAAATACCATTGATTGATTGATTGACTGATTGATAGGTCCAAGGGCCTCTTTGTGGCTTTGACTGATGTTTCTTCCTCCAAAGTCGGGGCCGAGGTAGCGCCATAATAATCAAGCAAGTGATGGTATTCACTGAGTATAGGTCACTCTACTGAGCACCTGGGAAGAAGCCCCAGGAGGAAGACATGTTCCCTGCCCTGCAGGAGCTGCCCTTTGAATGGAGGAGGAAAGCAGAGGGAAGTTACAGAAAAATAGTGGGAGTGGGAGGGAAAATGAGAGTGAGGCAGGAAGGAGGTCGGGATGGATCAGGTTGAAGTGGTTGCAACAAACAGCGAATGCGCACATATTCTTATTTATAAGAATACACTCCTGGATGTAAGTACCGAAGAGAGGAATAAGGCCCAGAAGTGCTGAGGATGGGTCCTGAGGTGATGCAGGTTTTGGGGTGAGGGGGAATACTCCTGGAAGCATCCTGGAGTTTAGGGCTTGGATCTAGCCTCCTGATAACATTAGAGTTGTGACCTGCAGGGCTCCTGGGTTCTGGGATCTTGACGGCTCCTTGGCTGGGATGCCACTTTTCAACGTATTGGTTGAGTTGGCTTGAGTTTGGAGCATTAGAACCAATGCCAATCTGGCCCTCTGCTGTCCCTCCAGCGATCCGGACACCTGGCAATCTCGTTGACAGATGATGATCCAGGCTCTGAAGTGGCATTTACATAGGCATCTTTAAACTCTATTGCTTCCTTGGATCTGTAATTTACTTGCATATCTGTCTCTCTTGTTAGTCTGTAAGCTCCTTGAAGGCAGGGATCACATCTACTGACTCTACTGTCATTTCCCAAGCATTTAGTACAGTGCTTTGCACAGAAAAGGTGCTCAAACAGCGATGGATGATTGATTGTAAGCTCCAGGGCAGGGATTGTTTCTACTCATTCAACTGTACTCTTCCAAGAGCTCGGTTCAGTGCTCAGCTTACGAAAGGCTGTAAGTTCCTTGAGGGCAGGGATCACATCTAAGGACTCTACTGTACTCTCCCAAGTGCTTGCTACATTGCTCTGCACACACAACAGACTGTATGCCCCTCGAGGGCAGGGATGGTGTCTACTGACCCTACTGTACTCTCCCAAGAGCTTAGTACAAGTGCTTTCTGCTCACAGTGGGGGTTCAGTAAACATGATCAATAGAGGGATTGATTGGTAGGTGCCATTGCAAACTGTGGCTTTGGGTGTATCCACGATGAATTTTCCCTTCTTTGGGAGGCAGAAGCTGGTTTTGGTGAGGTGAGACAATGTTCTTCCCAGGGGCTGAGCCCATTGAGAGGTTGAGGTCCTTGAGGTCCTTGACTTTCTCCTTAATTTCAGTCCCATTACCCACCCATGTGATGGACTGTCTCATTTATTCTCATTGGAATTGGAATTGGAATTTAATGCGGTGAGACTTATGCAGATCTGAGAAAATGTTTCTTTCCTTTCTTGCTATTTCAGTCAGGAAATAGTTACCTTGTAACTACCCTATTGCTTAGAACAGTGCTTGGCACATAGTACATGCTTAACAAATACCATAATAATGATAATAATAATAGCATTGCTTGAGCAGGGCACTGTATTGAGCCTGACAGAATACAATAAATGAAGACACAATCCCTGCCCAGAAAGAGCTTACATTCACTGTGTGGACAGATGGTTCAGTGATGGTAGCCAAGAGCTTGGCTTTAGAGTTACCTATCTGTCCAGAGACTAACGGCTGTCTGATGGCTGCCTCGGTGGTATCACTCGGAAGAAGGGAGGCCTCTAGGAAGGGAGCAGGGCTCATCACCCAAACCTTTGGGAAATTTCCATCATGGTAATGGTTTCTGGGGCCACAACATAAGCAGGAGAGCCTGTAGTTGGACACAAGGAAGAACTTCCTCATGGGTGGGGGATAATAGTCCAGAATGAGCAGCCAGATTTGGTAGTGGAGCCTCCAGTCCTGGAGCTGAATGAGGAAAGAACAGGCACCATTTGTCCAGGGTGGGTCAGTCATTTACTGGCCTGGAGTCAGGGGGCTGGAACCAATGGCTCACTAGCAGGCCTGGAGAAAGGGGGCTAGACCCAGTGATTCACTGACAATCCTGGACCCAATGGCTCACAAACTGGTTTGAAGGCAGGGGGCTGCACCCAGTGGCCCACTGGCCGGCCCGGAGGCAGGAGGCTGGACCCAGCCGGCTCACCAACCATCCAGGAGGCAAGTGACTGGATTCAATAGATCATCAGCCAGCCTGGAGGCAAGTGTTTGGACCCAGTGACTCACCGACTGGCCTGGAGGCAAGGGCTGGACCCAGTGTCTGCTGAGGGGCCATGAGGGTTGGGAGTGCCCCCCTCCTCATCCTCCCTTCCTACCCCCTCCCCTGATGATCTGGTCCAGGTTCAGGGAAGAAATTGCGGAGAGGGGCGGGACACATCAATCAATCAATAGCTCATTCACCTAACTTTCCAAACAGCTCCACTCCCAGCGCAGCATAGATAAAAAACAGGAGCATGAAAAGTAGGCCCAGGTTCCCCACCTGCACAGGGAGAAAGGTAGAACAGAATCAGGGGCAGCAGCAGAGCAGGGGTTCTGCTTCACTGTCCCGCGAGGAAGGGTCCGGGGCACCATGAAGGATAGTCCCTCACCCACTGGCCCACCCCGCCCCACTCTGCCCCGCCCCGGATCCTTTCCCTCTCTGCTTTGACTCACCTCCCCATGAGGGCAGGAGGACTTAATTCTTGCTTACCCTACTGGACCAAATGGGCCCCACCCTCTCAAAGCCATGTGGTATCTCCAGCCCAGCCCCAGTTCAGCCCAGCCCCAATCCAGTCCAGTTCAGCCCCAGAACAGCCCAGCCCAGTCCTAGCCCAGCCCCAGTCCATCCCAGCCCCAGTCCAACATAGCCCAGCCCCAGAACAGCCCAGTCCAGGACCAATCCAGTCCAGCCCAGCCCCAGTCCAGCCCTGCTGCGACCCATCCCAGCCCCAGCACAGCACAGCTCCTGCCCAGCCTAGCCCCAGCCCAGCCCAGCTCTCATCAAGCCCAGCCCAATCCCAGCCTAGCCCCAGAACAGCCCAGTTAGCACCAGTCCAGTTCAGCCGAGTCCAGCCCCAGCCCCAGCCCCAGCTCCAGTCCAGCCTAAGCCCCAGTCCAGCCCCAGCTCCAGTCCAGCCCCAGCCCAACATATCCCAGTCCTAGAACAGCCCAGTCCAGCATCAATTCAATCCAGCCCACCCCCAGCCCAGCCCAAGCCCAGCCCAGCCCTACCCCAGCTCAGCTCAGCCCAGACCAGCCCTAACCCAGCTCAGCTCAGCTCAGCCCAGCCCAGCCCAGCCCAACCCCAGCCCAGCCCCAGAACAACCCAGTCAGCACCAGTCTAGTCCAGCCCAGCCACCACCCAGCCCAGCCACTGCCCAGCCCAACCCCAGCCCAGCCCCAGAACATCCCAGTCAGCACCAGTCCAGTCCAGCCGCCGCCCAGCCCAACTCTAGTCCTGCTCAGCCCAACCCAGCCCTCAGCCCCAGTTTCAGATCCAGTTTCTCCCCCATACCAGTTCACCCGATGCTAGCCCTGCCCCAGCCCTGCCTCTGCTCCAGATCCAGGCCATTCCTCCACAGCCCTGCCCACCTCAACATAACTCGAAATCCTGCCTCCACCCCACAGAGCCCCGTCTCTAGCCCAGCTCCATCCCAGCCCACCCTCAAAGAGCTTGGTGCTTGGTGATTTTCCAAAGAGAAAGGGAGCAAGGTTGCTTGAGACACTGACTGGGAAGATGGATGAATGACTGTGATGTCAAGAAAACCATGACACTGTGCCGACCCATTCCAGTGAAACCCTCTGACGTACACTAACAACCCAGAGCTGAAAGTTGCCATGGACTTCTCTTACCTTCTAGACTGTGAGCCCACTGTTGGGTAGGGACTGTCTCTATATGTTGCCAACTTGTACTTCCCAAGTGCTTAGTACAGTGCTCTGCACACAGTAAGCGCTCAATAAATACGATTGATTGATTGATTGATTACCTATATAGCATGCTGACCAATGATGCAGTCAATGATTGACAGGGAAATAGAAAAACCAAGTCAAGAGGACACCACACATCCTTAGGGGAGACTGTTCGAGTGTGGTGGTGGTGAGGTATGAGGCTGCAGAACATCCCAAAGGTCTTCGGAGCTGCCGTGTTGTCCAAACTTCTCTATGGCTAAGAACTCTTGACCCTGTCACACAGGTGCCACATCTGGCTCCTTGAGCAGTTCCACCAACATCATTTATGGGCCAGACTCAATATTAAATGGCAAGAACAGATCACAAATACCAAAGTTCTGGAATTAATCAGCCTCCAGCACTACAGTGGGCTCATCTCAACACAGGTGAGGAGAACGGATCACAGCAGACTAGTATATCCTGAGTGGAAATGGGGTTACCACTAATTAGGGTGACAGAAGAAACCCTCTAAAGGTATGTACAAGCCCAGCTTGGACTGTAGCTTGGACACTAGGCTGTAAGCTCCTTGATGGTAGAGCTCATGTATATTGCCTTCTCCCAAGCACTTACTACACTGCTTGGAGCAAAGTTAGAGCTCAATAAATAGTATTGTTCATGACCTAAATTATCTATCACCTTCTTTTTTCCTCAGTAGCTCCTCACTATTAACTTCCAAGCTTTCCACAAACTCACAGCCCTTTACCTACTTGCTTCTCCCACTATTCCTCAACCTGTTGCCTGCACTTCTCCCCTGCCAACTTTCGACCCATACCATGTCCTTCACTCTCCTACCCCCATATTATTATTATTATACTTGTTAAATGCTTACTGTGTGCCAAGCACTGTTCTAAGAACTGGAGTAGATACAAGTTAATTAGGTTGGTCACAGTCCCTCTTCCACTTGGGGCTCACAGTCTAAATAGGAGGGAGTAGAAGCTCCATTTTACAGAAGTAACTGAGGCACAGAGAAGTCAAATGACTTGCCCAAGGTCACACAGCAGACACATGGCAGAGCTGGGTTTAGAACCTAGGTCCTCTAACTCCCAGGCCCATGTTCTTTCCACTAGGCCGCATTGTTTCTCTCTTGCTTTCATTACTCCCCCAGCCTGGAAATCTCTCTTCCCAAACTCCCCATACCACCACCCTCCCCACAAATCACCCAAGCCACCATCTCCCCCACAAACCCTCCATACTACCACCATACACCCAAATCCCCATATCAACCACTCTCCAGGCAAACCTCCCATAGTACCACACTCCACCCAAAATCCCCAGACCACTGACCTTATTCCAAATTCCCACCCCACAACCCACCAAGAATCACCTGGGCCACTACCCTCTCCATTTTCAAAGCACTCTTGAAATTCCACCTCCTCCAGGCAGCCTTCCTTGCTTCATTCCCATCCCCCCGGTCACATCTACCCTCTTCTCCAATTCTCTCCTTGACTCCCTCCAATCTGGCTTCCATCGCCTGCACTCCACAGAAACCATCTTCTCAGAGGTGATCAATGATCTTCTTGCCAAATGTATCCTAATCCTCCTTGACCTCTCCTTTGACATGTTGACCACCCCTTTCTCAAAGAAGCAGTGTGGCTCAGTGGAAAGAGCCCGGGCTTTGGAGTCAGAGGTCATGGGTTCAAATCCTGCCTCCGACACTTGTCAGCTGTGTGACTTTGGGCAAGTCACTTCACTTCTCTGTGCCTCAGTTACCTCATCTGTAAAATGGGGATTAAGACTGTGAGCTCCCCATGGGACAACCTGATTACCTTGTAACCTTTCCAGCGCTTAGAACAGTGCTTTGCACATAGTAAGTGCTTAATAAATGCCATTATTATTATTATTATTTCTCCTGGAAATATTATCCAACCTTGGCTTCACTGACACTGTTCTCTTCCTGGTTCTCCTCTTATCTCTCTGGCCATTCATTCTTTGTAGAATTCATTCACTCCCTTAGCTTCAACTACCACTTCTATGCAGATGATGCCCAAATCTACATCTCCAACCCTGATCTCTCTCTCTACAGTCTCACATTTCTTCCTGCCTTCAAGACATCTCTACTTGGATGTCCTCCCATTGCCTCAAGCTTAGCAGGTCTAAAACAGAAATTCTTATCTTTGTACTCAAACCCTGTCCTCCCCCTGACTTTCCCGTCACTGTAGATGGCACCACCATCCTTCCTGTCTCACAAGCCCATAACCTTGACTCCTTGACTCCTCTCTCTCATTCAACCCACATATTAGGTCCGTCACTCAATCCTGTCGATCCCATCTTCACAACATTGCTAAAATACACCCTTTCCTCTCCATTCAAACTACGACCTTTTCAATACAATCACTCATCCTATCCCATCTGGATTACTGCATCAGCCTCCTTGCTGATCTCACTGCCTCCTGTCTCTCCCCACTCCAGTCCATACTTCACTCGGCTGCCCAGATCATTTTTCTACAAAAACATTCAGGCCATGTTTCCCCACTCTTCAAGAAACTCCAGTGGTTGCCCATTGACCGCCACAGCAAACAAAAACTCCTCACCATTGGCTTTAAAGCACTTAATCACCTTGTCTCCTCCTACCTCACCTTGCTACTCTTCTACTACAATCCAGCCTGTGCACTTTGCTCCTCTAACGCCAACCTTCTCACTATATCTCAATCTCGTCTGTTTCACTGACAACCTCTTGCCCACATCCTGCCTCTGGCCTGGAATGCCCTCCCTCCTCAAATCCAACAGACTGTTGGATTTAAAATCCACCGTTTTTAAACCCTTATTGAAGGCACATCTCCTCCAAGAGACCTCTGACCCTCCTTTCCTCTTCTTCCACTCCCTTCTGCATCACCCTGACTTGCTCCATTTATTCATTCCCCCCTCCCAACCTCTCCCTCTAGACTGTCAGCTCATTGTAGATAGGAATATGTCTGTTTATTGTTATATTGTATTCTCCCAAGTGCTTAGTACAGTGCTAACTAGTAGTAAGTGCTCATAGTAAGTGCTCAATAAATACGGTTGAATGAATAAAATAAATGAATCTGTCTACACCCCCTCTCCCGCCTCAACATCTGTGAATTTCATTTCACCCATCAACATTCATGTACAAATGTTTATTTCTCTAAGGTTGCAAACACTTCCGTGCGTGCGCGCGCGCGTGTGTGTGTGTGTGTGTGTGTGTGTGCATGCATGTGTTTGTGTGCATGGGGGCCCTTGCTGGGCTCTGCCAGAGTTCCCTGGCTGCTGCCACATGTTGCCAAGGGAGGGAAGGGCGACCCTGTGACAAGACCTCCAAACAACTCCTCTCTCCCCCAAGACAGTGGGTTATGAGCCTGTAACCTTGATGTCATCTTTGACTCCTCTCTCTCATTCAACCCACATATTAGGTCCATCACTAAATCCTGTCAATACCACCTTCACAACTATGTTCCCTACTATATGTTTACCATGTGCTACGCACTGCACTTTATATAAAGTGATGAGATTGGACCCAGTCACTGTTCCACATGGGGCTCACAATCAACAGGGAAGGAAGGTGGGAATCCAGTCTCTATTCTATAGTTGGGGAAACTGAGGCCCAGGGAAGTGAAGTGACATACCATGGTTGACCCGGCAGGCCGGCAGCCATACTGGATTAGAAGCTGGCTGCTCTAACCCCCAGCCCTGGGCTGTTTCCTCCAGGCCACCTGCCCGTGTAGTTGAAAACTGTTCTTGCTCTGGCCCTGGATCCACTGATGGATCCTGACCACCAGTTTCTGCTCATGGATCCTCCAGCTGCTGCCTGCAGCAGCCACCCCTCAACCTCCCGGGCCTAGCCCTTTCTAATGGCCCCTGCAGCCCCCTCCCTGCCCCCATCTGCCTCTATCCCAGCCCCAGCCCCTTCCCTCATTCTCAGTCCCTCTCTCTGTCCCCAGCCCCCTCTTAGCCCCCAGTCTCTCTCCCAGCCCCCTCTACTGGCGCCTACAACCCCTCTCCCTGTCCCCAACCCCCTTTCCCCAGCTCCAACTCCCCTCTCCCTGTCCCCATCTTCTTCTACCCCAGACCCAGCCCCTCCCCCAATTCTCAGCCCCAGCCCGCTTCTTAGCCCTCAGTCCTTCACCTCAACCCCAGCCTCTGTCTCCTCTCTCAGCTCCCTGCCCCTCTCCCCGGCCTCACCCTCACCCCCAGCCCCTCTCCCGCTGAGCAGAGACCACTCTTACCTGGGGCAGCGCCTGCACCACGGTGTCCAGCAGGGCTCGCATCCCTGTGGCCATTTTGAGCAGCTTGAGCACTGGGACAGAAAGCAGAGCAGTGGAGCATGGACCAGCCCAGGATCCCCAACCCTCACTAGGCAGTGGCTGGGGCAGGGGCAGGGCCAGGGCATGGGACTGGGGGGCTGGAGTTGTGGGGGGTAGGATGGGAGTTGGTGGGCTAGTGTCTGAGCAGGCAACTTCTGAAGTAGGACTGTTGCCCCTGACTGACCCCTGGTTCCACAGTGCCTGTCCCGAGACAGCCATGGGTGGTGTGGGGAGGGGGGCCAGAGAGACACAGATGGGGACAGGGGACATGGGAGCTAGGGCATGCAGGGACAGGGGGGATGTGGAAGCTCTGGAGGTTGTAGGGACCTGGGAGCCTGGGACAAGGAGTTAGGGGTATGGGGGCTGCAGGGGCTTTGTGAGGGGGGAGCGGGGTAGGGACAGGAAAGCCCAGGGAAGGAAGTAGTGTGGTCTAATGAGAAGCAGCATGGTGTTTTGGCTGCAGCCATGGCCTTGGAGTCAGAAGGTCATGGGTTCTAATCCTGACTCTGCCTCTTGTCTGTTGTGTGACCTTAGGCAAGTCACTTGACTTTTCTGTGCCTCAGTTACCTCATCTATAAAATGGGGATTGAGACTGTGAGCCCTTTCTGAGGCAGGGACTGTGTCCAACCCAATATTCTTGTATCCACCCCAGCACTCAGGACAGTGGCTGGTACATAGTAAGTGCTTAACAAATACCACAATTATTATTAGTAGTATTATTAGTGGAAAGAGCACAGGCCTGGGAACCAGAGGACTTGGATTCTAATCCCAGCTCTGCCACTTGCCTGCTGTGTGACCTTGGGAAAGTCACTTCACTTCTCTGTGCCTTAGTTTCTTCATCTTTAAAATGAGAATTTAATACCTGTTCTCCCTTCTACTTAGAGAGAGACCATCCATTCCTCTGGGCCCCTCTAAGGGGTTGCCCCGGGATGGTAGTCTCAGGGGTCCTGCAGGGTCTTTGCCAGGCAGGGCCTTCTCAGTTGGGCCACCCACACCCCTCTCAATCCAGCCATCCCAGGGCCTGGGGCAGGGGGCTCTACTGTGTCCCTCCAATGGCCGCCCCCTTTTTTATGGCATTGGTTAAGTGTTTACTAGGGGCCAAGCACTGTTTTAAGTGTTAAGATAGGTACACGTTAATCAGGTCTGACACAGTCTCTGATGCACACAGGGGCTCACAGTCTAAGTAGGAGGAAGAACAGGTATTGACTTTCATTTTACAGATGAGGAAACTGAGGCACAGAGAAGTAAAGTGCCTTGCCCAAGGTCACACAGCAGACAAGCGGCAGAGCAGGAATTAGAACCCATGACCTTCTGAGTCCCATGCTCACGCTCTATCCACAACACCATGCTGCTTCTCACTAGGCCACGCTGCTTTTCTCCCTGGGCTTCCCTGTCCCTGCCCCCACCCCCCTATAGCCCCTGCAGCCCCCATGCCCCTCCACCCCCAGTTCTCACAAGCCTTGTGGCCCCCAAGCCTCCCAGGTCCCTATAACCCCCAGGGCTTCCACATCCCCAGTCGCCCCGGGGACCCCTGCAACCCCTAGCTTCCATGTGCCTGTCCTCACCTATATCTCCCCAGCTCTCGCATCCCCCAGTCCCTCCTAGCCCCAGTGTCTCCCTGGCCCCAGTGCCCCCTGCCATGCCCCCAGCCCCGACCCTGATGCCAGCCCTCACTTCCTTTGGCCTCTGCACTGATCCCTGCCCCGATGCCACCCTCGCGCCTACCTCTGGCAATCCTCAGGACTCGCATGATGCGGATGATGGTGGGGTTGATGGGTAAAGCAGCATTTATCTCAATCTCTTCCAGTGTGATACCCAGGGTGGACAGCAGCACAATAGCAAGGTCCAGCTGGTTCCACCTAAGAGGAGAAGCAAGACGGTGTGTGGTGGGGTGGAACAGTGTGGGTAATGGGGGGGGAATGACATGGAAAAATGAGGTGAGATGGGGTGGGTGGCAGGGTGGAACGAAGCAGGTAGCTGGTGCAGGTGAAATGGTGTGGTCAGCGGGGTGGGAAAGTGTGGTCAGTGCGGTGGGGGGATAGTGCGGTCATGCATTCAATTGTATTTATTGAGTGCTTAGTGTGTCGAGCACTATACTAAGCACTTGGAAGAGTACAGTACACCAATAAACAGACACATTCCCTGGAGCAGTGAGCTTACAGTCTAGGGTGGGATGACATGGGCAGTCGGGGGAGATGGCAGTCAGTGGGGAAGAACTACGCAGCCAGAGGGGTGGGATGGTACAGTCAGCAAGATGAGACAGTGTGGTCAGTGGAGTGAGACGGTGCGCTCAGTAGGGTCGGATGGCACGGGCAGCAGGATCAGAGGGTGTGGACAATAGGGCCGGCGGATGATGAGGTCAGTGAGGTGAAGGTGATCAGAGGAACTCCCGCTGATGACCGCAGTGCACCTGTCTTTAAAGAAGCGCCGGATTCCAAACGCCACCAACTTGAGGACTGCCTCGAAAACGAACACGATGGTGAAGACGTAATTGCAATATTTCAGTGCTTCATCCAGGGACTGCAAAGACACCTGCCTGTTAGCTCAGGAGCTGGGGCATCCCAGTGAGGGCTGGGGGTACAGTGTTTAGTCAGGGAGGGAGTGGTTTTACAGAAAGCAAATGGGCCCAAAGACGCATTTGGGGTTTCACTTGCCCTGCTGGGAAACCTCAGGTCTCGGCAGAGGGCTGCAGGGGTAGGAGGAGATTGGGAGCCTGGATTAGGGAGCTGTGAGGGTCAGGGTTAATTGACACAGAGGTGAGAGTCAATCTGACCCGAAGTAGGGCTATCAGCTGGGGTGGAGTGGCCAGAACATGCCTCAGTAACCACCCATGAATTGACAGATCAAACCCATCTCCATGCCAGAAAGTAGGTGGCCCAGTGAGAAGGACAGGTGACTGGGCACTGGGATACCCAGGTTCTAATCCCAGCCCTCCCACCAGTTTGCTGTGGGACCTTGGGCAAGCCACTGACCCTCTCTGGACCTCAGTTTGTCCATCTGTAAAATGGAGACAGGACACCTGCTCTCCATTGTTCTCAGATCATAGGGGACAAGGCTATATCTGGTCCCAGATGCATCTCCCCCACAGCTTGGCCCATCAGTGAGACTGTAACTGAGGTCACAGTGGTGTTCACAGCAGGACCCCCTTTAACAGAAGGGGGTGTGGGCTCAGTTGGCCAGTGGCAAAGCCAGGCCTTGAGCTCCGTGGACCAATTAGTAGAGCAAAGGTCAGGGATGTTAGAGACTCTACCCTGAACTGGGTGTTGTGATGGGAGCCACCGTAGGACTCCTTCAGCCACCACGGGGGCCAGTGGGAGGCAGGGAGGCCCAGCAGAGAGAGCCTGGGACCTGGAGACAGGTGGCCTGGGCTTTAATCCCGGATCTGCCACTGGCCTGCTGTGTGACCACAGGCAAGTCACTTTACCTCTCTGGGCTTCAGCCTCCATATCTGTAAATTGTGACCTGGAGTGGAATAGGGACTGTGTCCAATCAGTCAATCAATGAGTGCTATTTATTGAGTGCTTACTGTGTGCAGAGCACTGTACTAAGTGCTCGGCAGAGTACAATATAACAGAGTTGCTAACCCTTTCCCAGACCACAACGAGCTTCCAGTCTAGAGGATCTACTGTAACACAGTATGCAGTAGGTGCTTCCTAAATGCCAGACTTCCTCCTAGCTTTGACCTACTTCCTGCTCCCACCCTTGGTTACTATTTTCTGTCTGTCTCCTCCCCCATTACAATGTGGGTTCCTGAAGGGCAGGGGCCATCTCCCACATTAAGGGCTGGGCTCCCAGAGGGCAGACACTGACTTCCCAGTTATGGTATGGGCTCCGCAGGGGGCAGGAGGGGTTGTGCCCTGCATTGCAGTTTGGAGTCCCGAGTGGGAGGGGCTGTTTCTCCCATTACAGCATAGGCTCCCAGGGTGCAGGAATAGTTTCTCTTACTGCTGTGGCTGCTCTCTACTCCCTAGCACTCAGTACAGTGCCGGGTGCTCAATGATGGAGTCTTCCTTGGGACCCCTGGAGAAGCCTTTGTTCCTGAGACTCAGGGCCCAGGGGTCTGAGCACAGGCATCGCTTTGGTCCTTGCCTCTGCCATGGTGTTAGGGGCCGGAGGGGTCTGGGAATCTGGGGGCGTCAGGGAGGCCAGGGGGCATGGGGCAGGCGGGCTGGGTGGTTGGTACCTTGGGCTGGTTGTAGTGCTCCATAGACATGGTGATGACGTTGACGCCGATGATGAAGGTGATGAACAGGTCAAGGTAGTGGCTGGTGCAGAGCGTATGGATGGAGAGGCGCAGTGGCGAGTAATCTGCGTAGTATGGCCGGCGCTGAGCTTCTGCAGAGACAGGGGCGCGGGGTGTGGGCTCAGATGTTGGGCTTGGGAGTGGGTTCAGGGGAGCAGGCCAGGGCATGAGCAGACCTGGCAGTGGGCAGGGTAATCTGGGGGGATGGCTTGAGGGGGTGGGTTCTGGAGTCCCAAGGGACAGGAGGGTCTAGGAGGGCCCCCTGACATCCCCACCCTAGGACAAGGTTCCAAAATCTTGGGAATAGATCATCAAAAGGCAGCACGGCCTAGTGGAAAGAGGGCAAGCCTTGGGAGTCAAGTTCTGCAGAGGCTCTGCCACGTTCCTGCTGCGTGACCTGGAGGAAGTCACTTCATTTCTCTGAGCCTCAGTTCCCTCATCTGTAAAATACCTGTTCTCTTAGATTTACCCCTGCACTTAATACAGTGCTTGGCATATTTTAAGTGCTTTACAAATACCACAATTATTATGAATAGAGTGTAAGCTCCTCGAGGGCGAGGATCATGACTTCTCCCCCATTGAGAGATAAGTCCAGTGCTCTGAACACAGTAGGTGCTCAGTAAATACCACTGATTGATTGCAAGCTCCTCGAGGGCAGGGGTCATCATGCCTTATCCCCCTATTGGGCTCTCCCGAGCATTTAGTCCCATGCCTAAAGTCTGACAGAGTAGAAGCTCCCTGAAGGCAGGGAATGGGGATCTTCATTCTGTGTACTTTCCCAAGTGCTGAGTACAGTGTTCTGTCTCAGTAGTTTCTCACTCAATACCACTGATGATGAAGTGCTGATGACTCTGACCAAGCAGTCAAGGGATCAATGGCAGCCAGCGCAGCCCCCTTGGAATGGGCAGGAAGAGTATCCGCCACCAAGGGGGGGGGCTGTAGCTGAGGCACCCTCCCCCGCCTGCCTCCTCAGACCCCGGGGAACAGCAGAGTCCCCATCTGCGAAACTGTGAAGAGACGACCTGTTTGGAAGCCCCCTAGGGGAGCGGACCACCTGCCAACCTCCCCCCCCGCCCCCCAAAACTACATGCACACACTCACAGCTGGACAAGGACAGTGGCAGCAAAATCAGGACACCATCCTGCGGAAGCTCACCTGGGTTCACTCCCGCCAACTGGGCGTCAATCTATACTGTCTCTGGGGAGCCCCCTGGACCTCCCCTAGCTCCTTCCTCCCCAGTCCCCAGGACCATGGGCCCCATCTCTGGGCTGCGGCAGAGGGAGGCTGGGTATAAAGCCTTTCAGTGGCCGTACTGGAATGGGCCCTCGCATTGGCTCCAGAGTCCTCTCTCTCCCCTCCTGGGGAGGGGTAGGTTCTTGCAGACCTGGGAGCTATGTCTGAGCTGCAGAGGGATGGAGAGAGGGAGGAAAGGAGGGAGGGACAGAGGAAGGGATGGAGGGAGGGAAAAGAGGAGGGAGGAGTGGTGGGAGGAAGGGATGGAGGGAGGTAAAGATAGAGAGAGGGATGGAGGGAGGGAAAGATGGAGGGAGGTACCAAGGAAGGAAGGTAAAGAAGGAGGGATGGACAGATGGAGAAAAGTTGCTGAAGATGTGAATAGCCAAAAGAAAGGCACCCAAAAGAAGGAAGAAGAATGAAGGAGGAGACTTCCTCCTTAGTCTGTGAGCCACATGTTGGGCAGGGACTGTAACCAGCCTGATTAACACTTAGTAGGGTGAAGGAAGAGGTGGAGGAGGAAGAGGAGGAGGAAGAGGAGGAGGGCAGGTTTTGTGCCTATTGACTGTTACAGTGTACTCTCCCAAGTGCTTGGAACAGTGCGCTGCACACAGCAAGTGCTCAATAAATGCTACTGATAGGTTGATTGATGGATCAATATTTACTAGATGCTCTCCATGTATCAATTCAGGATAATCAGACCGGATACAGTCCGTGTCCCACCTCTTGCAATAAAGAGGTTGGGAGAGGAGATATTTTATCCCCATTTCACAGACGAACAAAACTGAGGCCCAGAGAGATAAAGTGACTTGCTCAAGGTCACAGAGGAGGTTAGTGGCAGGGCCATCATTAGAACATGGATCTTCTGACTCCTGAGTGTGGACTCCCTCCACTAGGCCACACTGCCTACCTGGGATGTTTCTGTAGATGGACAACAGGCAGTGAAACCCAATTACAATGGGGATTGGAATAATGCTAATGATGATATTTACTAAGTGTTTACTATTTGCCAAGCACTGTACTAAGTGCTAGGGTAGATACAAGACCATAAGGTCAGACATGGTCTCTTTCCCTCAGGGGACTCATCATCTAAGTATAAGGGAGAACAAGATAATAATAATAATAATAATAATAATAATAATAATAATGATAGCATTTATTAAGTGCTTACTATGTGCAAAGCACTGTTCTAAGTGCTGGTGAGGTTACCAGGTGATGAGGTTGTCCCACGGGGGGCTCACAATCTTCATCCCCATTTTACATATGGGGGAATTGAGGCTCAGAGAAGTTAAGTGACTTGCCAAAAGTCACACAGCTGACAAGTGGCAGAGCCGGGATTTGAACCCAAGACCTCTGACTCCAAAGCCCATGCTCTTTCCACTGAGCCATGCTGCTTCTCCAGATTGAATTTCTATTTTGCCACTGGGGAAAATGAGGCACTGAGGAGTTAGTTGACTTGCCCAAGGTCACAGAGCAGGTAGTGCTTTGCACTTCATAAGCCTTCATAAATGCCATTAAAAAAAAAAGTGGCAGAGATGGGATTAGAACTTGGATCCTCCGACTCAGGTCCTCCAACTCCCATGTCCGGCTCTTTCCACTACGTCAGGCTACTTAAAAGAAACTCCACTGGTCACTGTTCTAGGCCGGGCTTCATATCCATGGAGAGAGCAAGTCTCTCACTAGGATGGCAGCTTCTTGAGGGCAAGGATTGACTGTGTCTACTGACTCTATTGCACTGTACTCTTGCAAATGCTTAGTGCAGTGCTCTGCATACATTGTGTTCAATAAATAGACTGATTGATTCGTTCTTGGATGGGGTGGTCTTTGGGCAAGGAGGCGGGAGCTAGAATTGGAAAACCCTGCCTTTCCCCCCCCTGACCAAGGTCAGAGGGGAGAATTAGGTACTGAGTATGGGGGCACTGTTGGAGCTGCTGGAGGGGTGGGGGCGGGGACTCCCAGAGGGGAGTTGAGGAGCAGTGCTGGATCAGGATGGTGCTCTTAACCCTGGATCGGGTCAGAAATCCTGCCGATCCCCCATTGCCACTGCTGAAACCTGTAAAGCTGCTAAATACTGGTTCCCTGGTTGTCATCCTGAGGTGGGTGTGAGTGGTGCATGTGGGTGCGTGGGTGCAAGCACCCACATGGATCTTTGCAAATATAGGGAATGCAGCTTTGGTTTTTAGGGGGTTATGGGACTCTAACCCAGAGGATGCCACCCTTAACCCAGATTTTCTTAAGGCTGGTTAGGAGAGTTAGCAGCGTGGTTTGGAATGGCAGCGGAGTGCTGGTTTCCCTGATAAGATACATAAATAACATGTAAACAAGTCGCTTGAGAGTCTCAAAATAAGAAGGATACACAAACAGCTTGGAACACAACCATCAAAATGCTTCCATTGCAAAGTGAAACTTCGTATCAGTGCAATCTTTTGCGCTCCCACCCTGTTGGTGGGTGTGAGTGTATGTGTGTCCATCTGTATATGTCTGTATGCATGTGCTCTGCTCGTCCAGAGAGGCTAGTGACAAGGAGAGGGGGTGGGCCCAGGGAGGGGAGCCCGGGGAGGCAGCATGCCTTGGGAGGGGATGGGCCTGGGAAGAAGGGGGTTGCCGAGGGGGCGGGTGGGGTGGGCTAAGAGAGTAGATGGGCACTGAGGCTCCCCACCAGCAACTCCCAATCTCATCACCACAGCCCACAGTAGGCAGGACTGGCTGGCCCAGCCTTGAATACTCTCTTGTCCTTGGGGCCCCCCAGGTCCTAGGATCAAAGGAAGGAGGCCACAAGCCCTGTGGCAGTCTCGGGGTGCCTGGCAGGGAAACTCGAGAGTCTCCCTGCTATGACTGCAGGTGCAAGTAGGGACCTGTGTGGAAATGGAGAGTGCACCCCTAAATGGTGACTGAGATGGGGCTGGGCCAGAACCGGGAGTCCCTTAGCCCAGCCCTCAGGCAGCTCTGCCCACGTGTGGGCGGTTGGGGCAGGGAAGGCTGGCAGGGCTGTGTGAGTCCCTAGGCTAGGGGAAGGTTCTTCCAGGGGGAAAGGGCCCAGCCAGCCCCTCCAAAGCCACAGATCCCAGCTCCCCAAACCCAGTGAGGCGCTCAGACACTCGGGACAATGCTCTGGCCCAAAGCTGCATCTGCCTTAATGCTGCTGCCCCAGTGCATCTGCCCCAGTGTGGCACAGTGCGGCCCCATCCTCACTCCTGCGCTTCTTGTCAAGACGTCGCAGCCTCTTCTCCTCACGCCGGCGAGCCTCCTCAGCCTCTTGGTGCTCCCGGCATTTGTGAAAGTTCTCCACCACCACGCCCACGAACATGTTCAGTACAAAAAAGCTGACAATGAGCAGGAAGGAGATGAAGTACAGGAGCATCCACGGGTTGTGGTTCTGGATGGGCTGGTGGATGGGCAGCGGGTGATCAGCAGGCGGAAGGATGGTGTTGGGGGAGCATGGAGGGAAAGACAGAGAGTTAGTGGGAAGCAGGGTCTGAGTGGCCCCTAGCCTAGGGCACCCAGGTCAGCAGCCTCCTACTGGGGTAGGGTCTCCTCTCCTCCTGTCAGTTCCCTCTGGCCCCACCGCTGTCCCCTTCTCATGCCTAACTCCCTTTGGCGTGTGGAGGGGTACCTTGGGCCCCAATGCTTAGGTCTCGGCGCTAAATACTATTGCTGCTACCACTACTACTACATGTCCAAAACAGAATTCCTCATCTTCCCATCCAAACCCTGTCCTTTCCCTGATTTTCCTATCACTATAGTAGACAGGATCATCATCCTCCCTGTCTCACAAGTCCTTGACTCATCTCTTATTCAACTCACATATTCAATCTGTCACCAAATCCTGTTGGCTCAACCTTCTCAACATTACTAAAATCCACCCTTTCCCTCTCCATCCAAACTGCTACCAGGTAAATCCAAGCACTTATCCTATCCCACCTTGATTACCGCATCAGTCCTTCTTGACCTTCCTGCCTCCTGCCTCTCCCCACTCCAGTCCATACTTCACTCTGCTGCCCAGTTCATTTTTCTGCAGAGACGTTCAGTCGGTCCATGTTTCTTCACTCCTAGAGAACCTTCAGTGGTTGTCCATCCAGAAACTCCTTACCATCAGCTTTAAAGCACTCAATTATCTTGCCTCCTCCTACCTCACCTCGCTACTCTCCCACAACAACCCAGCCCCCATACTTTGCTTCTCTAATGCCAGGCTACTCACTCTACCTCAGCCTCATCTATCTTATTGCCAACCCCTTGCCCACATCCTACTTCTGGCCTGGAACGCCCTCCCTCTTCATATCCGACAGATGATCACTCTCCCTACCTTCAAAGCCTTATTGAAGGCCAATCTCCCCGACTAAGCCCTCATTTCCTCTTCTTCCACTCCCTTCTGTGTCATCCTTGCACTTGGATTTGCTCCCTTTATTCACCCCTCCATCAGTCCCTCAGCACTTATGCACATATCCATAATTTATTTGTTGATATTAATGTCTTTCTCCCTCTCTAGGTTGTAAGCTTGCTGAGGGCAGGGAATGTGTCTACCGACTCTGGTAGACTCTCCCAAGTGTTTAATACAGTGCTCTGCACCCAATAGGCACTCAATAAATAAGATTGATTGACTGATTACTACTGCTACTACTACTATCATCCCTGCTCTGGAGGGGCTGGGGAAGGCAGTGAAAGAAAATAACATGGCCTAGCAGAAAGAGCACAGGACTGGGAGTCAGAAGACCTGGGCTTTAATCTTGGCTCTGCTACTTTCTAGCTAGGTGACTTGAGGCAAGTCACTGAACTTCTCTGAGGCTCAGTTTCCTCCTCTGTAAAATGTGGTTGCGTTTGTTAAGGCCTTACTATGTGCTTAGCACTGTACTAAGCACTGGGGAATATCAGACCAGACACAGCCTCGGGGACTCACAGTCAAAGTGGGAGGGAGACTGGGGAAGCAGGAGGGAGACTGGGTAGTTAATTCCCATTTTGCAGATGAGGATCCTGAAGCGCAGAGAAAATAAGTGACTGGCCCCAGCCACATGGCAGGCAAGTGGCAGAACTGGGATCACAACTCATATCCTCTGACTCCGAGGCCTGAGCTCTTTTCACTAAGTCCTGCTATTTCTCTTGGGGATAAGACACCTGCTGTCCCTCCCCATTAGACTTTGAGCCCCATGTGGGGAGGGGACTGGATCTGACCTGATGATCTTGCATCTACCCCAGTGCTTAGCACAGTGCTTGGCCCAGAGTAAGCTCTTAAGAAATACCACTGTTACAATTATTTATATTACTAGGGGTGCAGCAGGGAGGAGGAGGAGGTAGGGAGGTGTGTTGGGGGTCCAGGGCCCAGGCCTGAGCTTAGTCACCCACCCCAGTACCCCCATGACATGACAGCCCAGATCCCTACCTGCTGATCCACGCCCACGGCATCCAGCCCATCGTACATGATGTTGACCCAGCCGTCTTTAGAGGACAGGACGAAGAGGGACATCAGCGCCTGGGGAGAGGACATGCAGGGTGGGGATAGGGGTGGGGGTTGAGTGGCAGCAAGTACCTGGCGCCCCAACCCGTGGACCCCCAGCACCCACCACCCTGGCACCCGGCATCCTGGCTCCCGGCACCCTGCATGGGGTTCTACTCCTGGCTCAGCCCATGGCCTGCTGGGTGACCTTGGCCAAGTCACCGAATCTTTCTGGGCCTTTGCTTCCACATCTGTAAAATATAAAATATAAGATGTGTGCTCCCTACCTCACTGCAACTATGAGCTCCATGTGGCCCTTGAACTGTCAGATGGGATTATTCTCAGAGCTAAACTTGCTCTTAGCACAGTGCTTTGGCAGCATTGCCATTATGGTTATTGGATGGGCGTTGCGGGTCAGTGTGGCATGTGGCAAACTGTAGATTGGCAGGGGAGGGTGTTTTCTCGAGGTCTGCCAGTCTGGGCCAACACTAGGGATTGTCGTGGGCAAGGGAGGGACCAAGGGCAGGGGTGGGGAACAGGGAAAGGGATAGGGCCTAGGACTGGGTAGGGGCAGGGGTGGGGGAAGGAGTGGGGTCAAGACAAAGGGTAAGGTCTGGGTCTGGGCAGGGCCAGGGGCAGGGACTGCATACGAAATGCAGGGAAGCAGCCAGCTCACCTGCCCCAGGTTGTCGAAGTTATACTTTCTGCGGACCCAGCGATAGTGGGCCAGGCTGCAGTCTCCCCGCGTGGTGATGTTCTTCGTGTCCGAGCCCTCGCAGTAGTAGAATTTCCCCTTGAAGAGCTGTCGTTGGGAGGAAGCCACGGTTAGCCCTGGTCACACCAGCCCCTGGCCGACCACCACTGCCCCACATCCTGATCTGGCCGATGATGGACGGGAAGTGAGTGAAACAGCCACTCGGGGGGGTGCTGTCTGATGGGAGGGGCCAGTGGGGGGTAGTGGGAAGAGTAGCAGCTGGGACACCCCCGATGACCTGCTCTGGGGCCAACTGGACCCACCTCTGGCCACCCCTGGGAGCCTGGTCCTGCATCCGCAGTGCTGTCCAGTGGGATGATGTCACGGCTAAGGGGGTGGGGCAGTGTGATGGACCTCCACTCTTCCCCGCCTTGGCCAGGCATATGTCTGCCTCCTTATAACCTGTGTTCATTAAGTGATAGAAGGAGGGAGAGGCCCAGCTTGGGGACTGGGGGAGGCTGGAGGAAGCTGGGGCTGTTGTTTCACCCAGCGCTTAGAACAGTGCTTTGCACATAGTAAGTGCTTAATAAATGTCATCATTATTATTTTTCCAAGCACTTAGTAAAGTGCTATTGCACACAGTAAGCAATCAATATGACTGACTGACTGATTGACTGACTGAATGAACAACTGGTGGGGGTGCCGATGGAATTTGCCAGGGTTGGAGGGGCTGTGGGTTGTGGGAGACTGGAGAGGCTGTAGGAGGCTCAGGGGGCTGTGGGAGGCCCCCTTTCAGACCCCTCACTCCACTCATTTGGACTGTCTTTGACAGGCCCAGGAGGCTGGGGACAGTGCAAGGTGTAGAGCAGAGGCAGTGTGGTCAAGTACATGGAGCCCCAGGCTGGCAGTCAGGAGCCCCAAGTCAAAACTCCCGGCCCCACCCTGGCTGCTGGAGGACCTCGGGATGGCACTCAGCCTCTCTGGACCTCAGTCACTTCCACCATGATATAGGAGTGGGTTCCCTCCCTTGCTCGCTTTTTCAGTCCCGCTGGAATGGGAGGCCTGCGTGGGCTGGGGCCTGTTCCTGATCTGGCTCTCTTAGCCCAGCAGCAGTTGACCTGGTGTCAGTGCTGAGAGGGCAGCAATCCAGGAAGCCTGCGGGACACTGCCAGGTGTGGTTGTCCTACCTGCACCCCCAGGATGCCGAAGACAATGAAGAAGGCGCAGCAGATGAGAACGATATTCCCGATGGGCCTCAGAGACGAAATCAGCGTCTCCACCACCAGCTTCAGGCCTGGAGCCCGGCTGATCACCCTGCCCCGAGGATGGAGAGAGAGAGAGAGAGAGAGAGAGAGAGCTTGGGCCTGGTGGCTTGGACCCGACCGCAATCCGCCCTGGTGCTGCTGGGTCACAGCATGGCCCAGCCTGTCCCTTGTCCTGCCCTGGACTCTGGTGAGAGAGGTCACTGCAGGCTGGCCTGCTGGACTGTGCTCAATCTAGCACTTAATACAGTGCTTGGTGCAGGGCAGGCTCTCTGTACATGCTGGTGATGGTCCCTTTATTCTTCCTCCCTCCTTTGTCTCCTGTTCCTCCTGATCCTCCTCCTCCCTCTCTTCCACATCCTCCATCTCCTCCTCATCACTGTGCTGCATGCTCAGAGGACACTCAGTAGACAAGGTTGATTGGTTAATTGATGGTGCAGAGGGTTTGGGGCTAAATGTCCACAGGGCCTCATTTACAGTGGCTATGGATCTGGCCTGTCTGGTACACAGTAGGATGTTCACACCTCCGGGTGCCTTTCTGTTTAGGATTTTGATTTTCCGTATACAGGCTCCCTCCAGCAGCCGAGTTCCACATCCTGGATGCAGTGCCTGTGTCCACGGGGACCGTGGAGTGGGACACTGTGGTCTGAGGAGTGTGGAGTGGGGTGCAGAGGGATGCTCTAGACGTCTTGGAAAGGGCTTCCACAATGTTGGTATATATGCAGTCATCATGTTAAGCTGTTTGCCCTGTGTCACGCATGTGATGCCACTGGTGCCTCCATGTCCAGGCTGTGTGAGGGCTGCCAGGGATTACTGTAGAGTGGACACAGGAAGGTGTTCCCAAACTCTATTCCGAAGAGAACTGAGGGACACTGGCCTTCTCACAGCACGCCCCTGGCCTGCACCTGTGCCAGGTGCTCTCTTCAACCAGAGCCAGGGCCAGGATTGAGTTAGTCTGTATTTACCTCTTTAACCTTCCTCATGCACCCGGGGCCAGCCTCCCTCCCCACCAGAGATCAGCATTGACATCCCATCTAGCCTTCATCGTATCCTGCCCCAGAGCAGCAGGTGCTCAATAAATATCATCGACTAATTGATTGATTGGATTTGAAAGCCCTTGAGGACCAGCAGCAGAGTCTTTGCCCTACCCGGTCCTCTCTTCCCCAGCATTTAGTACAGTGCTTCACACCCAGAAGGACTTCAGTAAATATCACTGATGGATTAATTAGATAGATTAGATCGTGAGATTCAGGGCCTGAATCTTATTTATCCTCTACTGTACTCTTCCCCAGGGCTTAGTACAGTGCTCTGGACACAGTCGGCAATCCATAAATCCCACTGAGTGGATGAGTGAAGGAAGGAGCAGGAGGGAGCTAGAATTTCCCAGATTCCCTGCTGAGGATCTGGTGAGTCCTACACTCTGAACTGCCACCATCCAGACACCATCAACCCAACAGCTGCTTCTGGCATGCCTGTACTCACTTATTTATTGTTATGGTTGAAGAAATAGTAGTAATAGTGGTGGTGGTAGTAGCAGTAGTAGTAATAGTAGCAGAGTAGTAAGAGAAGTAGCATGGTAATAGTAGTAGTAGTGGTAGTATTAGCAGCAGCAGCAGTAGCCATAGCAGTAGAACTAGCGGCAGCAGGAGTAGTAGAAGCTGTATTAGCAACAAAAGTTGTAGTAGCAGTAGAAGTCGTAGTAATAGTAGTAATAATAATAATACTAGAAGTAGCAGAAATAGCACCAAGACTAGGAGCAATAGCAGTAGCAGTAGTAGTAGCAGTACCAGGAAAGCAGTAGCAGTAGCAATAGTATCAGCAGTAGTAGTAATAATAGTAGTAGTAGCAATAGTAGCAGTGGGAATAGTAGCAGGAATAGTAGTAGTAGCAGCAGTAGTAGCAGTAGCAGTAACAATAGCAGTAGTAGCATTAGTAGCCATAACAGTAGTAGTATTTATAGCAGTAGTAGTATCAACAGCAGTAGTTGTAGGAGTAGTAGTAGCAATAGCAGTAATTGCACATAGTAAGCACTTAATAAATGCCATTATTATTATTATTATTAATAGTATTGGAAGCAGTAGTAGTAAACTTGTTATGGGTGGGGAATTTACCTGCGAATTCAGTTGTATTGTACTCTCCTAAGTGTTTAATACAGTGCTCTGCACATAATAAGTTCTTAATAAAAAACATTGATTAGTAACAGCAGTAGTGGAACAGGAGTATGAGTATTAACAGTAATAACAATACTAGTATTCCTCCCTCAGTCCTACAGCCCCTATGTATATATCCATAATTTATTTATGGATGTAAAGATGTACAAATATCAAAATGTCAGTTTCACCTTCTAGACTGTAAGCTCGGTGTGGGCAGGGAACATGGCTATCAACTCTGTAATATTGTACTTTCCCAAGTGCTTAGTACAGTACTCAGGACACAGTAAGCACTCAATAAATACAACTGAATGATTGATTCATAGTAGTAGTACTAGGAGTAGTGGTAGTAGTAAGTAGTATCTGCTTAAGAGAAGCAGCGTGGCTCAGTGGAAAAAGCACGGGCTTTGGAGTCATGAGTTCAAATCCCTGCTCTGCCAACTGTCAGCTGTGTGACTTTGGGCAAGTCACTTAACTTCTCTGGGCCTCAGTTACCTCACCTGTAAAATGGGGATTAAAACTGTGAGCCCCCTGTGGAACAGCCTGATCACCTTGTAACCTCCCCAGTGCTTAGAACAGTGCTTTGCACATAGTAAGCGCTTAACAAATACTATTATTATTAGTAGTAGTAGTTGTAACAGTAGTAGCAGTACCAGTAGGGGAAGGACTAGTAGTAGTGGAAGCAGTAGTAGCAGTAGTAGTATTCATTCTATCATATTTATTGAGGTCTTACTGTATGTAAAGCATTGTACTAAGCTCATGTGAGAGTACAATACAACAGCAGACACATTCCTTGCCAACAGTGAGTTCAGTCTAGAAGGGGAGACTGGCATCAATATAAATAAATAAATTGCAGCTATAAAACTCTATGGATACACTACCAGCACGACTGCAGATAGAGAGTGGGGCATTCTGGGAGAGATGTGTCCATGGAGTCGCTATGGGTCGGAAATGACTCAACAGCATAAGACAATGTACCTAGGTGCTGTGGGGCTTAGAGAGGGGTGAGTAAAGGAAGCAAATCAGAGTGACACAGAAGGGACTGGGAAAAGAGGAAGTGAGGGCTTAGTCAGGGAAGGCCTCTTGAAGGGAGATGTGCTTTCAATAAGGCTTTGAAGGTAGGGAGAGTAATTGTCTATCTGATATAGTAATAATAATAATAAAAAGAATAATGGTATTTGTTAAGCGCTTACTATGTGCTAAGCACTGTTCTAAGTGCTGGGGTAGTTACAAGGTAATAAGGTTGTCCCACTTGGAGCTCGCAGTCTTAATCCCCATTTTACAGATGAGGTAACTGAGGCACAGAGAAGTTAAGTGACCTGCCCAAAGTCATCCAGGTGATAAGTGGTGGAGCTGGGATTAGAACCCATGACCTCTGACTCCCAAGCCCATGATCTTTCCACTAAGCTACAAAGAGGGAGGGTGGTCTGGGCCAGAGGCAGGACATAGGCGGGAGGTCAGTGGTGAGCTAGACAAGATCAAGGTATGGTGAGTAGATTGGCATTAGAGCAGTCAAGTGTTCAGGCTGGGTTGTAGTATGAGAGCAGTGAGGTGAGGTAGAAGGGGGCAAAGGGATTGACTACTTTAAAGCCAATGGTAAAGAGTTTCGGTTTGATGCGGAGGTGGATGGGCAACTACTGGAGGTTTTTGCAGAGTGGGGAAACATGGACTGATCGTTTTTGTAGAAAAATGTTCCAGGCAGCATAGTGAAGTATGGTCTTGAATTGAGAGATACAGGAGGCAGGGAGGTCAGCAAGGAGATGGATGAAATAATAAAGGCGTGCTGGGATAAGTTTGTGGATTAGCCTGGCAGCAGTTGGATGGAGAGGAAAGGAAGGATTTTAGCAGTGGTGAAGGTTGGACTGACAGGACTTAATGATAGATTTAATATATGGCTTGAATGAAAGGGATGAGTTGAAGATAAAGCCAAGGTTATGGGCTTGCAAGATAGGAAGGATGACGACACTTTCTACAGTGACAGAAAAATCAGGGGCAGGACAGGGTTTGGATGCAAAGAAAAGGAGTTATGCTTTGGACATGTTAAGTTTGAAGTATTGATAGGACATCCGAGTAGAGATGTCTTGAAGGCAGGGGGAATGTGAGACTGCAGAGGAGAGAGAGAGATCAGGGCTTGATATGCAGATTTGAGAATCATCTCAATTGAATTGAAGCCATTAGAGAAAATGAGTTCTCAAGTGGGTGTAGATGGAGAATAGAAGTGGACCCAGAACTGAGCCCTGAGGGACTCCCAGATTAAGAGGATGTACCAGTTGTAATATATACTGTGCACCCACTGGGTGCAATATATTGTATTAGGTACTTGGGAAAGTACAATCAATGCCATCTACTTAAAAACTGAAGGATGAAACAAGTTCCCTGCTCACAGGGACTTTCTGCTCTCATGAGGAGAGAGACATAAATGTATTTACTTCCTTTGACATTGTGTGCACCAGTGTAGATTTGAGCAAATCTGCAATTAATTATTTCTGATTATATTGCTGGTGAACATTTCTATGTCTGACTCCCCAAAGTGAAAGCTCCTTGTGCTTAGGAAATGTGCCTCTTCTTCCTGTTGTATTTTCCCAAGCACCTAGTACAGTCCGTTGTAAAGCAGTGTGGCTTAGTGGAAAGAGCACAGGCTTTGGAGTGCAAGCTCATGGGTTTTAATCCTGGCTCCGCCACTTGTCACCTGGGTGACTTTGGGCAAGTCACGTAACTTCTCTGTGCCTCATTTACCTCATCTGTAAAATGGGGATTAAGACTGTGAGCCCCACGTGGGACAACTTGATTACCTTGTACTTACCCCAGTGCTTAGAACAGGGCTTAGAACATAGTAAGCTCTTAACAAATATCATTATAATTATTATTATTATTATTGTACTCAGCTCAATAAATACCATTACTATTGTTACTCCTACCCTGACCACACTCTCCACAGGAAGCAGCATGACCTAATAGATAGAGCACAGACCTGGGAGTAAGAAGGAGCTGGGTTCTAATCCTAACCCTACCACTTGTCTGCTGTATGACCTTCAGTAAGTCACTTAACTTCTCTGTGCCTCCATTATCTCATCTGTAAAATGGGAATTAAGACCGTGAATCCCATGTGGGACATGGATTAGCTTGTGTCCAACTTGATTAGCTTGTACCTACCCCTGTGCTCAGTGCAGTGCCTGTAAAGGCTTGACAAATACCATTTTAAACTAAAAAAAAAAAGAGTTCTGGCCTCCCTGTCCCTTCAAGAAGCAGAACCAGAGAACTGGAGCAGAACAGAGATGAGGAGAAAGGAGGAGAAAGTAGGGGGAGGAGGAGGAAGAGGGGGAGGAAGAGGAGGGAGAGGGGGAGAAGAATGAGGAAGAGGAGGTGGGGCTGAAGCTGCCCCTTATCTTCTCCTGCCCCAAGGGAGCTGGAGGCATGAGGCAGAGCTTGGGAGAAGCAGGGAGCCTCCAAGGCTGTTTGGGGGCTTAGGGTCTTGGGCCTCCAGGGAGGAAGGGATGAGAACCCACCATCCATTTTGGAATGTTGGGGCTGACATGATTAAAGTGGCTTTTTCTAGACTGTAAGAGCCTTGAAGGCAGGGATTGTGACTTCTACTTTTATTGTATGGTTTTAAGTACCTAGTACAGTGATGTAGACCTGGGAGGTACTGAAGACAGTGCTCTGCACCCAGTAGGCATCCAGTACAGTGCTCTGCACACAGTAGGTATCCAGAACACTGCTAAGCACTAATTAAGCATTCAATGAATATTGTTGATGATGATGGTGATGATGAAGTTAATGCCCCTATCCCTCTACCTCCCTGTGTTCAGAGTAGGTGCTGCCCATTGCTGGAGTGGGGGCTAGGATGGGGTGGGGGGTGTCAGGTCAGAGCAAGGCCTACCCCTACTCCCTACTATCCCCCTCAGGCTTAGGCCTTCTGGACAGTTGGCTGGCCAGAGCTTGGGGGAGCCCCCTCCCTGCACTGTGGAATGGGAAAGATTCTTGGGCACGATGGGCCAGTGGTCTTGCGGGCATCTGGCAGGTGCAGGAAGATTCCCCCTATCACACAGGGGCATTCTGGGGCTGTCCCTGGCACCGTGGTTCAGGGTGGGTGGAGGGAAGAGTGGCACATCTCCCAGGTGGCAGAGACTTGAAGCTTCAGGGAACAGACCTCTGATAGAGGGAGGGAAAGACCCCCCTTACTCCCCCGGTCCCCAGCAGAGGGAAGAGGGAGGGCTCCCCATTCCCCAGCCCCTACAGAAGGAGGGGGAAGGGACTCCCCCATACCCTGGCCCATGATAGAGAAAGGAGAGAGGGAAGGATCCCATAACCCAGCCCCTGATAGAGGGAGGAGGAAGGAACCCCCAGCCCCTGTCCCCAGACAGAGGGAGGAGGGAAGGACCCCCATCTCCTCGGCCCCCAGCAAAGGAAAGAGGGAAAGACCGCCATCCCCTGGCTCCCAGGAGGAGAAGAATGTAATCCCCAGAGGGAGGGGGGAGGAACCCTTATCTCCCCAGTTCCTGGCAGAGAGGAAGGGGATCTCCCTGGGCCCCGGCAGGGGAAGGAGGGAGGGACTCCGTGCCCAGAAACCCGGCAAGGTGGCTCTGAAGAAGGAACTGCTTCACCCTGACAGCAACTCCTTATGGCCATATGCCTCCCTGCTGTTGGCCTGCCCCTCAGTAGCCTTTGCCCAGCATCGTGCCCCTGACCACGGTGGCCCTCCCTCTGCCCAGCCCCTCTTCTCTGAGATGGCCTGCTCCCTGCCCTCCCCTCTCCCCTCAGTGGCCCACCCCCAGCCTGGCCCCACCTCACACTGGGTTGGCCTGCTCCCTGCCCAGCCCCAATCCTGACATGATGGCCCTCCCCCTGCCCAGCCCCACTCCTTGCTACAGGGGTTTGCTCCCTGCCGGGCCCAACCCCTGCCATGATGGCCCACCCCAGCCCTACCAGAGAGGCCTCAGGGTGTGCAGCAGCCTCAGCACCTGCAGGATGTCCAGGAACCCAGCCCTGACCCTGTTGCAGTGACCCAGCCCCTGCCCAGCCCCAGCCCTACCGCGGTGGCCCTCCCCCAGCCCTACCGGAGAGGCCTCAGGGTACGCAGAAGCCTCAGCACCCGCAGGACACCCAGGATCCTGGCCCCACCCGCTGGCGCCATGGAGACGACGATGTCCGTGATGGACACGAACACCAGCAGACCATCCAGCACATTCCAGCCACTCTGAAGGTAGGCGTCATCCCCCGAGAAGAATCCAAGGGCTGTCACCTGCAGGTAGAAACCAGAGGCTGCTTGGTGGTCGCAGAGAGAGGGGCTGGGGAATGGCCGGGGCTGATGGAAGTGACCTGACCTACACCCACCAGACCAACAGATGGCCTCTAGCCAGGCTGAGAGACAGACAAATACCCAGAGGGCAGAGGTAGCTGACAGAGAAACAGAGAGATAGCTGCCAAAGGGACAGTCCCTCAGACAGACAAAAACAGACAGCTGACAGACAGTAGGCTTCCCTCTAGCCAGCCAACATTCAGGCAGGGTCATAGCTACCTTGAATCCAGGAAGATATACAATCAGTATCACAAATTTAGAATGACAGTCGGCTGCCAGACGGTCAAAGAGACCATCAGACAACCAGCCAGCCTCCATCCATCCATCCACCCACCCATCCACCCATCAATCTATTCTTTATTGACCCATCCATCATTGTTCCATCTCTCCATCCAACCAACATTCATCCACCACCAAAGCCATTCATCATTCATCCACCCATTTGACAGCCTTCCTTCCATCCATCATCTGTCCATCCATCCACCATCCATCTATTTATTATCCATTCATCATCCATCCATCCATCCATCCATCACCCATTCATCCATCCATCCATCCATCCATCCATCCATCCAGACAGATACTTATAGACTCCGGGCCATCCTGACTCATTCTCCCAGGTCCTCTAAAGTTGGTGTGGGGAAGCCTGTTGCCCAGGGTACAGGTCTTGCTAGTCTCACTGTACTTCTAGCTGTACCAAACAGCGGGCAGTGGGATAATTACCTTCACCATCATCTCCACCACGAAAATGGCAGTGAAAATGTAATTGGAGACACTCAGGAAGACCCGTTCCTGGAAAAAAGAAAGCCATGGGGAAGCACACATTGGAGGGAAGACAGAAATTGCTAGCAGAAGAGGGTCAGTCCCAGGCCCCAGGTTGGGAGAGATGGGGAGGGTAGGTGAAAGAGGGAAAGATGGGTCTGACCCTAAACATCAGGCTACTTAAGGAGGGTTGTCTACACTAAATAGTAATCATAATCATAAATGCTATGGCATTTATTAAGCACTTACTACATGCCAAGTATTGTACTAAGCACTGGGGTAGAACCAAGATCATTAGGTTGGACATAGTCCCTGTTCCTCTTGGGGCTCCCAGTTTAAGTAGTAATAATAATGATGATGACATTTATTAAGTGCTTACTATGTGCAAAGCACTGTTCTAAGCCTGGGAAGGTTACAAGGTGATCAGGTTGTCCCATGGGGGGCCCAGAGTCTTAATCCCCATTTTACAGATGAGGTAACTGAGGCACAAAGAAGTTAAGTGACTTGCCCAAAGTCACACAGCTGACAAGTGGCGGAGCCGGGATTTGAACATGACCTCTGACTCCAAAGCCCGTGCTCTTTCCACTGAGCCGTGCTGCTTCTCTAGGAGGAGGGAGTAGGATTTAATCCCCATTTTACAGGTGAGAAAACTGAGTCCCAGAGTTGTGAAGTGATTTGCGAATGGTCACAGAGCAGGCAAGTGGTGGAGCCAGGATTAGAACCCAGGTTTTCTGATTCCCAGGCCCGGGCTCCCTCTACTAGTCCATGTTGTTTCTATAACCAGTTCCCTTGAGAAACCTCCTCCATCCAACACCTCACTGAGTGCTGTGGGCAGGGAAAGTGTCTATCAGCTCTCCCAAGCACTTAGTACAGTGCTCTGCACATAGTAAGGGTTCAATAACTACAATTGATTGATTGGTTCCTGGAGACCTTCAGTGGCCCTGGAGACCCTCAAGGTTTCTTCCATTTCTGGTGAGGGCAGGGAGAGGGGGATGCAGAGCTCTGGCTCCAGGGGTGGAGGCCTAGGCAAGCGGGAAGGGTCCCTTATGTTCTCCAAAGTTCGACACGTGGGGCACTGGGGCAGGGGATGGGGACGGTCTGGCTCCTGGAAGGCTTGTAGGGGCATGAAGGTGAGCAATGGGCATATCCAGAGGTGGACATGAACTCAGACTCAGATAAAATCCCCTTCCAGGTCGTGACCCCAGCTGCTGGTGTCCCGCCATCCTCAGCTCAAGGCCAGAGCCCTGGACTTTGTGTCCTGAGGTTGGGACAAACCTCCTTCCTAGCCAGCAAAGCTGCTTCTTTGAGAAACCTGTAGGAAACCACATCCAGGCCAGTGGTGTCCACTGTGTACCCTGCTGAGGTGCGGTGGGCACAAGACAGCTTTCAGGTAGGGCCAGGCACCCAGTACAGTGCCCTGTACAGTGTAGAGCCCCAGCCCAGTGTCCTGCACACTGTGGGACCTCAGGATCGAGCTCTGCATGGAGGAGGTGTGGTGGCTGAGGCGATGGTAGAGTGCATGTGTCTGGAGGGAAGGAGCAACGGAGGGAGAGGGGGAGGGCTGGGCCTGGGGTCAGGGCTCACTGTGCTGCTGGGGTCGATGTCCGGCCGCTCCAGGGCAATGGTAATGCAGTTGAGGAAGATGAAGGCCAGGACCACATGGTCGAACATCTTGTGGGCAATGAATCTCCGACACATAACGCGAACCCTGGGGGCAGGGATGGCAGAAATAAGAGAGGCTACTTCCGCACCCACCTCCAAACCGACAGGCCCGGTCCCCTCTCCCTGGCTCTCCGTCTGCCCCATCCTCCCTCCCACCCCATCCTCTCCTCTGACTCACCCCACTTATTCGGGCTCCATTGCTCTCATGCTCACCTCCCTGGGTCCCGTTCTTGATGATCCCATTTCCCACCCCCTGCTCACACCCTTCCTTCTCCCCCCTTCACATCTGGCAGATTACCATCCTAATCCCATCTTCAACACCCTTCTGAAAGCCCATATCCTCCAGGAAGCCTTCCTGGATGGACTGTAGACTATAAGTTCACGGGCAGGGATCACATCTACTAACTCTGCTATAGTACACGTTTCCAAGCATTTAGTACAGTACTCTGTGCACAGTAAGAACTTAATACATATCACTGACTGATGCATAATAATAATAACCAATCATATTTCTTGAGCGCTTACTATGTGTAGAGTACTTTTCTAAACACTTGGGTACAGCAGAACAGAATTAACATACAGGTTCCCTGCCCATAACTAGCTTACAGTCTAGAGGGGAAGACAGACATTAATATGAATAAATATGTAATTTATAATATATAATTCAAAGCTATGCACATAAATTCTATGGGGTTGGGGCGGAGAGAGTGATTATCCAATGTCTGAAGGTCACAGATTGAAGTGTATTACAATGATAATAATAATAGTGTTATTTGTAAAGTGCTTACTATATGCTAAGCACTGAGCTGGGGCTGGGGCAGATACAAGATCACCAGTTCCCACGAAGGGAGTCACAGACTAAGTAGGAGGGAGAACAGGTATTGAATCCCTATTTTTCAGTTGAGGGAACTGAGACACAGAAAAGTTAAATGACCTGCCCAAGGTCATATAGCAGACAAGTGGCGGAGCTAGGATTAGATCCCAGGCCCAGGATCTTTCCACTTGGCCACACTGCTCTCCTCCTTTCCTCCATTTCTGCTTCCCCTGCCACCCCACCCCCGTGACTTCCATTCTGACACTTACACCATCCCTAAAACTCTCAGGGACTCATCTCATTCCTTCCTTGCTTCCCCATGACACCTCTTCCCCAGGCACTTACCTACAGGCCTCTACAACATCCTCCTATCTGTAATTCATTTACAGTCAGTCTCCCTGACTAGGTTGTCAGCTCCTTGAGGTCAGGAATCGAGTCTACTGACTCTATTGGCCTCTCCCAAGGCGGAGAGAGTGACAATCGGCTACAATTCTATTGACTGATGGACTACTGAGGGAGGCCATGCGGCCTAGTGGAAAGAGCCCTAGTGGAAAGTGGAAGGAGTTTTCCTCCTCTGTAAAATGGGGATGAAAATATCCACTTTGACCTCACAGGGATGTTGTGAAGATGAAATGAGACTTACACTGTAAGCCCTGTTTGGGAAAGAGACTATGTCTCACTTGGTGAATTTGGATCTACTCCAGGGCACACAGTAACTGCTTAATAATTATCAATGCTATTATTACTGTTTTATCATTATTGTCATTATTATATGTAATAATAATAGAGAAGCAGCGTGGCTCAATGGAAAGAGCACGGGCTTGGGAGTCAGAGGTCATGGGTTTAAATCCCAGCTCTGCCAACTGTCAGCTGTGTGACTTTGGGCAAGTCACTTAACTTCTGTGTGCCTCAGTTACCTCAGCTGCAAAATGGGGATGAAGACTGTGGGACACGTGGGACAATCTGATCACCTTGTATCCTCCCCAGCGCTTAGAGCAGTGCTTTGTACATAGTAAGCGCTTAACAAATGCCATCGTTATATTATTATTATTATTGTCAGACACGTTGAATAGACACAGATCCTATCTACCGGGTGCTTAAACTACCTAGTTAGCAAGTGCTCTTCAGAAGTGGTAATAGTCATATCTACTGAGCCCTAACTTGTGCTGGGCACTGTATGAGGTGCCAGAGTGACCAAACAATTATGAAATTCAGGCCCAGCCCCAGCTGCCATCCCCAGGGGCTTCCATCTTGAAGTGGAGGGGGTGGGGGCACAGATACTGATGAAAGAAGAAGGAGAGATTTCAGGCAGGATCCAGGCAATGTCCAACTAGTAACCAAAGGGGGCAGAGGTTCTGCCCTCCCTGGAGGAGTCAACGAGAGGCCTGATAGAAGAGCATGGGTCTAGAAGTCTGGTGACCCAGGCTTTATTAGAATTATAATAATAGTGATGATGATGATAATGGCTGAAGTATATTTCATGCAGTTCCTGTGTGTTTACACTGTGCTAAATGCTGGGGTAGTTATGATACAATCAGATCAGGCACAGTGCCACTTGGACACAGAGTAATTCAGTGATGGGCCCAAGATCACACAGCTGGCAAAGATGGAAGCCAGTCAGTTTTAGTCCCAGCTCTGCTGTGTGACCTTGGACATGTTGCTTAATCTCTCTGGGCCTCAGTTTCCTCACCTGTAAAATGGGGATGAGATCCTTGCTCTCCTTCCCCGTTTGCCTGGGAGCCCCAGATGGGGCAGGGCTAATTCTGTCCTGATGACCTTGCACCTGCCCAGTGTGGAGGGATCCTGTCTGGGGCACCATAGACTTAGTTGCTTTGAGTGAGGCCACTGCTTGGAGGCAGGGCTGGCGAGAGAGGCCGCTTCTTACCGGTTCTGTGGGGAAAACAGGTACAGGGACCAGTCTTCATGACTCTTGCACCAGCCAGGCTTGTACCGATCCAGAACCTGATGCACCCTGAAGCAGAAGCCCTGTGGGGGAAGGTCTGACGTTACTGCTGTCCTCCTCCAATCGATCAATCAACCAATCAATCAATCAATCGTATTTATGGAGCATTTACTGTGTGATGCGCTCTATACTAAGCACTTGAGAAAGTACAATATAACAGAGTTGGTAGATACATTCCCTGCTCACAAGGAGCTTACAGTCTAGAGGGGGAGAAAGGCATTTATATAAATAAATGAATTACATTGCAGATATGTGCATAAGTGCTATGGGGCTGAGGGAGGGGAGAATAAAGGGTGCAATTCCAAGTGTAAAGGCAGCACAGAAGGGAGTGGGAGAAGAGGAAAATGAGGGCTTAGCGAAGGGCTCAATTTGCACCTTGCTAAATAACTTGTTAAACTTCATGCCTTTCAGCATATCGGTTCTTGTGATCGCAACCAGACTGACGGGGTGCTAAGGAAAGACCAAACGTTGACACACCCGCAGGGGCCCTGGCGAGACACCTTCTAAGAACAGAGCACAAAAGAACTGTAATTGATAGATTAGAGTTACTATCCGGAAGAAGCTCGTTGTAAGAGTCATCAAGTATAGTACAAAGGTTGGGGAAAACGCCTATCCCTGCTGCTCATTGTCCTCTGAAGGGAAGGCAGAGACAGCCCAGCCGGAGGGACCTCTTAAACCGGGGGTGTCCCTAAAAGTACCTGAACACCGGACGATACTGATCCTCTCCCGGTAGGAGAACCCCAGGGTGGGCGGGGTACAGTTTTATTCTGTGCTGTAGCTGAATCTTTGACTTTCTGTTGATCGTATACCGAAAATTAAAGTATCTAGTTTTGACTAAATTGTGGTGGTCATTTCCTCGGCGGCCCCAGGACACGAACCTTCTCTTATAATCTTGGGTAATGAGTTGGCCACTCGGGACTCGGAAGAGACGGGATTTTAATAAGGCTTTGAAGGTGGGGAGAGTGATAGTCTGTCGAATTGGGGGGCGGGGGCAGGGGGGAAAGAGAGAAGGGGACAAGGGGCTTTCCAGGCCACAGGCAGGACGTGGGCGAGGAGATGGAGGCGAGATAGCTGAGATCGAGGTGCGGTTGACGTTAGAATAATCAAGTGAGCCTGCCAGGTTGTAGTAGGAAATCAAGGAGGTGAGGCAAGGTGATTAAGTGCCTTATAGTCAGTGATAAGGAGTTTCTGGTTTGATGTGGAACGCCCTGCCTTCCTCATCTCAGACAAATAATTGCTCTCCCCCATTTCAAAGCCTTATTGAAGGCACTTATCCTTCAAGAAGCCTTCCCTGACTAACCTCCTCTCCTCGTCTCCCATTCCCTTCTGCGATGTCCCACTCCCTTCTGTGGAATTTCATTCATTCATTCAATCGTATTTATTGAGCGCTTACTGTGTGCAGAGCACTGTACTAAGCGCTTGGGAAGTACAAGTTGGCAACATACAGAGACGGTCCCTACCCAACAACGGGCTCACAGTCTAGAAGGGGGTGACAGAAAACAAGACAAAACATATTAACAAAATAAAATAAATAGAATAGTAAATATGTACTAGTAAAATGAATAGAATAATAAATCTGTACAAACGTATATACATGTGCTGTGGGGAGGGGAAGGAGGTAGGGCCGGGGGGATCCAACTCTCTTCTGACTTGCTCCCTTCATGCATCCTCCCACGCAGACACCACACATGCATATATTATCATCATCATCAATCGTATTTATTGAGCGCTTACTGTGTGCAGAGCACTGTACTAAGCGCTTGGGAAGTACAAGTTGGCAACATGCAGAGACGGTCCCTACCCAACAACGGGCTCACAGTCTAGAAGGGGGAGACAGACAACAAGACAAAATATATTAACAAAATAAAATAAATAGAATAGTAAATATGTACAAGTAAAATGAATAGAATAATAAATCTGTACAAACGTATATACATGTGCTGTGGGGAGGGGAAGAAGGTAGGGCGGGGGGGGATCCAACTCTCTTCTGACTTGCTCCCTTCATGCATCCTCCCTCTCAGACACAACACATGCATATATCTACAATTTATTTATTTATTTATATTACTGTCTGTCTCCCCTTCCAGACTAAGCTCATTGTGTGAAGGGAATGTCTCTGTTGTTGTATTGTACTCTCCCAAGACCTTAATACAGTGCCTTGCACCCAGTAAACGCTCAATAAATATGACTGACTGAATGAATGAATGCAGAGGTGGATGGGTAACCACTGGAGGTTCTTGAGGAGTGGTGCAGTGGGGAGATGTGGACTGAACATTTATCTACAAAAATGTTCTGGGCAGCAGAGTGAAGTAGGAACTGGAGTGGGGAGAGACAGAAGGCAGAGAGGTCACCAAGGTGGCTGATGAAGTAGTCAAGGGGGTCTAGGATAAGTACTTGTGATGGCGGCGGTTGTTTCGGATGGCCACCAAGTTGCCGGGTGACTAAAGAATTAGTCAGACAGCATGTGACTGCTGAAAGTTTTAATAAGGTTTTATTGGTAAGGCCAAAGACCGAATAGTGGGTAACGCACCCGTCAGGCTCATTTCCTTAAGGGAAAAGGCCCTTACAAAAGTGCCCGATACAATGGGCTTATATACTGCTGTTGCTGATCACAGTGATTGGTAGATTTGAAAAACAGTGGGGACTGGATTGGTGCAGATTTGTTCCAGATTTGGTACAGAGCTGGGCGGAGTCTATCTCCTTATTTGGTTTGGTTCCTGGACCCAGCCAGTGGGCTGCAGGGTCTAAGGCCCATACCAGATATGGCAACAGAACTGCGTACTGTCAAACAATATTTGCAAGCTTTCCACGGTGCATGGCGGGGGGGGGGGGGGGGGGGGGGGCGGCATCACTTGGATTAACGTGGTAGCAGTTTGGATGGAGAAGAAAAGGTGGATTTCAGTGATGTTTTGAAGGTTGAACTGAAAGAATTTAGTGACATTAAATATGTGAGTTGAGTGAGACACATTTATCGAGGATAATGCCAAGGTTACGGACTTGTGAGATGGGGGGATGATGAGACTGCCTGAGTCTGAGCCCAGACATCCCAGACTGAGCCCCCTCCTTTCTCTCCCCCCTCCCCGCCTTACCTCCTTCTTATCTTACCTCCTTACTTCCCCTCCCCATGACACCTGTATATATGTATATATGTTTGTACGTATTTATTACTCTATTTACTTATTTATCTTATTTGTACATATTTATTCTATTTATTTTATTTTGTTAATATGTCTTGCTTTGTTGTCTGTCTTCCCCTTCTAGACTGTGAGCCCACTGTTGGGTAGGGACCGTCTCTATATGTTGCCAACTTGTACTTCCCAAGTGCTTAGTACAGTGCTCTGCACACAGTAAGCGCTCAATAAATACAATTGAATGAATAAATACCATAACAAGATAACTGGAGGTGGTAGGCAGGCGGGTCCAGAAGGGGTGGGTGAGGGGGTGGTATTTTCCTTCCTATCTTCAAAGCCCCCCTAAAATCCCACTTCCTCCAGGAAGCCTTTCTGATTCATTCCCAATGCTGCAGATCCCATCAATCCAATGACCATTTAGTGCTTATCAATCAATAAACAATATTTGTTGAGCACTTACTGTACTAAGTGCTTGGGAGAGTACACTGCAATTAAGTGGATAGACAAGTTCCCTGACCAATCTATCCTCAGAGCTCATGCATATTAGGACTAGACAATAAAGAGTTATTCTGGCCCTCTCAGGACTTTTGTCCATGGAATTACAGGATCCTCTGGGGACCCTACAACCCAAACATGGACCCAGAGTGACAGTCCCAGGGCCAACTGTCTGGACGGTCCAGGGTGAAGCACCTTCCTCAGACTAGGTGAACCAGGATCCTTGGAGGAATTGTGTGCTGATTGCCTGTCGGACACCAGCCTTCTTGGTAGGGATGGATCATCCTCCACCCCTGACTCTCCCCCTTTGTCTCCGACTCTCCCACTCTCATCCCTGACTCTCCCTCCGGTAAGCTAGAACAGATCATCCAACACCCCTGACTTTTCCCTCTCCATCCTTAACTCTTCCCTGCATCAGGTTCATCGCTGACCTCCCTGACTCCTGTCTCTCCCCACTCTGCTGCCTGGATCACTCTTCTGAAAAACAATTTGGTCCATGTCTCCTCACTCCTCAAGAACTTCAGTGGTTGTCCATCCACTTCGCATCCAACAGAAACTCCTTACCATAGGCTTTAAGGATTTTACCATAGGCATAATTTACCATAATCACCTTGCCCCCTCCTACCTCACCTAACTACTCTCCTACTACAACCCCAGCCCACACACTTCATTCCTCTAATGCTGACCTTCTCACTGTTCCTCGATCTCATCTGTCTTGCCACTGACCTCTTGCCCACATCCTACCTCTGGCCTGGAATGCCCTTCCTCCTCATATCAGACAGATAATTGCCCTACCCCACTTCAAAACCTTATTGAAGGCACATCTTCTCCAAGAAGTGTTCCCTGACTAAGCCCTCGTTTTCTCTTCTTCCACTCCATTCTGCACTGCTCTTACTTGCTCCTTCATTCATCCTCCCTCCCATCCCCACAGCACATATGTATATATCTGTAATTTATTTATGCATTTATCTATTTATTTATATTGAGGTTTGTCTCCCCATCTAGACTGTGAGCTCATTGTGGGCAGGAATCTATTTGTTGTTATACTGTACTCTCTCAAATGCTTTGCACACAGTTAGCACTCAATGAATATGATTGGATGAATGAATTAATCACCTTTCCCCTTCATTCATTCATCCAATCGTATTTATTGAGTGCTTACTGTGTGCAGAGCACTGTACTAAGTGCTTGGAAAGTACAATTTGGCAACACATAGAGACAGTCCCTACCCAATAATGGGCTCACAGACTAGAAGGGGGAGACAGACAACAAAACAAAACAAGTAGATAGGTGTAAATATCATCAAAATAGATAAATAGAATTATAGCTATATGCATATCATTACTAAAATAGAGTAATAAATATGTACAAATATACACAGGTGCTGTGGGGAGAGAAGGGGGAAGGGCAGAAGGAGGGAGTGGGGGCGGTGGGGAGGGGAGGAGGAGCAAAGGAAAAAGGGGGGGCTCAGTCTGGGAAGGCCTCCTGGAGGAGGTGAGCTCTCAGTAGGGCTTTGAAGGGAGGAAGAGAAGTAGTTTGGCAGATGTGTGGAGGGAGGGCCTTCCAGGCCAGGGGTAGGATGTGGGCAAAGTAGTTGGGAGACTACAATGCAGCAGAGTAGGTAGACACATTCCCTACCCACAAGGACTTAACTGTCTGGAGGGGGAGACAGGCAAAATAAATTACGGATCGGTACCTAAGTCCTGGTACATGCTTATGCACATCTTACATATGTATGTATATACTCTATGAGGTGCTGGGGAGAGCATAATACAACAGTGCTGGTAGACACAATCCCTGCCTTCACAGAGCTTGCAGTCTAGCATGCACATAGGTAAATGCTTAACATCTAATTTAATTCTTGAGGGCACTGGACTTTCTCTCGGGGGTGCATTGCTGCTTTCTTGCTGCTCTGTTAGATAGCCTCAGATAAAATGTTATTATTAATTCTATTCATAATAACAACAGCAATAACAATGTCATTTATGTACCAAGCCCAGTGCTATGACAAGATAGATGAAA
Organism: Tachyglossus aculeatus; assembly: GCF_015852505.1. Classification (NCBI taxonomy): domain Eukaryota; kingdom Metazoa; phylum Chordata; class Mammalia; order Monotremata; family Tachyglossidae; genus Tachyglossus; species Tachyglossus aculeatus. Next base: position 81,945,346 of record NC_052086.1, on the reverse strand, counting down.
GATATTTGATACAGTCTTTCACCACGAAGGCTTCCTGATTAATTTGTAATCTCCCTAACATCCCTCAGAAAGCTACTTCAGCTCGTTTGCCACCTAAGCCCTCATGTCCTCACAAAGAAGAGGATCTTTTTTCATAGTAATTGTTAAGTACTTTCTATGTGCCTAGCACTGTTGGATACAAATTAATCAGGCCAGATGCAATCCTGGTCTCACATCTCTAATTAGGAAGGAGAACAGGTATTGAGAAGCAGTGTGGCTTAATGGAAAGAACATAGGCTGTGGAGTCAGAGGTCATGGATTCAAATCCCGGCTCTGCCAATTGTCAGCTGTCCGTGCCTCAGTTACCTCATCTGTACAATGGGGATTGAGACTGTGAGCCCCACGTGGGACAACCTGCCTACCTCAACTCTCTGATTTCCTACCCAGCCTGCTCAATTCGCTTGTCTAACGTCAGCCTACTTATTGTACCTCGATCTCGTCTATCTCACCACTGACCCCTTGTCCATGTCCTGCTTCTGGCCTGGAAGTCTGTCCCCCTTCATATCCAACAATCCACCACCTTCCTCACCTTCAAAACTCTCCTAAAATGACACCTCCTCCCAAAGACCTTCCCAAACTCACCTCTTTATTTCCCCTATCAGTACTCCCTTCAGTGTCACCTCTGCACTTGGCTGTACACCCAAGCACTGTGATACTCACTCCAGCCCCATGGCACTTACACTACATAGCCTTACACTCTATCAATAATTTATTTTAATGTATGCCTCTCCAGACTGTAGACAGTGAGCTCTTTGGGTGTACCAACTCTATTGATTGTCCCCTGCCAAGCACTTAAAACAGTGTTCTTCACTCGAGAGCTCAACAAATACAATTTATTGATTGATTGACCAACCTGATGGCCCCGACTGTCCTGTCTCCACCCTTGCATCCCATAGCCCACCCTCTCGCCTCCAGCCCTGCATCATCCAGCACCCCCATCCAGGCTCCACCCATGTCCCCCAGCTTCCTCCAGCTGTCCCAGCAACACCACTGCATCCCCCAGCCCCCCTCCAGCTGTCCCGCCTCCACCTCTGCATCTCCCAAGCCTCCCTAAGCTGTACTACCTCCACCCCTGCACCTCCCAAATCCCCATACTACCTCCACTCATGCCCCCAGGCCCACCGGCTGTCCCACCTCCACCCTTGCATTCCCCCACCCCCAGCTGTACCATCTCCATCCCTGAGTCCCCCAGCCCTCAACTCCTGGCTGTCCCACCTCAACCTCTGCATCCCTTGACCACCGGGCTGGTCACTTACATCATCCACATCATCATCGTAGTCGAGGGTCTGGTCCCTGCAGGCATCCAGGTGCAGAAAGAGCTCACCATTTCCATGCAGCGCCTGGCTTTGGGTACCCTGGTGGTCAGTGGCTGGCCCAGGGCGGGGGGTATGGCACTCAGGGGTGGGCGGGCTGAGAAGGCGGCAGTCCAGAGACTCGGCCTGGCGGATGAGGGGCGGCCTGGTGCCAGGCAGGATGTTGTCAGCATCTTCATCAGCGCAGCCCCTGCCCTCGCCGGCCAGGAGGGACTGACGCTCGCCCGAGTGACTCCTCCGCTTGAGGCTGGGTGGGCGGCCCAGGCTGTTCCAGCTGGCACGGCGGCTGACACTGGGGCCAGTCGGGGATCTGGAGGCACAGGGTGAGCTGCGTGGGCTGGCCTAAGGGTGGGAGGGGCACAGGAGGATGAACTGAATCCTCTCAAATTTCCCCCCTAGTGCCCACCGGAGGCCCCTAGATCCTCCCGGGCCTCCCAGATCCCCTCAGAGCCCCAGATTCCCATCTGTGCCTCTCATAGAGCCTTTGGAGCCCCTAGGAGTCCACCGAGCCTCCCCACTGCCCTGAGGAAAAGGTGGAGGGAATGGGTCCTCCAGGACCTAGGCACAGAGCTCAGTCTCACTCTAACTTGTGAGAATTTACACACCATCTGCATTGACAACCCCACTAACATCACTGACACCATCTGTGGCATCAGTGAGTTCAGTGCCAGCACTGTCAGCCCCAGTGCATCTGTCCCGTCATGGTCAGCCTCAGGGTGGTCAATCCAAGCACAGTCATTCGCAGTATGGTCAATCCCAGCCGTTAGCCCTGTATAGTCAATCCCAGCATGGTCAACCCCTGGGTGGTTAGCTCCAGCACAGTCATTCCCAGCAAGGTCAACCCCAGGAGGGGCAGTCCCAGCACGGTTAGTGCCAGCATGGTCAACCCAAGCATGGACAGTCCCAGCGTTGTCAGTCACAGCATGGTAAATCCTAGTGCAGTCAGATCCAGTGTAGTCAGTCCCTGAATGGTTAGCCTCAGCACATTCAGTCCCAGCGTGTCAGCCCCAGTGCAGTCAGTCCAGCATGCTCTGGTTAGGAACTAGCAGCAGCAGCCGCAAAAGCAGTAGTGGATAGTAGTAGCAGTTGTAGTAGTGGTGGTAGCAGTAATACGAGTAGGAGCACCACACTAAGCATTTGGGAAAGTTGAGCAGAAGTTTGAGACCCATTCCCTTTCCATGAGGAGCTGCTACTCTAAGTGGGGAGACAGTCCCATAACCAGGCTGACTGGGAGCCCTGGAGGCAGGGTCTGAGCCTGAGCTGAACTGTGATCAAAAACTTCCAGGGGTCTCCAGGGTTGGAATGGATAATACCCCAGAATTGGACACTCAAAGCCAGGAACAAGGGGAGGATCCACAGGGGGTCCCTCTTTGCTGGCTAGGAATGAGGGGGTCAGGAGAAGCTGCAGGGGAGGGGAGAGGAGTCAGGCTCAGAGAGTAGGCAGGAGAATGGAAACTCCTTGAGGTCAGGGAATGTATCGAGCTTCTATTGTTTTTTCCCCAGTGGTTTCCCCAGTGGCAATCCCTTGATTGGGAACAGCTGAGCAGTGGGCTCCCATTGGAGGGGACTGTGCCCAGGAGCTGCTCATCTTTTGCAGAACAAACACCTTGCCTGCTTGGCAGAGTGCGGGGGGATGCAGAGGGGGGCTTCCTGGGCAGCCGTTGGCATGGAAAACCCAGTTGGGAAGGACCGAAAAGGAATCTCGGCTGCTCCAAGGGACCCAGGGGATGGGTCTGCTGAGGAGAGCTGAGGAGAGCATTTCTCCACAGGGCTCTCAGTAAATACTGTCACTACTACTATTATAAGGAGAACAAGGAAGGAGTGAGAGTGTGAGAAGGGGAGAGGAGCAGAGAGGGAAGAAGCAGTGTGGTCTAGCGGAAAGAGCACATGACTAGATGTCTGGAGAAGTGGGCTCTAATCCTAGCTCTGCCAGGGCCTGTTGTGTGACCTTGGGAAAGTCACTTAGCTACCCTATGCATCAGTTTCCTAATCTGTAAAATAGGGCTTTGGTATCTTTTTTTAAAAATGGTATTTGTTAAGTGCTTACTAATTGCCCGGCACCATAGTAAGCACTGGGATGGATACAAGGTAATTGGTTTGGATGCAGTCGCTGTCCCACATGGGGTTCCCAGTCTTCATTCGCCTTTGACGGATACCTGTTCTCCCTCGCCCTTAGTTTCTGAGCCCTGTTTAGTGCAGTGCTTGTCAAGACCGCAGCTGTGGTGCCTACAGCTACGCCCATCCAGCCCGTACCGAGGACCTCTGGTCACAGTGCAGAGGGTCGATGGAAGCAGAGCCAGCCCACTGGCGCCCAAGCAGGGCGGGCCCAGAGTCCAGCTGTGGTGAGCCTTGAGGGGTCGGCCCAGGGGTTGCTGCCGTGTGCAGGATCATCGGTGGGGGCAGGCTGCCCCGGCCCTCCAGGTGACCGTTGGCCATCACAGCCAGAGAGAAATTCTTCATGTCTGCAACAAAGCCAGGGTAAAAGCCATGAGGCAGCCTGACCGGCCTCCATAGCTTTTGAATACTGCTTCTGGAGGCTGCCGGAATCTGCCTTTGGCGGAGAAAGGGGGGCACCCTTGCTCGCACCCTCAAGTCCTCCCCATGACCTCTCAGGGACTTTGCTGTGATGTCCAGACACCTTCATGTGATTTCTCCAGAACCTGCTCACCTGGGGGCTGGTGATGCCAAGACCCAAGTTGAGTTACTGGGGAAAAAAACAACATGCCAAAGAGGAAGAGTGCCTAGCACAGTATGTGCCATGTGGAGGGCAAGTCCCTGGGCTGGGGGACTCCCCAATTGCTAAGGGGGACCTAGGTCTCTGATGCGGCTGGGGAGCAGCCCTGTCCAGGGGCAGGATGAGGAAATGTAGACCACATTCCACCTGATTAACGCCGACTGACTAACTCCACCCACCAGATCTATTCCGTCCACCTGATTGACACCATCCACCTGATCCACTCTGCCCATCTGACCCCTGATCCACTTCATCCTCTTGATCCACTCCGCCCACATGATCCACTCCGCCCACATGATGCACCCGATTACCTGATCCACACCTCCCACTGGATCCACATCGTCCCCCCAATCCACTCCCCTCACCTGATCCAGTCCAGCCACCTGGTCTACACCATCCACCTGCTCCAACCAGCCCACCTGACCCACTCTGCCCAACTGATCCATTCTATCCACCTGATCCATGCCACCCCCAACCCACACCATCCACTTGATTCATTCTGAGCAACCTGATCTCCTCTGCCCAACTGTTCCACTATGTCCAGGTGATACAGAACTCAACTCACTCACTCCCCTATCCCTTTGTCGACCTCGTACCACTAGCCCACAGCCCTGGATCACCTGCACAGTTCATTTCCTTTGCTCTTGTGCATGAGCCACAGAGCGCTGCTGGTGGAAATCTAAATATCAGGCCGACTTTGTCCACTTCAAATTTATCCTTGCATGTTTTAACTCTGCCCTCCCCTCTGCCCGCAAAATTATTTCTTCACCCTTATCGACCCCCATGCCCGTTGCTCTCGCCAGTTGTTGCAGACATTTAACTCCCTCCTTGGCTCCCTACCCCTCTTTCTCCCCCATCCCTTGCCCCCAGTGACCTGGCCACCTTCTTCATTCAGAAAATTGACACTCTCAGGTATGAACTCCCTAAAATCTCCCCTGCCCCTCCTCAGTCCCTCTGCCTCTCCCACCCCCTCTTCAACTCTTCTGTCCTTCTCAGCAGTACCTCTAGAGGAGATCTCCTGCTTCCTCTCAAAATCCACTCCCTCCACCTGAACATTTGATACCATTCCCTCACACCCTGTCAGAAAACTTGCCCCCTCCCTTCTTCCCTCCTTAACAGCCAGCCATCTTCAACCGTTCGCTCTCCAGTGGCTTCTTCCCCACTGATTTCAAACATGTCCATGTCTCCCCTACCCTAAAAAAACCCTCCCTTGACCCCATGGCTCCCTCCAGTTATGACCCCATCTCCCTCCTACCATTCCTCTCCAAACTCCTTGAGCACGTTTTCTACACCTACTGTTTCAAATTCCTCTCCTCCAATTTTCTCCTTGACCCCATCCAATCTGGCTTCCGTCCCCTTCAGTCCACAGAAACCACCCTCTCAAATGTCACCAATGATCTCCTTCTTGTAAAATCCAGTGGCCTCTACTCCATCCTAATCCTCCTTGTCCTCTCAGTTGCCTTCGACTCTGTGGTCCACTCCCTTCTCCTGGAAATTGACACCTATCTGCTTTGTTTTGGTTTTTGTCTGTCTCCCCACTTCTAGACTGTGAGCCGTTGTTGGGTAGGGACCGTCAATATGTTGCTGATTCGTACTTCCCAAGTGCTTAGTACAGTGCTCTGAACACAGTAAGCACTCAATAAATATGATTGAATGAATGAATGAAATGTTATCTAACCTTGGCTTCACTGGTTCTCCTCTTATCTCTCTGGCCATTCATTCCCAGTATCCTTCGCCGGCTGTTCTTCTGCCTTCCACCCCATAACTCTGGAGGTCCCTCAAGGTTTAGATCTGGGTCCCCTTCTATTCTCCATCTACACCCACTCCCTTGGAAAACTCATTCTCTCCCATGGCTTCAACTTCCACCTCTTTGCGGATGAAACCCAAATCTACATCTCCAGCCCTGATGTCTCTCCCTCTTTGCAGTCTCACATTTCCTCCTGTGTACAAGACAGTGCTCTACTTGGATGTCCTCCCATCACCTCAAGCTTAACATGTCCAAAACTGAGCTCGTTATCTTCCCACCTGTCTTCCCCCTGACTTTCCCATAACTGTAGATGGCACCACCATCCTTCCTGTCTCACAAACCCATAACCTTGGCATTATCCTTGAACCCTCTCCCTCATTCAACCCACATATTCAATCTTATCAGTCTCACCTTCACAACATCGCTAAAATCTGCCATTTCCTTTCCATCCAAACTGCTACCAGGTTAATCTTATCCCACCTGGATTACTGCATCAGCCTCCTTGCTGATCTCCCAGCCTCCTGTCTCTCCCCACTCCAGTCCATACTTTACTCTGCTGCCCGGATCATTTTTCTACAGCAATGGACAGTACACTTCTCAACAAACTCCAGTGTTTGCTCATCCACCTCCACATTAAACAAAAACCCCTCACCATTGGCTTCAAAGCACTCAATCACCTTATCCCCTCCTACCTCATCTTGATACTCTCCTACTACAACCCAATCCACACACTTCGCTCCTCTATTGCTTTCCTTTTCACTGTGCCTCGATCTTGTCTATCTCATTGCCTACCCTTCAACCACAAGATGCCTCTGGCCTGGAATACCCTCCCTCCACAAACCCAACAGACAATTATTCTCCCCCGCTTCAAAGCCTTATTGAAGGCACATCTTCTCCGAGAGGCCTTCCTTGACTAAGCCTTCCTTTCCTCTTCTCCCACTCCCTTTGTGTCGCCCTGACTTGCATCCTTTGTTCTTTGCCCAGCTCCACAGCACTTATCTACATATCTATGATTTTTTAAAAATATTAATGTCTATCTCCCCACCCCCTAGACTGTAAGCACATTGTGGGCAGAGAATGTGTTTGTTTATTTTTGTATTGTACTCTCCCAAGTGCTTAGTACAGTGCTCTCCACCCAGTAAACACTCAATAAATATGATTGAATGAATGAATGAATCCACACCATCACCTGATCCACTCTGTCCACCTTATCAGCACCATTCTCTTGATCCACACCATCCACCTGATCCACACTGTCCACCTGATTCATGCCCCCACCTCATCCACTCTGCCCATCCAATCCACACCATCTAGCTGCTCAGCACCATTCTCTTGATCCACACTGTCCACCTAATCCACTCTGTCCACCTAATTCATACCACCCACCTGATCATCTTCTTCCAGGTGATCTACTCCTTTCACCTGATCCACATGATCATCCAATCCACTCCATCCACCGGATCCACACCACTCACCTAATCCACTCTGTCCACCTGATTCACACTTGCCCAACTGATAATCTCCCCACAGGTGATCCACTCCTCCCACCTGATCCACGTGACCATCCAATACACTCCATCCACCTGATCCACACCACCTGCCCATCACCCCACACTGTCCACCTGTTCCACTCCACTCACCCGATCCAAACCGCCCACCTGATCTACACCGTCCACCTGATCTCCTCCACCCACCTGCTTCACATCATCCACCCTGTCTACCTGATCCTTACCATCCATGTGATCCACAATGTCCCACCGTCCACAATGTCTACCTGATCCATACCATCCACTTGATCTACACTGTCCACCTGATCCACACTGTTCACCTGATCTAGTTCATTCACCTGATTCACACCATCTACCTGATCCACACCATCCACATGATCTACACCTCCCACTTGATCCACACTGTTCACCTCCTTTAGTTTATCCACTTGATCCATGCTGTCCACTTGATCTACTCTACACACCTGATCCACTATGCGTATCTGTTCCACACTGCCCACCTGATTCACTCAGTCCACCTGGTCCACTCCATGCAGCTGATCTACACCAGCTTCCTGATCCATACCATCCATCCGATCTACACCGCCCACCTGATATTCATTCAATCGTATTTATTGAGTGCTTACTGGGTGCACAGCACTGTACTAAGCACTTGGGAAGTACAGTTCAGCAACAGAGACAATCCTTGCTCACAACAGGCTCACGGTCTAGAAAGGGGGAGTCAGAGATCAAAACAAGTAAACAGGCATCAGTAGCATTCTTATAAACAAAAAGAATTATTGATATGTACACATCATTGATAAAAATAAATATGATTATAATTATGAATATGTACATATATACACAAGTGCTGTGGGGGAGGGAGGGGGGTAGAGCACCCATCTAATCCACACCATCCACCTGAACCACTCCTCCCACCTGATCTACACCACCCACCTGATCCATATTGTCCACCCAATCCACTCCACTCACCTGAGCCACACCATCCACCTGATCCGTTCTGTCCTCCTGATCCAAGCTGCCCGCCTGAGGCCCACAGTTCACTGATCTTGTCAAAATCGTCCTCCACATTGACAGAAGTTTTGTCCTCATCTGTGTCAGACTTGTTTGCATCGCCCTGCAACCAAAGTTGGGGGACAGGAGGTAGATTCCTGGCTTGGGTCTTGTATCCACCTCCCTGTAGCGGGGGCAGGGTGAGCGGATGGTAAGCCTACCTGGCAACAGTGGTCTCTGGAGCCTATGGAGGGGCTCTGCCTGCTACCATGAGGGACTCTCAGCCCAGCTTCTGCTGGCAGCCAAGGGGGAAGCCCAGCCTAGGCTCTGCCCACCACTACAGGGGGAGCCTAGCCTGGCCCTAAATAGGAAGGAGCCTGAGCTGAGGTGCTATGGGGAGCCATGAACTCGGAGTAGTAGGAAGTTTGGAAGTGTGGGGAAGGATGGAAGGGGAAATCAAGGGTCGGCCTAGATGGGGGAAGAGCAGGAGGCTAGCCTCTCCGCAGACTGTCCCATGTGCTGGTCAGATTTTGAGGCTTCCCATTCCCTGTGTCCAGTCTAGAATCTCTCCCTCTTTCCTCAGTGTCCATGTCCCACTAGATGGGAGCCCCTGGAGTGAGGTCAGGCCTTAATCCCAGGTCTAGGGCCCATCCTGGTGCTCAACACAGAGCAAAGCACTAAGTATACTGCAGTCCTCTGAGCAGGGCTGGGTGGGTGGGTCTGGAGGGGTGCATGGTGGGCATGAGGGGTGGGGGGGGCAGGACAGGACAGAGCTGGTTAGTGTTAGGCATGGATGGGCAGGGGGGACAGGAGAAGCTCCACTCCTGGAGTAGGGGCAGGTCCCCAGGTATGGTTTAGAGAAAGCTGGGAAGGTTCTGGGGAGTCCAACCTTCAATGTCCAGCCTGGAGCCCCCAGATTCTCCCAACTTCCCATTTCATGGTTTTCTTCTGGTTCTCCTCCTCAGCTTTGCACACCCATTCCTGATTTGTGGGCCAGAGGATGGGGATAGCTCTGTTCCCACAAAGCCTTCCCTTTGGGGATCAGGATCAGCCCTGCTACCCCTCTAGAGGAAAGGGTCAGCCCTGTTCTGCTCCCCAGGGGATGGGGACAGTCTAGCTCTCCCATCCAGGGTATGGAGATAGCACGGCTCCCCACATGCTCTTTCTCCAGGGGATGGAGACAAGCTATGGGTCCTTCCTGCTCTACCTCCAGTGGGCAGAGACAGCCCTGCTCTTCCCCTGGTGTCCCTTTGGTGGCAGGAGCAGTCCTGCTCCTCGACAGTCCTCCCTCTTTCCGAGGGAGAAACATAGCCAGGCCCCTCACCTCAGCCTGGAACCCTTCGACCAGGATGGCCACGAGCAGGTTGAAGAGCACATAGTTGCCAAAGGTCATCAGTGCCACGAAGTAGAGGGCAGCCCAGGAGGATGTGGATGCCATGCCGTTGTACAGCACCATGTTCCAGTCTTCCTGTGTGAGGATCTGCAGGCCACAGAGCTCTCAGCAGCCGGCCCTTGGAGTGGCTGAGCTCCCTCAAGGCCAGGGTGGGAGCCAGCCAGCCCTCTGCAGGGCTCCTGGTGCCTCTGCTGGGCAGCTAGCAGCTCAGAGAAGTTGAGGGCTTTGGCTAAGGTCACACAGCTACTCAGATTGAATCTGTGAACCCTTAGTATTTATGAGCCCCTACTGTGTGCAGAGCAGTGCACTAAGTAGTTGGGCGAGTACAACAGAGTTGGTAGACACAGCCTTCACCCTTGAGGAGCTTGCGTTCTGTGTGCAGCAGAGCACTGCACTAAAAGCTTGGGCGAATATGACAGAATTAGCAGATCCGGTCCCTGCCCTTGAGGAGTTTACAACTTAGCAGCCAAAATTCTGTTTTCCCACTAGACCGGGCTTCTCTGCTCAATGTCTTCCCTTACAGAAAGCCCTCCCGAAAGTTCATCTCCTCCAGGAGGCCTTCGCTGATTGATTTTTCTTTTCCCCACACTATTTGTCCTATACTGCCACTCCAGTACTCCATGTCATCGAAGCTCTTGAGAACTCCCTCCCTCCCCACCTCCCCAGAACGCTGATGTACTTATTGCTCAATATTGTTGCTTCTTCTCCCTGCAATCTATTTGAATATTTGTCTCCTGCTCTGGACTGTAAGCTCCTTATGGGCAGGGAACATTAACAACTCTGTTGCACTGTACTCCCTGAGTGTGCCACACAGTGCTCTGCACCCCATAAGCACTCAGTCAATACCTTTGATTGATTGGACGCAGCAAGCACTAATGAATGCTGTGATTGGAAATGCATCAGGAAGGCCCAATCCCCAGGTCCCCCGTCCCCCCCCCCGCCCCCGCACATCCATGCCCTGCAGCAACTTGTCACACACCTCCATCAGCCTAATGGAGACCCAGATCTGGGAGTGGTTCTGGTGACAGGGATGATGGGGAAGCTCCCCAAGACCCTCTGCCATGGGGATCGGGAGGAGAAGGACATGATACCAACATCAGTATCCCAGCATCTTTAGGGTGAGTGGGCCTCCTTTTCCCACTCACCTCCCCGAGGCCTGATGCCTCTTGGAAGCTAGCTGGCCCCAGGGATGCCTTGATCCAGGCCTAAGCCACCAGACCTAAGCCAGGGCAGGGGCAGTGGGGCTTTGTGCCCCATGGTTGATTCTCGGGGTGGCTGTTGCACAGGAAAGGGGGCAGGGGGAGGAAGCAGCATCCTGAGTTCCTAGGGGGAGTGTGACCTCTGAGGATGCCCTATTTGGACAAGAAGGCACATAGTTGGGAGGCAGGGGCTGAATTAGAGACCTTCTCAGCCCATCACACCCCCTTGCCACACTCCAATGGGCCTCTTGGGGGAGACTGAGGACAACCTGGACTAGCCATCCCCAACAAGCTGTATTCCACCTAGAAGCCAGGACGTCTCCTTCCTGTGGGGATTGGGCTGGCAAGTAGCTAGTTGAGGGCCCCAACCCTGCCCCTGCCCGGCCTCAGGGATGGGCCTGGACTCACTTTCATCCAGAATTGGGCTGAAGCCTTGGCTTCACTGGAAGGTTAAAATCAGGGGATCTGAGGGGTCTATCTGGCAGGGATTGGGGCCCGGGAGGCTGGGGACCTGGATCTTGGGGACTGGGGGTCACTCTCAGTGGTAAGGAGCCCTGGCTCCTCGGGTGCCGGGGTGGGTAGGGTGGACAGTTCTTGGGGTGTGATTCTCCGGGGCTTGGGGTGATGGCTCACAGGGATCAGGGGCAGAGCTGAGGCTAGGAAAGAGGCAGCCTAGTGTCAGCTCGACCTAAGCTTGGCCCACCCTCCCCAAGGCTCAGGGGCAGTGCCTCCCCAGCCGTGGGCTTCAGTGTCTGGGGCTGTGGGGGCCAGAGCAGTGAGGAAGGAGGAGTGGGGTCTCCAGCCTTAGCCCCAAGGTTGGAACCATGGGGTGACCCTGGCCGAGGCCCTCAGTCAGCCTGGCTCCTGACCCCCATCTGAGAGGATGGGGGGGATAGAGAGGAGGATGAGTATGGAGGGGATGGTGAGGATGGAGAATATGGCAAGGATGGTTGAGCACAGAGAGGACTGCAAGGATGGAGAGGATGGAGGGGACAGTGAGGTCAGATGGGATCGTGAGGACAGAGAGGACAGCAGGGATGGCAAGGTTGGAGAGGACCTTGTCCTCGTTGTCCAATGGCGGCAGGTATGGAAAGGATGGAGGGGATGGAGAGGATGATGAAGATAGTGAGGATGGAGGGGACAGAGAGGTTGGAGAGGATGGCAAGGACATAAGAAATGGAGGGCATGACAAGGATGGAGGGGACATATAAGATGGAGAGTACAGTTGAGTACAGTAAGGATGGTGAGGTCAGAGAGGACAGAAGGATGGAAAGCGCAGTGAGGACACAGAGGATGGCGAGGACAGTGAGAATGGAGAGGATGGCGACAATGGTGAGGATGGAGAAGGCAGTGAGGACAGAGAGGATGGCAAGGACAGAGAGGATGGCAAAGATAGTGAGAATAGAGAGGATGGTGAAGATGGAGAGGATGATGAGAACAGAGGGGTCGGTGAGGACAGAAAGGGCAGTAAGGATGGTGAGAATGGAGAGGAAGGCAAAGATGGAGGGGACAGAGATGGTGGTGAGGATGGAGAGGACAGTGAGGACAGCAAGGACAGAGAGGATGGAAAGGATGGGAAGGATGGAGAGGATGGCAAGGTTGAAGAGGAGGACAAGGATAGAGAGGGTCGTGAGGACAGAGGGGATGCAGAGGACAGTGAGGTGAGGCTCCTACCTGGAACACAGTGACTATGGCCCAGAGCAAAGAATCAAAGTTTTTCCGGTCTGGAACCGTGTCCCCGGTATCTGTCTTGAGGCTGAACTTGCATCCGAACAGATGCATTCCCAGAATGCTGTGAGAGGTGAGGGAAGAGGCAGTGGGTGGGTTAGCAGCTTGTCTGGGACAGCTTGTCTGGCGATACTGGCGGGGGTGACTCCGGGCCATTCACCCCATCTTGGCTCTCACCTTCCCTCCTGCCTGAAGCTCCTTCCCTCTTCAAATCCGCCATCCTCCAGTGCTTTCCACCTGACCCGCTCTCCTGCAATCCCACCCCCTTCAGGAAGCCCTCCCCAATCCATGTTTCTTCCAGGTCATGCCCTCTCAACTCCCATCTCAGGACTTATGCGCCACCTCCATTCATTCATTCATTCATTCATTCATTCATTCATTCAATCGTATTTATTGAGTGCTTACTGTGTGCAGAGCACTGTACTAAGTGCTTGGGAAGTACAAGTACACCTCCACATTTGTGCATCCCACCCTGAGTCATGGCACTTGGGCACAGGTCAACTCCTACATCCAACTATTTGCACACTTCCTCTCTCACAGAGTCATTCCTCCATTCTCTTCCTCCTCCTTTCCATACGTTACTTTGTGTCTGTTTCCCCAGCTAGACTGTCAGCTCTTTGAGGGCAGGGGTCCTATTCTCCCAAGTGTTCAGTACAGTGTTATGCCCACTGAAGGTGCTTAATAGATAGCTGTGCTGCCTGAATGATAGTTCATCTATTGCACCATAGGAAATTTCTCAGTGAGTGGTGCAGATGAGCATGCAGGCCATCGTATGGATGGGGGTAGTTGGGGGCTGGGGGCGGGGCAGAAGGTGGGGATAGGGTAAGGTCAGGGCTGGGTGCAGGGTTGGGGAGAGATGGGGGGGAGATGGAGAGTGGGATGGGCAGTGGTGGGGATGGGGCAAGACTAGGAGCAGCATAGGAGGAAGGGACAGAATGGGGTGGAAGTAGGGATGGGGGGGTGGGGGTAAGGAAGGGGTGGGGATGGGGTGTGGCTGGGGCTGGGGTGGGGGTAGGATTGGGCGGGTGGGGCGGCGGGTGTGTCAGCACCTGAAGATGAAGATGAAGAGCATGAGTAGCATGCAGAAGGTGGCCACGTTGTCCATGGTCTTCACGAGCACAACCAGCTGGCGGCGCAGGGCGGGCAGGAAGCGCAGCAGCTTGAGCACGCGCAGCAGCCGAAACGTCCTGAGCACCGACAGGCCACCGTCCGCCTGCCCGATGATCTCGCACACGCTGCGGGGCCACCACGGGAGCCGCCGTCACCACCGCGGACTGTGGCACCAGGAGCGTGGGGAGAAGGGCACCAGGATGCCCTAGGGCTGGCACTGGGGGTCTGCCCAGGGTCTGTAAAGGTCTGCTAGGTCTCCCCCTCAATGTTCCCCCACCAATAAAACGCAGCACAGGGTAGTCCTGCCCCCCAACCTAAGCCACCACCCAAATGTTCCATTTTCTCCTGGGAAAGCCTGTTCCTGTCAGAGCCTTACGCTCCTGCCCATGTTCTTTCCTCAGACACCCTGACCTCCAGGTGGAAGGAGCTAGGGTTCTAATGCCATGGTGCATCCGAAACCCAGAATACATGTTGGCCCAATGTCCATGCTGGGCCACCTGGGGAGTCAGGGATGGAGAGGGGAGAATCAAGGGTGTTGGATGGTCTTTGTTGGGTCATTTGGAGAGAGTCAGAGGTGTTGGATAGTTTATGCTGGGTCACTGTGGGAGAGTCGGGGTAGTTGAACAGTCCAGTCAGAAACCGGAGAGTTGCTGTCTAGGAAGGCAACCGGTGCCCATTTTGTTCTCCTGCTCTTGTCAGAAATAGAGTCCTGAGCTGGACGGCTCACTGGGGCTGATAGCAGAAGGAGCAAGGGGGAAGGTCACTTAGGGGAGGTGGTTTGGTCTCCTCTCAGGCTCCCTATGACCCTTTGGCTAATAGTGCTCTACTGCTGTGTTCAGAGCAGAGGGCCATTTGTCCACTGTCTTCCTACTCTAGAGGCAGAGATTGGGGTCAGGGATAGGGAGGTAAGAGTCCACACCACCCTCCTTCACTCCTCAAAATATTCAATGTAAAGCTCCAGGAAACATCAGGGCAAACAAAGGCTATGATTCGACCAGAGCTGGACTGTGGGCCAGATGCCATCTGGGCAGCTCACTTGCTGCCTTGGCTCCAGCCAGTGCAGCCGGGATGGTGGTGGTCGAGGGGAGGGTGGGGGCTGGTTGTCAGACAGGATGGCGGGGTGGAGGGAGAGGGTCCACACTGAGGCCAAAAGAGTCCCGTGGGGTCCGGGCAATCTAGGCAGGCCGAGGGTCCTGGAGAGTGAATGGGAACCCTGGCCCTGTCTCCAGTCCCCACATGGCCTTGCTGGGGGGTGGTCTGCACTTGGGTAGCACCCCTACCCTCCCCGCCCCTGCCCCGGGGCCATCGTCCGGCAGACCTGATGACAACGATGACCCCATCGAAGATGTTGTACGGGTTCTTGACGTAGCCAATGGGGCCGCATGCCAACAGCTTCAGCAGCATCTCCAGGGCGAAGACGCTGGTGAACACCGAGTTGCTTATTTCCAGGGCGTTGGTCAGCTCGTCTGGCTGCAAGGCAGAAGAGTGGGTCCCTTGAGGGGCCGCTCTCTAGCAGCAGCCTTCTGGAATGACTGTCCCACCAGTGGTAGCCACTTGGTGCCCCTTGGGCTCTGGGCACTGGACTGGGCACTTGGGAAAGTCCCACATAAACCCAACCCACAAGGAGTTCCTGGCTAATGGGGGAGGCAGACACAATCTTGACAGAAGGAGCCATCGCAGTAAATTAGAAGTAGTACAGCCTAGTGGAAAGAGCCCAGCCCTGGGAGTCAGAAGACCTGGGTTCTCATCCCTGATCCACCATTTGCCTGCTGTCGTGTTCTTGAGCAAGTCAAATTATTTCTCTGGGCCTCAGTTTCCTTGTCTGTAAAATGAGGATTCAATGCTCTTTCTCCCTCCTCCCACTGTGAGGACGGGAACCCTGTCTGACCTGATTATCTTTTACCTACCTTAGTGCTTGGCATGGACTATGTGCTCACAAATACCATATTTTATTATTATTGTTATTATTATTATCATCAGCTCATCATCCAATACTTGAACAGGCAATTGAATAAACATCTATTCACAAGTGCTGTGGATGGGTGAACATGGATTACATGAGTGCAAGAGGCAACTGTTGGGTTGTTCTCTTGGTGTTGGGAATGCGTCAAGGCAGTTTGAGGGAGATGGGATTTTAGGTAGCTTTGAAGGTTGGGAAAGCTGAAATTTGGCAGTGGAATTTGGCAGAAGGAAGTCTGGGGGGAGAGGGCAATTTCAGGCTGGAGGAATGGTGAGAGTGGGGGGATGGAGTCGAGAGCGAACAATGGGTAGAAGGCAAACTTGGTCCAGTTGTACTTTTCCAAATGCTTACTCAGTGCTCACTCTCAGGCAGTGCTCAATAAACCCTATAGACTGATGGCTACCGTACAAGTTCTCTCAAAGATGGCTGCAACCCTTGGGTTTACTCATCGGTCCACTCGACTACTTCTTTGGATTCTACTAGTAATTTTTGTCTGTCTCTCACACTGGGGCAGAAGCTCCCTTTGTAGGGGGGAAGGTGTCCCGGGCCGATGGACTCTCTCAAGTGCTCCGTACAGGTCCTGGGCCCCAGTGGGCATTCAGTACCTACCTTTGCTCCCTGTGCAGCCGAGGGACAGGATAACAATCCCATTTCTCAGCTGCCCCAGGAAGAGCACCTGCCCATGTCTCCACAGATGGGAGGAACCACCTGAGTGGGGCTCAAGGACATTTCTTTCCCTGTCTCTGCTGCAGACTCATTCAGAGGCTGGGGGGAGTGGGGCGGGGGCGATTGATCCTCTTATTTAGTGAGGGCCTATTGTACAGTGGTGAGCACTGTGCTAAGCTTTAGGAGCATGCCCAATCTCTACCCTCGAGGAACTTCCAGCCCACTGTGTACTTGCAGGGAGCCTAGGAGGCCTCTTCCTTACCTGCTCATGGTACTCTACCCCCATGCTCAGGGTGTTGATCAAGATGGCGGCCATGATCCCCCTGTTGAAGTATTTGCTATCCACGATCCGCTCCAGCCTGTGTCCAAAGGCCAGCCAGAGCCTGATGGCCATGCTCCTCCTCTGTGGTGCCTCCGTTTGGCCTTGCAACTGGCCGGCCCGCTGGACTGGGTCACGGTGATCCCGGCGCCTCAGGTCCCGGGTGAACTCGTAGGTGCCACTGGGGTCAGAGTCACAGCTCCCCGACTCGCTGAATTCAAACTCGCAGTCCTCCAGGGGACGGGAGCAGAGGGGGCAGCTCTGGGGGTCGCAGGAAGGCAGGCCATCCTGGTGGCGCTGCAGGGGACAGGGTGCGCTCAGCGTGGACAATGGGACACTCACACTCTGGCCTGGACCTGGGTGGGATATGGCAAAGCACACAGGTGTCAACACGACAGACCGATTAGGCAGTTGGAATCTTGGCCCAGTAAAAAGAGCACGGGCCCAGGAGTCAGAGGACTTGGGATCTAATCCTGGCTCAGCCACTTGCCTGTTAAGTGATCTTGGACAAGTCACTTGTCTCCTCTGGGCCTCAGTTTCCTCATCTGTAAAATGGGGGCTCAATACCTGCTCTCCCTTCTATGGAGACTGTGAGCTCCATGTGGGACAGGGACTGTGTTCAGCCTGATCAACTTCTATCTTGTATTTACTCCAGCTCTTAGTTCAGTCCTTGGACGAGTAGCAAGTCTTAGTTCTCCCCTCCAGGGCACAGGCCAAACACATCTGCCCTGAGACTTGAGAGGCGGGGAGGGGTGAACTGGTGCCCAGTGTGATGGATCTGCCTTGTCCCGAGCTGAGGCAGCAGGGGGGAAGCACGAATAGGAGGTGGGAATTGGGACAGGCAGGTGATGGAAGAGCAGTGGCTGCCCTGAAGGGGTCTCACCCAGTCCTTCCCTGGCCTCTCCCATCCCTGGGAACTCATCTAGCCTGGCTCCTATGGCCCAGCAGACAGAGGTTTCCAGCCTGTCCTCTCTGTGCCCCTTCTCAGCCCCCTCCCCACTCCTGCCTTCTTCAGCCCCACACTTCCAACACCCGTAACTCTCCTCTCCTCCCCATACTCTTTGTCCAGTTATCTAGCACAGTCCACCCAACTTCCCCAACTCTCCTTTCTCCATCCCTGATTCTCCCCCAGTGACCCAGCATGGGGGGAGAAGTGTGTCCCTCTATTTTGACCCCGGTGGTGCCTGGATGTGATGGGTGCCCTTCTCCCGGGGGGTGCAGGGTGGGACTTGGATTGGGGGCTTTGGGAGCTTCCCCGGAGCCCTTCCTTACCAGGCTCCCCGACTGGCCAACGCAGCTTCTTGCAAGTGTCCGCATCCAGATGGTTGGGGCTGTGGGGTCCAGATGCAGGGCTCCCAGGGCTCCCTCCACCGCCGGGCACGGGGATGCCACTGGCCGGTCTGGCGGCGGCAGAAGGCAAGATGGTTGGGTAGTTCCTGCCGCTCGGGGGGGCCGGGCCTGGGATCCTGCCTCCCACCATCCCCGAGCGCCATCACGTGGCAGTCAGAGCGGTAGACGCTACGGGTGGAAGCAGAGTCAGGCTGGGGGCTCCAAGGCCGGGGGGTTGGCACTGGGAGCATGAGCTGGCTGCCTGACTGGTCATCCTCCACATCCAATCTCAGGAGCTCGGGGCCCGGACTCCCATTGCCCAGGTGGTAGTGGTGGTGGTGGTGGTGGTGATGATGGTGGTGGTAGTGGTGGTGGTGATGGTGGTGGTGGTGCCGGGCCAGTGGGCATTGGGAGGCCACCCGGCCCCGCCCCCGGCCCACTTGACCCCGGCCCCCCAATCCGTCGGGGCCGACCTTCCGGCAGTGGCTCTGCCAGCGGGCATAGAGGCGGCCCGCTCGGCGCTCGGCCTTGCGGAAGATGTGGCCCAGGTATTTGAGCAGCTCATCATAGAGGCTGCCGGGTTCGGAGAAACTGGCGAGCGTGCTGTCGTTGGACAGGGAACGGGCCCGCTGCTCCCGCATCAGCTGGTTTTCCCGCTGCTTCGTCTCTGAGAACTGCGTGGCGATCACCACCAGGCATAGGTTGATCATGAAGAAGGAGCCCACCTGCGAGGGAAGGGCCTCAGCGTGGCCGACGAGGGCAGGGGCAGGCGCAGGCGAGGGGGAGTGACCGGGGTTGGCAAGCACCTGCTGCCTGCAAACGCTCCGCCTATCTGACCCTCTGTTCACCATCTGTCTGCACATGATTCGTCTGTCTCTTTCCTTTCCTCTCTTCACAATCTGTCTGCCCTTCCATTCCCACTGTCTGTACACAATCTGTCTATACATGAGCAGTCTGCCTGTCTGCCTGTTCCCCCTGCCTGCAACACAATCTATCTGTCCATTCCCACTGTCTGTACATGATTTGTTTGTTCATCTGTTCCCTCTCTCTGTACACAATCTTTCTGCCTGCTCCCACCACCTGCACACAGTCTGCCTATACATGATCTGTCTGTTCCTACTATCTGTTACACAGTCTGTCTGTCTGTTCCCACTGCCTGTATACAACTTGTCTGGCCGTCCGTCTCCACTGTCTGTACACGATCTGTTTGTTCCCTCTATCTGTACACAATCTGTCTGTCTGTTCCCTCTGTCTGTACATAATCTGTCTGATAATAATAATAATAGTTCTGGTATTTGTTAAGCACTTACTAGGTGCTGTACCACCCTGAACGCGCCCAATCTCATCTGATCTGGGAAGCTAAGCAGGATCAGGCCTGGTAAGTAGTTGGATGGGAGACCGCCTGGGAATACCGGGTGCTAATTTTTTTCTTGACTGTGAGCCCACTGTTGGGTAGGGACCGTCTCTATATGTTGCCAACTTGTACTTCCCAAGCGCTTAATACAGTGCTCTGCACACAGTAAGTGCTCAATAAATACGATTGAATGAATGAATGAATGAAAGTGCCAAGCACTGTTCTATGTGCTGGGGTAGATACGAGGTAATCAGGCTGTCCCATGTGGGGCTCACAGACTTAATCCCCATTTTACATATGAGGGAACTGAGGCACAGAGAAGTTAAGTGACTTGCCCAAGGTCACACAGCAGACAAGTGGCAGAGCTGGGATTAGAACCCACATCCTCTGATTCCCAAGCCCATGTTCTTGCTATTAAGCCCTGTTGCTTCTCACTGTTCCTGTTTGTACACAATCTAACCGTTCACTCCTTCTGAACATAATCTGTCTGTTCCCACTGACTGTACACAGTCTGTTTGTCTCCTTCCTCTGTCTGTACGCAATCTGTCTGTTCCCAGTGCCTTTCCACAATCTGTACCAGTCTACTTCCTCCATTGGACTGAAATCTCCCTGAGAGCAAAGGCTGCCACTTTTCTTGTTTCTTTCCAGATGTCCAGCACAGTGAAATATATTATGCTCATAACAGTGCTCTGGATAGCAGGCACCCAGCACAGTACTCTTCACACAGTAGGTGCTCAGAAGAATGCTTTGCACACAGTAGGTACTCAGAGCAATACTTTGCAAAGTAAGCACCCAGCACAATGCTCTGCTCCAGGTAGGTGCCCAACCCAGTGCTCTGCACACAGGTGGTGCCTTACATATACAGATGAATGATTAAGGGGAGCTTCTGGGCTTGTCATGGATGGACCAAATTGTATTCCCAGCAGCCTTTCTGCAGGGATCTTGCTGAGGGGATCTCACAGTGGGAAAGTGGGCCCAGCAAGTGACCCCCAACCTGAGCTTCCCTGAGGACAGTCTGGAGGCTGAGAGCTGCCATGCACCATGGCGTCTGACTCCCAGAAACCGTGGCCAGGGGTAGAGATGAGCAAAGATGGTCAGCCAGGCAGCTAGCAGAGCCTCACCCATGGGCAGCTCAGCCCATACTTACGATTATTAGCAAGATGAAATATATGAAATTGTAAAAGGAATGAGCATCCATGACGTAGTACATGATCTCCACCCATCCTTCCAAGGTTATGACCTGAGAGACACAGGAGAACAAGGCATTTTGAAGGTATTTTATGAAGTGCTCTGTTAAAGCCAAGCACTGGAGTAGAGACAAGCAACTGAATTTCCCCCAGTTGCCTTACACAATCAGCCAATCCATGATAAGATACTAACAAGTGTTTGGAACAGTGCTCTACACATAGTAACCGCTCAGTAAATACCATTGATTGGTGACTGATGGCATTACTGATGCTTACTGTGTGTTCTGCACTTGGGAGAGCACTGTAGTTCCAGTCCCTGCTCTTTTACCTCTTTAGGAGATTTCTTCCCCACTGATTTTTTTACCTCTCTCCCTTCAGTCAGTCCACACTCCTCCTGCTCCCCTTCAGCTCTTCCATCTTTCCCTGCAGTATCTCAAGAGGAGATCTCCTGTCTCCTCTCAAAATCCACCCTGTCCACCTGAGCCTCTGACCCCATCCCCTTTCATCCTATCAAAACTCTTGCCCCCTTCCTTCTTCACTCCCTGACCACCATTTTCAACTGTTCACTCTCCAGTGGCTTTTTCACCATTGCTTTAAAAAATGCTCATGTCTCCCCAGCCTAGAAAAACCCTCCCTTGACCCCGCATCTACCTCCAAGTATCGCCCCAGCGTCCTCCTACCATTCCTTTCCACACTCCTTGAGTGAGTTGTCTGTTGAGTGACCCACCGTCTCAAGTTCCTCTCCTCCAACTCTCTCCTTGATTCCCTCCAATCTGGCTTCCGTCCCCTTCACACCACAGAAACTGCCCTCTGCTCCATCCTAAGCTTCCATCCTAATCCTCCTCGACCTCTCATCTGCCTTCAATTCTGGAAATATTAGACTGTACGCTCCTGTAGACAGTAAGCTTGTTATGGGCAGGGAATGTGTCTACCAACTCTCTTATATTGTACTCTCCCAAGCACTTAGTACAGTGCTCTGCACACAGTAAACACTCAATAAATATGATTCATTGATAAGCCAACCTTGGCTTCACTGACACTGTCCTCTCCTGGCCATTCATTCTCAGCCTCTTCTGTGGCCTCCTCCTCTGCCTCCCACCCTCTGAAAGTGCAGTTCGCTCAAGGCTCAGTTCTGGGTTCCCTTCTATTCTCCAACTACACTCATTCCCTTGGAGAACTCATTTGTTCTCATGGTTTTAACTACACTTTCTATGTAGATGATTCCCAAATCCACATCTCCAGCCCTGATCTCTCTCCTGTTCTGCAGGCTCACATTTCCTCCAGCCTTCAGTACATATCTACTTGGATGTCCCACTGACATCTCAAACCTAACATGTTCAAAACAGAACTGCTCATCTTCCCATCCAAACCCCATCCTCCCTTTGACTTTCCCATCATTATAGACATCACCGCAATTCTTCCTGTCTTACAAACTCATAACCTTTGCATTATCCTCGATTCATATCTCTCACTCAATTCACACATCCTGCATCATGTTGGTTCCTCCTTCATCCCATTGCTAAAATCTGCCCTTTCCTCCCCATTCAAACTGCTCCCACATTGATCCAATACTCAATGCATGCAACCCTTTTTGTTTTTGTGGTTTTTTATGGTATTTGTTAAGTGCTTACTATGTGCCAGGTGCTGTACTAATTGGTGGGGTGGATACAAGCTAATCAGTTTGGATACAGTCATGTCTCACATAGGGCTCACAGTCTTAATCCCCATTTTTCAGATGAGATAACTGAAGCAAAGTGAAGTTAAGTGATTTGCCCAATGTCACAGATCAGACAAGTACCCATACTACCAGTAGGCCATGCTGTCTTGACTTCTTGCCAACCTCCTTGCCTCCTGTCACCACCCACTCCAGTCCACATTTCACTTTGCTGTCTGGATCATTTTGCTAAAGAAATGTTCAGCTGACATCTCCCCACTCCTCAAGAATCTCCAGCGGTTGCCCACCTACCTACTCATTAAACAGAAACTCTTTGCCATCAGCTTTAAGGAACTTAATCACCTTTCCCCCTCCTGTCTTCCCTCCTTGATGTCCTCCCAGCATGTTCACCTCGCTCATCTAATATCAAACTACTCACCGTACTTTGATCATGCTTATCTCGCAGCAGACCTTATCTCTGGCCTGGAACTCCCTCTTCATATCCAACAGACAATCACTCTCCCCAGATTTAAAGCTTATTAAAATTCCATCTCCCAGAGGCTTTGCCTGACTAAGCCCTCACTTTGCCCTTGTACTTGGATTTGCACCCTTTATTCACCTCACCCCCACAGTACTTATGTATGTCTCTGTAATTTATTTTCATATCCGTCTCCTCCTCGAGACTGTAAGCTCCTTGTGGGCAGGGAATGTGTCTACCAATGTGCCTACTCACTGTACCTCAATCATGTCTTAGAGGCCTTCCCAGACTGAGCCCCCTCCTTCCTCTCCCCCTCCCCATCCCCCTTGCCTTACCTCCTTCCCCTCCCCACAGCACCTGTATATATGTTTGTACAGATTTAATACTGTTTATTTTACTTGTACATATTTACTATTTATTTCATTTTTTTAATATGGTTTGTTTTGTTGTCTGTCTCCCCCTTCTAGACTGAGAGCCCGCTGTTGGGTAGGGACCATCTCTATATGTTGCCAACTTGTACTTCCCAAGCACTTAGTACAGTGCTCTGCACACAGTACGCACTCAATAAATACGATTGAATGAATGAATGAATGTCTATCTTGCCATCAGATTTTTGCCCACATTTTGCCTCTGTCCTGAAAAGCCCTCCCTATTCATATCCAACTATCACTCCCCCCACCCTCAAAGAATGCACATCTCCTCTAAGAGATCTTCCCCAACTAGGACCTCATTTCCTCTTCTGCCACTCCCTTCTGCCTCATCCTTGCACTTGGATTTGCACCCTTTATTCACCACTCCCTCAGTCCCATAGCAAACACGAACATATTGTAATTTATTTACAGTTTCCCCCTCTAACTGTAAGCTCGCTGTGGGCAGGAAATGTGTCTACCGATTCTGTTATACTCTCCTAAGTGCTTAGTTCTAGGCTCTGCACACAGCAAGCACTCAATAAATATATTGATTGATCTCCAAGGCTGCACAGATCATCCTCTTGCAGTGTCACTCGACACCTCTTCCCCACTCCTCAGACCCCTCCAATGCTGCTTCCTTCTGCCACCACAAGTAGACATTCCTGACCATAGGCTCTCGGGTCTCCACTGTCTCTCTCTCCATCTTACTGATTGGGTCTCTTGGCCCCCACTCCTCTGCTCACTCTCTTTGCTCCTCCCAAGCAACCCCTACTCAGCCCAGGGGCTGGTTTTCCTTCCTGACTGCTGGGGATTTGGGGGCAGGTGGGGCCTTCCAGGGGATGGGCCCGATAGAGTAGTGGGACAGAGGGCTGCCATGTTGGGGGCAGCCTCAGTGGGAGTCTCTCAGGTTTGTCAGAGGGCCAGGCTAGCGATGCTGGTCTGGCCAGCTTTTGGGCTCGACAGTCCCTCAGGCTGGCCTTCATGGCCGGAGCCCAGCCAGGACTCTGCGTGCTCCAGATCAGCTCTCCCAGAATGAACAGCTCACTCTCTGTCTCATTACCTCGTCTCACCTCCATCCATCACTCCACATCCTTTGAGCTTCCAGAATTCTGACCAGTTGTGGGCTGTGGGCTGACCGGCAAACCGGACACAACCAGTGTTGGTGCCTCAAAGGAAACTGGAGGCTCCCAGAGGGCAAGGATTGGGTCTTCCAACTGTGCATGCTCTGCACTCAGTAGGTGCTCAGTCATTCTTGTTGACTAGTCAGGTGTGCACTCTGTGGTTCAGCCAGATTTGCAGGCAACACCGAGTGACAGTGTGGAAAGGTCCTATTTGGAGGAGGACCAAGTGGAAGGAACAGCAAGTAGCAAGGAGTGCTATAGCTGAACCTGGTAGACTACTGCATCTGATTTATTCACGGGGAAAGTGCTGGGGTGGTGGGGGTGGAATTTAGGGAAAAGGCAGAGAACGCTGCATTGGATGAGAGCTGAGAATTTGTGGGGGGAGTTAGTATTACCAGCAGAGGTAGTAAGCGCTTATACAAATACCACATTATTAATAACAGTAGTAGTAGTAGGAGTAGTAGTAGTAGGAGTAGCAGCAGCAGCGGCAGTAGAAGCAGTAGGGGTAATATTGCTAACTTAGCGGCAGTGCAGCCTATTGGAAAGAGCACAGGCCTCTAAATTGAAGGACCTGGATTTTAATCTTGGCTCTACCACTTGCCTGCTGGGTGACCTTAGGCAAGTCACCTCACTTCTCAAAGCCTCAGTTTCCTCTTCTGGCACATGGAGATTCAATACCTGTTCTCCCTCCTCTTTTGACTGTGAGCCCCATGTGAGGCAGCGACTGGGCCTGACCCAATAAACTTGTACCTTCCCCAGAATTTAGCACAGTGCTTGGCACAGAGTAAACCAAATGTCACCATTTTTATTATCATTGTTATTAGCCATAGCACTTATAAAGCACCCACTTAGTTTGAAGCATTGCACTAGGTGTTTGGGAGGTATGTGATAGTACAGTGAAACATCCCCTCCCAAGAAGGCTCTCCCAGGCTCCTGGTGATGGGGGGCAGTTTAGTCTGATAGGGAGGGTCTCACTGTTATAAAATGGGGGGGTCTCCTCTTTGTTGGTGCTCACTTGTTGAATACATGGGGATGGAGGGTGGCAGTGCATGGGGCCAGAGGGAG
The DNA here is from genome assembly GCF_015852505.1 of Tachyglossus aculeatus. NCBI lineage: Eukaryota > Metazoa > Chordata > Mammalia > Monotremata > Tachyglossidae > Tachyglossus > Tachyglossus aculeatus. Next base: position 81,920,039 of record NC_052086.1, on the reverse strand, counting down.
GCTCCCAGAAACCCGGAAACACAGACCCGCTTTGGGAATGGCCGCCCCCAAGAGAAGTGGCCAGAGGGGACGGGGAACAACCATAGACCGGCCAGAGATTGAGGCTGGTCCCACTCTCCTATGGGTACCTCCCAAGTGCTCAGAGCAAGGCTCCATCCCCACAAGGAGCTTGGCCAATTGACCAAAACAAGCGGTGTGGGATAGGTGGACCAAATAGGTGGACCTTACCTGGAAAATGGCAATCCAGGCATAGCCGATATTGTCGAAGTTGATGGCACCGTTATGGGGGTTGACGTCACCAGTCCTGCAGACGTTGTAGTACTGGTTCCAGTTGACACAGGCGTGCCGGGAGACTGTGCCTGGAGGGGTGCCCTGTGGGCCAGGGGCCTCCCCGATACTCAGGTTGCACTCCAGGCGTTGCTCCTTCCACCGGGGAATGCCGGAGCATTTCTGCATGCCGTTGTCCCGGTGGGCCGAGCAGATGTACGGGTTCTCCTCCCCATCCTCTGGCTGGTAGTACGGCTTCAGGAACGTCAGGTTGTGGCTCCTGGGGACGGTGGTTGAAAAGGGGCCTCAGGCCTGAGCCCCTTCCTCCCTCACTCATCAATCAGTCGGTCAATCGGTGTTATCGATTGAGCACCTACTCAGGGCACAGCACTGTGCTAAGCACTTGGGAAAGTACAATAGAGTTGGTAGACATGATCCCTAGTCTCAAGGAATTTACATTCTAGCAGGGGAGGCAGACACTAACAGACATGATAGGGCAAGTGGCAAAGTGTAAGGATCTGAACATAAGTCATTGTGGTGGTAGCAGTAGTAATACTAACAGTATTAGCAGCAGGAGCAGTGGCAGTAGAAGCAGTAGGAGTAATAATGGTAGCCTAGTGGCACTGTGGCCTTGTGGAAAGAGCACAGGCCTGTAAGTTGAAGGACCTGGGTTCTAATCCTAGCTCTGCCATTTGCTGGGGATGGGGTGAGTACCAAAGTGCTTAAGAGGTGCAGAAAGTACACCAGGGACACAGAAGGCAGAGTGAATAGAAGGGAGAGATGCCCTGCACACAGTAAATGCTCAATAAATACAACTGAATGAATAGGGTGAGGATCATGAGGGTTTATTCAGAGAACGCCTCTTGGAGGAAATGTGATTTTAATATGGCTTTGATGGTGGGGAGAGTGGAGGTCCATCAGATATAAAGGGGGAGGGAGTTCCAGGCCAGAGGCAGGATGTGGACAAGGGGTTGGCGGTGAGATAAATGAGGTAGAAGTACAGTGAATAGTTTGGCCTTAGAGGAGTGAAGTGAGCATTCTGGGTGGCAGTGGGAGAGGGGTTTCTGTTTAATGTGGAGATGGACTGGTCACCATGCATGGCCACCATAGCATGGGGGTGCTCGATAACTGATTGGTTTCTGCTTTCCTGGATCAATCAATCAATCAATAGCATTTATTGAATGCTTACTCTGTGCACAGCACTGTACTAAGCACTTGGGAGAGAACACTATAGCATAGTTGGTAGACACCTTCCCTACCTACAAGGAAGCCATCAATATGCAGAACAACCCATCAAAAGGGGCCCAGTTGGGGCTGGGGCAGGAGCAGGCTGCCTGCCAGGGGGACAGGCTCTCTTGTCTGGAGTCATTCATGTCTGGAGTCAGTTGGCTTCCCCCATTCAGGTAGAAGCTCCTTGTGAGTAGGGAAGGTGTAATTTCTTTGTTTGGTAATTTCCAGTTGTCCTCCAAAAGGGCACTGCCCCAGTTGAGATGCAGTAAAGACTCATTAATCCTACCATTCATCATCAACAACTATCATTTGTCCTACCTCTCTCATCATCATCAATAAATAACATTAGTCCTACCACTTTTATTGTCATCAATAAATGGCATTAGTCCTACCACTCTCATCATCATCATCAATGACATTTATTGAGCACCTCCTGTGCACTCAGCACTTGGGAGGCCATACAGGTAGAAGTCATGATCTCTGCCTTGGAGGGACTGACCATCTAGTGGGGGAGGCTACAGCTAATTCAACAGGGTTAGATGGGAAGGTTAGCCCTCAACTGGAGGCTCAACTGAAGTGCATTATCCTTTCCAACAGTAGTAGTAGTGGCAGCAGTAGCATTGAGTAGCATTGAGAAGCAGCATGGCTCAGTGGAAAGAGCATGGGCTTTGGAGTCAGAGGTCATGGGTTCAAATCCCGGCTCCGCCAATTGTCAGCTGTGGGACTTTGGGCAAGTCACTTAACTTCTCTGTGGTTCAGTTACCTTATCTGTAAAATGGGGATTAAGACTGTGAGCCCACCGTGGGACAACCTGATCACCTTGTAACCTCCCTAGCGCTTAGAACAGTGCTTTGCATGTAGTAAGCACTTAATAAATGCCATTATTATTATTATTATTATTAGTAGTAGTAGTAGTAGTAGTTGGAGTAGTATCAAAAATAGAAGCAGTGATATTAGTAATATTAATAGCAGTAGTAGTAGCAGCAGTAGTAGCAGAGTAATAGTAGAAAGTAGTATTAGCAGTAATAGCAATAATAGCAGGGTAATATTAGAAGTAGTAGTAACAGTAGTAGTAGCAGTAGTAGCAGAGTAATAGTACAAGCAGTAATAGTAGTAGTAGCAGCAGCAGTAGTAGTTGCAACTTTAGATTACGAGCCCCATGGACACAGGGATTAATTAACAAATACCATAATTAATTTCTTAATTAGGAGTAGCATTTATTGAGGCCCACTTGATGCAGTACACTGTACAGAGACCCTGCAGGTGCTTGTAGCTCCCAGGACCCATCTCTTTTAACAGCCCACTACATACGCTGTCTCCCCGGGATCTTGCCCCACCTATCCTCCACATCACCAGAAGCCCCCGTTCTGGCCCCATCTCAACCACTTCAGTGGGATGGAGAGAGTGGCAGTAGCCCGGCACCGCCCACGGAGAACTTCAGGAAGACAGTGGCAGCTGCTGCTGCAGCGCTTACTGTGGCCATGGTGGTGACTGTGGACCCTGAGCCCTGAGAAGCTGAAAATTCTGCTCCTGTAGCCACTGCTCCCTACTGAACTCTGTTTTCATCTTTCTTAGTCTTTCTTTGTCTAAATGTTTTCTTTCTTCTCTGCTAGTCTGTTGCCAGTCCCCTCTCCCCTCCTTATTTTTAGATTGTGAGCCCTTAGAGAGACAGGGACTGTGTCTCATTCTCACTTCTGTATTTTCTCCAGGGCTTAGCACAATGCTTAGAGCAAGCACTTATTAAATACCATATGACTACTACCACTACCTGTGCTGCTGTACTGCAGACCACTGGTCTGGAATCCAGAGACCCAGGATTGAATCTCAGCTCTATTTCCTGCCTGGTGGGTGACCTTGGCCAGGGCACTTGACCTATCTGCACCTGTTTCCCCATCAGCAAAATGGGGATATTACGACCTGCCTTTCTCCTGATCTTTTGGGGTTGTTATGAGAGGGTCATGAGATAAGTGCTGTGAGAGCATTTGGGGAATAAAAGCACTATACAACAACCAAGGTATCACTGAGACTACGGAATGAAGAAGGGATCTGGGCCCTGTCCTCAGGGAGCTTATTCTCTATCAGAGGTGATGTCCTCTCACTGAGGGTCCTGGAGAGGCTACAGGGTAATAATAATAATAATAATGGCATTTGTTAAGTGCTTGCTATGTGCAAAGCAATGTTCTAAATGCTGGGGGGGAAACAAGGTGATCACGCTGTCCCATGTGGGGCTCACAATCTTAATCCCCTTTTTACAGATGAGGTAACTGAGGTTCAGAGAAGTTAAGTGACTTGCCCAGGGTCTCACAGCAGACATGTAGGGGATCCAGGATTAGAACCCATGACCTCTGACTCTCAAGCCCGTGTTCTTTCCACTGAGACATGCTGCTTCTCAAAGGGTCATTGTAAACCCATCCCTTCTGGCACCCCACAAGGAAAGGGAGGGAGGAACATCCAGCCAAAGAGGAGAAGCAAGGCAGTCAGATGGAAAGAGTGCCAGGGGACCTGAGTTCTGAGCTGGATTCTGCTGTGATCTCGGGCTTCACTTTGCTGGGCCTCAGTTTCCTCATTCATTTATTCAATTATATTTATTGAGTGCTTACTGTGTACAGAGCACTGTACTAAGCGCTTGGAAAGTACAATTCAACAATAGAGACGATCCCTGCCCACACTGGGCTTACAGTCCTCACCTGTTAAATGGGGTGGGGGTCCTAGAAGAGAACTTTGGGAGGTGGGCAGCAGGCTGGAATCTGGGACCTCTAAGGTAGAGCTCAGAGACTGCCACTCCCCCAGGGCCTGGGGGAGTTGCTGCCTCTCCGTGTGGGCTCGGGCCAGGGGTGCAGAGAGGAGAGTGCATCTCGCCACCTTCAGTGCCTGTCTGCAGCCCCTCTCCTCCAGGATACTTGCCAAGGTTTCTGCTTCCTCCAACCAGGTGCCAGCATCCACACTCCCATCTTGGTGAGGAGGCTAAGACATCTTCCAGCCCCATGATGGCACCCCTGGAATTGTACCCCTGAGGATCCGAGTTTTGGCCCCCTTGCCTGGATGTCATCCCAAGCCTACATCCTCTGCCTGAGTGTGAGAGTTCTCTGAGGGCCGGGGCAGGGTGCTTCCCTCCATTGCACACTCCGTGTGCTCTGTAAGGAGATCTGCACACAGTAGGGGCTCAAGAAGGCCAACCCTATTGCAATCGAGCCCGCACACTTTGTGCCTCTAATTCCAACCTACTCTCTGTACCTGGACCTTGTCTATCTTGTCACCAGACCCTCATCCACATCTCGCCTGTTGCCTGGAAGGCCCTCCTCTTCATATCTGACAGACCACAGCTCTCCCCATTTTCAAAGCCTCATTAAAAGCACACCTCCAAAAAGGGGCCTTCGCCAACTAAGCCCTCATTTCCCTTACCCACACTCCCCTCCAACTTCGCACTTGACTGTGTACCCCTTAAGCACTTTGAAACTCACCCCAGCCCCACAGCACTTATGCGCATGTCCTAATGCTCTATCACTTCCTTTATCTGTAATTTCTTTTAATGTCTGTCTCCCCCTCTAGACTGTAAGCTCCTTGTGGACAGGGATTGCATCTACTGGTCTATTATATAGTATGTTCCCAAGTGCTTATAACAGTGTTTGGCACAATAATAATAATTGTGGTATTCATTAAGTGCTCACTATGTGCCAAGCACTGTACCAAGTGCTGGGGTAGATACAATGTAATTGAGTTGGACCCACTCCCTGTCCCACGTAGGGTTCACAGTCTTAATCCCCATTTCACAGATGAGATAACTGAGACACAGAGAAGTTAAGTGACTTGCCCAAATTCACACAGTAGGCAAGCGGTGGAGCCGGGATTAGAACCCAGGTACTCCTGACTCCTAGGCCTGAGCTCTGTCCACTAGACTACGATGTGTCTCTAAAGTGCTCCATCAATGATATCAATTGATTGACTGATTGTTCTGCACACAGTAGGTGCTCAATAAATATGACTGATTGGTTGATTGATTGAAGAAATGCTACTGACTGAATCAGGCCATTCAAGGAGAGAGGTGAGCAGCCTGGGCTGCCTGGTGAGAATGATTCCTGAGAGCCATAAGCTAAGAATGGCTACTTCGGTGCCAACACTGTATGTTCCATACTGGATGTTAGTGGAGCAGGCAGTGGTGTGGCTGGGGTGGCCTGGGACATGGCTATTGTCCCTGAGACCAGGGTGCTGGAGGTGCTGTGGCAGAACCCTGGCTAGGGTGGCACCGCAGGGCCCGACTTCATGCCCCTCCAGGCAAAGCCAAGACGTGGGCCACTCCCCATCCCACCCTGTGGACAGTCCCTGGCTCAGGGTCCCACACCCAGGCTGTGGGGCCCTGCAGTTGACTCCCACACAGAGGGGTCACTGTTGGACATGGACCATACACACCAGGGGTCCCCACCTCCTGACAGGCCAGACTCAGCCACCTGGACCACCTCCCCTCCCCAGTGACCCCAGGTGTTTCCCCCTTCCCCCTCTCCCTATGGGTCCAGTCTCTCTGTCCTCTCACCTCAGCAGGCCCCAGTCCCCCACCCCAACTATGGCCCCAGCCATCCTGCCCCCGACAGCCCCAGCCATGCTCCCCCATGGCCCCCCAAGAAGAAGTCCATGGACCCCTCAATCCAGACAGGCCTCTGGTGTCAGAACATCCTGACCTAGATCTGGCCATGTTTACTCTTTGAAGGAAGGGCTGGGGAGGAGGAGGATGAAGAGTTTGGACCCTCAGAGACCCCAGACCCACCCTGTGGGACTCAGAGCAGTATGGAAACCATGCAGATGACAGAGAGTGGGATGTGTGCCCTAAGGGGATGGGGGCAGGGGCAGGGGCCAGGGGACTAGGGCAAGGACAGAGACAGAAGGTGGGGTGGGAGGTAGGCGGAGGGCAGGAAAAGAGGGCTAGGTGAGGGGGCAGCGAGTGGGGTACTGGGACAGGTTCAGAGGCCTTGGCAGGACCAGGCAGCAGTCACAGGGCAGGGGTGGGGAAAGGGGGCAGCAGGCAGGAGACAAGGACTGGGGCAGGGACAGGGAGAAGAGCACAGTGGCAGAGACCGGGACAGAGAGAGGGGTAGGGGCTAGGGGGAAGTGGGATGGTGTGGGGGCAGGAGCAGGGGCATGGGCTGGTGGTGCCCAGTGGTACCTGGCAGTGTCGCTGTCGAGGAAGCACCTGTTTCTTAGCAGGCCGGCCCACAGCTGCACCGCAACGACGCCAAAGACAAAGAAGACGAAGCAGCAGAGCAGCAGCACGTTCCCCAGCATCGGCAATGTGTCCAGCAGCAGTGTCACCAGAATCCGCATGCCTGAGGGTGGGTGGAATGAGAAGGGCCGCACGGGGAGAGTGCTGGGAGGGAGACCCATGTTACCAAGCCTGACAGAAGGATGGACAGGACAGCCACTCCCCGGGGAGGACTGACCCACTTCCTGGGAAGGGGGAAGGGGCATTGCCAGGGGAGGCTTCGCCCTCTGACCCCTCAGCTGAGCCCTCAGTCCCATGGTGGGTGAGGAGGGGGCAACTGCCAAAGGGCAGAGGTCAAAGGACCAAGGACTGAATGGGCAGAGGAGCTAGACCCTAAAGGTCAAAGGAAAAAGTGACAAAGTGAAGGCAGAGTCCAAAGGGGTAGGGTTAAACAGCCAAGGAAAAGGGCTAAAAGACCAAAAAGACCACATGTAGGGGGAGAAGGTCCAAAGGGTGGCACTGGATGGAGGGCATCCCTGTGGTGGCAGAGATGTCTCTCCCCACTCTTGGAGGTTGGGAATACACACATACACCAAGTCTCACACACACACGGACACGTTCATACACGCACAGTCATGACCAAACATACGCATGCATATACACACAGAGGCTGCTTACACTCACACTCAGCAGTCGGGGCAGAACAGGATCTCAGACAAGATCTGGGATTAATGCCCCCATCCCAGTCTGACCCTATCCTGAACTCCTCTCTGGGGTTACCTGCCCGCCAGGGACCTCTGGACCAAAGTGCCTAGCTTTCTCCACTGACCCTCAACCTGCCAGTCAGAACCCAACACACACACAGCCCTGCCCCTGTGGCCTCCAGTTGAGTGCCAGCCATTCGGGGCCATGAGAAATAGTCCTCCTTCTAGGAACGGGCCTGATGGCTGAGCAGATACCTGGTCTATATCATCCACTACACTCTTTCCCAGGGCTATAGCCAGGGTGGAACAGTGTGACATCGTTCAGTCTGCCCTGCCACTGAATCAATCAATCAATCAATCGATCATATTTATTGAGCCCACACTGTGTGTAGAGCCCTGAACTAAGCACTTGGGAGTGTACAGTGTTATAGTGTTGATAGTCACGTTCCCTGCCCACTATGTCTAGAGACATTACTATAAGTAAATAAATTACGGATATGTACAAAAGTGCCGTAGGATTGAGGGAAGGGTGAATAATCCAAGTGCAAATCCAAGTGCAAGCATGATGGAAAAGGGAGTGGGAGAGGCAGAAATGAGGCCTTAGGGAGGGAAGATTTTTTGGAGAAGACGTTCTGTTCAGTAGGTTTTGAAGACGGGAAGTGATCATGGGATACGAAGAGGAATGGAGTTCCAGGCCAGAGGGAGGACATGTGCAGGAGGTCGGCAGTGAGATAGACAAGATCAAAGTAGTGAATAGGTTGGCATTAGAGAAGCAAAACTGTGCGGGTTGGGTTGGAAATCAAGGAGGTAAGGTAGGAGGGAGCAAGGTGATTGAGTGCTTTAAAGCCAATGGTAAGGAGTTTGATGCCGAGGTGGATGGGCAACCACTGGAGGTCTTGAGGAGCTGAGAAACATGGATAGAACATTTTCATAGAAAAATGATCTGGGCAGCAGCATGAAGCCCAGACTGGAGTGGGGAAAGACAGGTCAGCAAGGAGGCTAATGCAGTAATGCAGGTGGGTTAAGGTAGGTGCTTGGATTAACGTGGTAGCAGTTTGGATGGATAGGAAAGGGCAGATTTTAGCGACGCTGTGAAGGTTGAACCAACATGATTTGGGGACAGATTGGATATGTGGGCTGAATGACAGAGATGAGTTAAGGATAATGCTAGGGTTACAGGCTTGTGAGCCAGGGAAGATGGTGGTGCTGTCAATCGTGTTGGGAAAGTCAGAGGGAGGGCAGGGTTTGGGTGGGAAGATGAAGAGTTCTCTTTTGGATATGTTAAGTTTCAGATAGGGATAACCTGAAGGCAGTAAGAAATGTGAGACTGTAGAGGAGAGAAGCCAGAGTGGAGATGTAGATTTGGGAATCATTCTTCATAGAGATGGTAGGTGAAGGTGTAGGGGAGAATGAGTTCTTCAAGGGAGTGGGTGTGGATGGAGAGTAAAAGGGCACCCAGACCTGGGCTTTGAGATACTTCTACAGTTAGTGGGTGGGAGGCGGAGGAGGAACCCACAAAAGAGACTGAGAAAGACCAGCCAGAGAGATAGGAGGAGAAGCAGGAGAGGACAGTGTCAATGAAGTCAAGGTTAGATGACGTTTCCAGGAGGAGGGAGTGGTCCACAATGTCGAAGGCAGCTGAGAGGTTGAGGAGGCTTAAGATGGAATAGAGGCTGTTGGATTTGGCAAAAAAGAGATCATTGGTGGCAGTGGAAGGAAGGGGCGGAGGTCAGACTGGAGGGAGGTTGAGGAGAGAATTGGAGGAGAGGAAGTGGAGATAGCAGATGCAGACAATTCACTGGAGGAGTTTGGAGAGTAATGGTCAGAGGCAGAAGGGGCGTTAACTGGAGGGAGCCATGGGGTCAAGGGAGGATTTTTTTTAGGATAGGGGAGACATGAGCATGTTTGAAAGAAATGGAAAATACCATCTCCAGCCTGAGATGGTCCTCTCTTATCTTCAGGGACTGTCCTTGGGCTGGTACCAGGGCGGGACCTCAGACTGCATGACACTGTTTTTCCCCTAGCTTCTCCAGACTGAGATGATCCCCCTGACCATCCCAGGGTCTGCCCCCCAGCTTGTGATTAATTAATTGATTAATTAGTGGTATTTGTTGAGTGCTTACTAAGTGCCAGGCACTGTTCTAAGCACTGGGATAAATACAAGTTAATCAGATTGGACACAATCCGTTTCCCACCCGGGGCTCACAATCTTAATCCCCATTTTGCAGATGAGGTAACTGAGACCTTAAATGACTTGCCCAAGGTCACACAGCAGATGAATGGTGGAACAAGGATTAGAACTCAGGTCCTGCTGACTTTCAGGCCTGTGCTCTATCCACTAGGCCACACTGCTTCTCAAAGTTTGTCAGGGGGTCAGGGAGACATGAGCATGCTGGAAAACAGTAGGGAAGAACATCTCTACCTTGAGTTGGTCCTCTCTCACCCTCAGGGTCTGTTGCTGGTCTGGTACAGGGGTGGGACCTCAGACTGCATGTCACTGGTCCCCCCCATCAACCCTGGGGTCTGACCCCTGGGTGATACAGGTACAGGACCTCAAACTGTGTGACATTGGACTGTTCCCAGCCTCTCCAGCCTGAGATGGTCCCCCCCGCCCCAACCCCTGACCCTTAGACTAGGTGACATCTGTCTGCTCCAGCCTCTTCAGCCTCAGGTGGTCCTCATGGTTGCCTGGGCCCAGGGGGATGTCTGGCTCTGAAGTCCAGGGAGCAGTCATTAGCAGGACTGGGGGCAGGGACAGGGTCTTACCTCTTCATCTTCTCATTACCATGACATTTAGCACAGAAAATGTTTAATGTATAATATTACCAGTCTGCTGATGATGACGATGATAACTTACTACTACTATTACTATTTATAAAAAGAGGCATAGTCTAATGGTAAGAATATGGGCCTAGGAGTCTGAGGACATGGAGTTTAATACAGTCACTGCAACTTTCCCTCTGTGTGCCTTTGGGCAAGTCACTTAGCTTCTCTATGCCTCAGTTTCCTCATTTGTAAAAGTAGGGATTCAAACTCTGTTTTCTCTCTCTCCATATTGTGAATCCCATGAGGGCCAGGTACTGCATCTGACCTGACTAACTTGCATATGTCGTCAAGAATCAGGATACACTTTTTCTGAGCAGGATCATCAGAGGAGTAGCATGGCCAAGAGAAGACAGCAGTTGCCTGGCAGTCAGAGAAACTGGTTTCTAATTTTGGATCTGCCAGTTGCCTGCTGGGTGACCTTGGACAAGTCACTTCACTTCTCTGTGCCTCAGTTTCCTCAGCTGTAAAACTGGGATTCAATACCTGTTCTTCAGACTGTGAGCCCCATGTGAGATAGGGACAATGTCCAACCTGATTAATTTGTATCTACCCCAGAGCTTAGTACAGTCCTTGGCACATAGGAAGTTCTTAACAAGTACCATAATTATTATTGCTATTGCTCTGCTAATATTGCTAATTATATGGTGTCATCCTTGATTCCGTTCTCTCATTCATCCCACATACCCAATCCATCACCAAATCCTGTTGGTCTCACCTTTCACAACAACTCCAAAATGTGTCCTTTCCTCTCCATCCAAATCACTACCATGTTAGTATGATCTCTCATCCTATCCTGACTTGATTACTGCATCAGACTCCTTTCTGACCTTCCAACCTCCTGCCTTCCCCACTTCAGTCCACACTTCACTCCACTGCCTGGGTTATCTTTCTACAGAAACGGTCACAACATGTTACCCCACTCCCAAACAAATCTCCAGTGGTTGCCTATCAACCTCCGAATCAGACAAGCACTCCTCACTATTGGTTTTAAATCTCTCCATCACCTTACCCCTTCTTACCTCACCTCCCTTCTTTCCTTCTACATTCCAGCCCACACACTCTGCTCCTCTGATGCTAACCTTACCACTGTCTCTCGATCTTACCTGCTTTGCTGCCGACCCCTGGCCCTCATCTTACCTCTGGCCTGGAACATGCTCCCTCTTCAAATCCTCCAAATAATCACTTTTTCCCTCTTCAAAGTCCTACTAAAGACACACCTCCTCCAAGAGGCCTTCCCAGACTGAGCCCCTTTTCCTCAGCTCCCCCCACCTTCTGCGTCACCTCGACTTGCTCCCTTTGCTCTTCTCCCTTATATATATATGTATATATCTATAATTTTACTTATTTATATTGATGCCTGTTCACTTGTTTTGATGCCTGTCTTCCCCCACCGCCCCAGACTGTAAGCCTGTTGTGGGAAGGGATTATCTCTTTTTATTGCTGTATTGTACTTTCCAAGTGTTTAGTACAGTGCTCTACACACAGTAAGTGCTCAATAAATATGATTGAATGAGTGAATGAATAATTCTACTACTACTTTTACTATCACGAGTAACACTTGTAATACTATTTCTACTACTAATTTAAGAAATACTACTACTACTGCTATTACTACTTCTATTATCTTTATTAATTGTGCTGTTTATTAATCAATTACTATGTGCTGAGTGTCAGAACAGACAGAAAATGAGAAAATGGGTCCCTGAGATCGGACCCAGGCTTTGTTCCATACTGGGCTCACAGTGGAAATTAAACGGACTTATAGTTGAAATTTACTCTCCCCATTTTTTACAACAAAGACAATTTCTCCTGCTTGTATTCAATAATGGTTCTGTGATCTGGGCTGACACTAGTGCTAAGGCCAGCATCTTGTACCGAGGCTTCCAAGCCCCTGTCCCCCAACCCCCAGATAACTGGGGGGGTTCCACACTTCTGGAGAACCAAGATCCAGACAAGACAACCGGCCTCAACATTGATGACACTGGCCTCTACCAGTGCAGCCACCTATTCCTGCTTCCTGTCTACCGGGCAGCCATTAAGTCTGTGGATGATAGTGGCTCTCAAACCAAAGGGCTAATAGTAGCCAAACAATCCAGGCATCAGCAATAAAACCCACCCGTCAGTGGTGTTAACTGAGCCAGAGTCCTAGGCTCTTGGGAGAGAACAATCAATAAAACTGGAATACACCCTCCAGGAGGTTACAACCTAAACAGGGAGGTAAAAAGACACATTGTTTTGAGCAGAGGGAGGAGTAGGAGGAGGTGAGCCTGCTGTTGGGTAGGGACCGTCTCTATGTGTTGCCAACTTGTACTTCCCAAGTGCTTAGTACAGTGCTCTGCACACAGTAAGCACTCAATAAATACGATTGAATGAATGAGAAAGAGCAGAGCTTTTGACAGATCCAATCGTGTGTCCTGTAGATGGTGTGCCCTCTGTCGAGTTGGTAAAGATGGGCTGTACTGGCCTCAGTCAAGAGGCTTCAGGGCCTCAGACCAGTGTGGGGATGTTGATTCCAAATGCTCAGCACCAATTTGTGCCCTCATCCCTGCCTGTCAGGCTCCTGCCAAGGCCTGGAGCACCGTGACAGAGGAGGCGGGCAGGGGTGCACCCCAGAGGTTTGCATGCCCAGACCATTTCTGGCCCAAGGGAGTGCAGCCCCAGGCTGGTGGTGGGCCAGGTTTGGTAACCCGGCCAGCGGTGGCCCCGGTAGCCTTTGAGGTCTCCCCAGTTTGCTGTAGCCAGCCAGTCTCTGATGTTCCCACCAGGTCTCTCCAACACGCAGGAAGTTCTAGGTGGGTGTTTGGTCAGAAAACAGCATGGGAAGTGGTGTGTGGCCAAGTGGAAAGAGCAGGGCTGGGAATCAGAGGACCTGGGTTCTAATCCCAGCTCTGCCAACTTGTCTGCTCTCTGAACTTGGCCAATAATACTATCAATAATAATAACTGTGACATTTGTTAAGCACTTACTGTGTACCAGGCACTGTACTAAGCACTGGGGTGGACACAAGCAAATAAGTTGGATACAGTCTCTGTCCCATGTGGGGCTCACAGTCTCAATCCCCATTTTACAGATGAGGTAACTGAGGCACAGAGAAGTGAAGCGTCTTGGCCAAGGTCACATGGCAGACAAGTGGCAAAGACAGGATTAGAACCCATGACCTTCTGGCTCCTAGGCACATGCTCTATCCATTATGCCATTTCACTCCTCCCTGCCTCAGTTTCCTTATCGGTAAAATGGGGATTAAATACATTCCTGTTCTCCCTCTTCCTTAGACTGTAAGTCCATGTGGGGCAGGGATCATGTCAAACCTGATTATCTTGTATCTACCCCCAGTAGTTAGTACAGTGCTTGGAACATAGTAAGCACTTAATAAGTACCATTGAAAAAAACGAAGAAACCCTGCAGCAGCAGCAGCAGCAGGAGCTGAGAACAGAACTAAGGATTACTGACTCAACTAAGGATTACTGACTCCCAGAGCTGGGCTCTTCCCCCAAGACTAACAGCAGGGTGACTGGAGTGGTTGGGGGTTCCAATTTCCTTTTCTTCTTGGAGCTCCACCTCTCCTTTCCTCTTGGAGTTCCACCTCCTCTGGGATCTCAAGCATATCTGGCAATGCCACTCTCGGGCCCTAAGTGCCATTACAGGCCAAGCAGGATCTCAAAAAAGAAGATTCTCATCCTTACCCTCCTTATAATAATAATAATGACATTTGTTAAGTACTTACTATGTGCCAAGCACTGTTCTAAGAGCTGGGAGAGATACAAGGTAATCAGGCTGTCCCACATGGGGCTCAGTCTTAATCCCCACTTTACAGATGAGGGAACTGAGGCCCAGAGAAGTGAAGTGACTTGCCCAAAGTCATACAGCTGACAAGTGGCGGAGCCGGGATTAGAAACCATGACCTCTGACTCCCATGCTCGGGCTCTCCTCACATGTACCCATCCTGGCCAGAGGCAGAGCTCAGCAGAAGGGGAAGACAGGCACTTGCCCTCAGGGAGCTTTCAGCAGCTTCAAATGTTTTATTTATCATTATTATTATACTCATTAAGCACCTAATATGTGTCAAGCACTATTCTAAGTTCTGGGGAAGATACATGTTAATCAGTCTGGACACAGGCCCTGTCCTCCACGGGGCTCACAGTCTAAGGGGGAGTGCAGGCACTAAATCCCCATTCTACAGATGAGAAAATTGAGACACAGAGCAGTTCAGTGACTTGACCAAGGTCACACACCAGACAATGGCAGAGCTGGGATTAGAGCCCAGATCTTCTGGCTCCCAGTCCTGGACTCTCTTCATTAAACCACACTGCCAAATGGCCAATAGGTGGCCGAGTAAGACCATGAGGTGGGAAGGGGAGGAGAGTGACCCGGTCCCAGCCAGATCCTGGACTTGGGTAGGCTGCTTGAGGAGGCTAAGACAAAAGGAAAATCTGAACAGCTGCTCAGTGAGGAGCCCAAGTGGGAAACTGGCACTGGATACTAGGAGTAACAGATGCCACAGTGCAGCCTCTAGACTGTAAGCTTTGGGTGGGCAGGGAGCATGTCTACCAACTCTGTTGTATCGTTTTGTTAGTACAGTGCTCTACACACAAGAAGCGCTCAATAAATACTATCAATTGATTGATTGATTCTAGCCAGGCCCCCTTGGACCTGGACCTGAATACAACTGGGACTGTCAGTGCCACCCTGGCGTGGTCAGTCCGTGACACCACCCTTTCTGCAAGCTCCCTGCAGGAAGAGATCGTGTCTGCCAACTCTATTGGATAGTACTCTTCTGGGACCTTAGTCTGGGGCTGGGCACAGGGTAAGCGCTCAGTAGATACCATTGATTACTTGATTGGGCAGGGAATATGGCCTTTCCCAAGTGTTCCATTCAGTGCCCTGCACCCAGTGGGTATTCATTTTTTATTTATATGAATTATATTAATATATTTATATGTATTCAGTTGGAAGGTGGCTGAATAGATTTTATATATGCATATATATATATATATATATATATATATATATATATATATATAACATATACACACATACACATACATATTCTCTGACACCAGCCCCAGCAGCCCTTATCTAGACCTGCTCTTGGAACTTCTTTAATCAATCAATCAATTATTCCACTACATGCAGAGCACTGTACTGAGAGCTTGGGAGAGAACAATAAGAACAATACAAGAGATTTAGCAGGCACATTCCCTGCTCATACGAGTTTAGTCTAGAGGAGGAGACAGACATTAATGTGAATAAACAATTTATAATATATTATTTAACAATATGTACATAAGTGCTGTGAGGCTGGGCGTAGGATGAATATCAAAATTTCGAAGGTCACAACCTTAGTGCATGGATGATACAGAAGCGAGAGCGAAGCGGGGAAAGGAGGGCTTAATTGGGAAGGCCTCTTGGAGGCGATGTGACCTATAATGCCTTCTTTCCTGGTGGCATTGGCCGTCACTAAGCTGTGCTCCGGGTCTGTGGACTAATTACCTCTGCGGCTCCTCTTTGGGTAGCTGCCAGGACACACCAGTCCAGGGAGATTCTGATGTGCTCAGCAGTTTCCATGGAAACACAGCTCTCCTGTGCCCTCTCATTAAGGGAATCCCTGGGTTTGCTGGCGCTTTGGCGGGAAGAGCTCTCCCTCCCTCCCACTCCCCGCAGCTCAGATGCTGCAGAGAGAAACATTTCAGTCTTTGACAGCTAATCTGCCCGGATAAGGAACGATACCCAGGAGGCTGGGGTTTTGGCGGGGGTGGGGGGTGGGGGGGGGAATAAAGGGTTCCCAATAATAATAATAATATTTAGTAAGCATGTACCATGTGCTTAGTACAGTGCTTTGTACATAGGAAGTGCTTAATGAATATCATTGATTGATTATTGAGAAGCAGCATGACCTAGTGGATAGAGCTCAGACCTGGAAGACAGAAGGTCATGAGTTCTAAACCCAGCTCCACTACTGGTCTGCTGTGTGACTTTCAGAAAGTCACTTCCCTTCTCTGTGCCTTAGTTCCCTCATCTGTAAAATGGGGATTAAGACTGTGAGCACTATGTGAGATAGGGACTGTTCCAACCTGATTTGCTTATGTCTATTCCAGCTCCTGGAACACTGCCTCGTACATAGTAAGTGCTTAACAAATACCAGAATTATTATTATGCTGTAATAATAATATTACTTATATGCTGTAAGCATTGGGGTAGGTACATGAGAATCAGCAGATTTTACATAGGTTCAATAGGGAGGCTGTGGATGTTGAGATGGAATTTGTGAGTGTGGGGGCAGGGGGATGGGTAAGATGACTCAGAAAAGCCTGTATAGTCTTCGGGTAAAAGTCAGAGAGTTGGCCCCTGTAGCTGCCTTCCTAATCTCCTGGTTCCGCTAGACTGTAAGCTCCTCTAGCTGTAAGCTAGACCGTAAGCTCATTATGGGCAGGGAATGTGTCTGCTAATTCTGTTGTATTGTACTCTCCCAAGCATTTAGTACAATGTTCTGCACATAGTAAGCACTCAATAATAATAATAATAATGATGATGACATTTATTAAGCACTTACTATGCGCAAAGCACTGTTTTAAGCACTGGGGAGCTTACAAGGTGATCAGGTTGTCCCACGGGGGGCTCACAGTTTTAATCAATCAATCAATCATATTTATTGAGTGCTTACTGTGTGCAGAGCACTGTACTAAGCGCTTGGGAAGTACAAGTCGGCAACATATAGAGACAGTCCCTACCCAACAGCGGGCTCACAGTCTAGAAGGGGGAGACAGAGAACAAAACCAAACATACTAACAAAATAAAATAAATAGAATAGATATGTACAAGTAAGATAAATAAATAAATAAATAAATAGAGTAATAAATATGTACAAACATACATACTTATATACAGGTGCTGTGGGGAAGGGAAGGAGGTAAGATGGGGAGGATGGAGAGGGGGGCGAGGGGGAGAGGAAGGAAGGGGCTCAGTCTGGGAAGGCCTCCTGGAGGAGGGGAGCTCTCAGTAGGGCCTTGAAGGGAGGAAGAGAGCTAGCTTGGCGGATGGGCAGAGGGAGGGCATTCCAGGCCCAGGGGAAGACGTGGGCCGGGGGCCGATGGCGGAATAGGTGAAAACAAGGCACGGTGAGGAGATTAGCGGCAGAGGAGCGGAGGGTGCGGGGTGGGCTGTAGGAGAGAAGGGAGGTGAGGTAGGAGGGGGCAAGGTGATGGAGAGCCTTGAAGCCCAGGGTGAGGAGTTTCTGCCTGATGCACAGATTGATTGGTAGCCACTGGAGATTTTTGAGGAGGGGAGTAACATGCCCAGAGCATTTCTGGACAAAGACAATCCAGGTAGCAGCATGAAGTATGGATTGAAGTGGGGAGAGACATGAGGATGGGAGATCAGAGAGAAGGCTGATGCAGTAGTCCAGACGGGATAGCATGAGAGCTTGAATAAGCAGGGTAGCGGTTTGGATGGAGAGGGAAGTTGCGGACCTGAGACCGGCAGGTTTTGGTGATGGCTTGGATGTGAGGGGTGAATGAGAGAGCGGAGTCGAGGATGACATCAAGGGTGCGGGCTTGTGAGACGGGAAGGATAGTAGTGCCATCAACAGAGATGGGAAAGTCAGGGAGAGGACAGGGTTTGGGAGGGAAGACAAGGAGTTCAGTCTTGGACATGTTGAGTTTTAGGTGGCGGGCAGACATCCAGATGGAGATGTCCTGAAGGCAGGAGGAGATGCGAGCCTGGAGAGACGGGGAGAGAGCAGGGGCAGAGATGTAGATTTGGGTGTCATCAGCATAGAGATGATAGTTGAAGCCGTGGGAGCAAATGAGGTCACCAATGGAGAGAGTGTAGATCGAGAACAGAAGGGGACCAAGAACTGAACCTTGGGGAACTCCCACAGTAAGGGGATGGGAGGGTGAGGAGGAGCTTGCAAAAGAGACTGAGAATGAATGTCCAGAGAGATAAGAGGAGAACCAGGAGAGGACAGAGTCTGTGAAGCCAAGGTCAGATGGCGTGTTGAGGAGAAGGGGGTGGTCCACAGTGTCGAAGGCAGCTGAGAGGTCGATGAGGATTAGGATAGAGTAGGAGCTGTTGGATTTGGCAAGCAGGAGGTCATTTAATCCCCATTTTACAGATGAGGTGACTTAGGCACAGAGAAGTTAAGTGATTTGCCCAAAGTCACATAGGCGGAACCGGGATTTGAACCCATGACCTCTGACTCCAAAGCCCGGGCTCTTTCCACTGTGCCACACTACTTCCCTGCTTCACTCACTAAATACCACTGACTGATTGATTGATTGTCCAGGTAGCCTGCCATTTCAGAATACCAGCTGGGGTACTGAAGCACTCAGACACCCAGGGTCCTGGTATGGATTCTGAGTTCCAGAAGTCCTGAGGGCCAGATCAGTTTCATCAGCTAAATGGGAGATGTATTGATTCCCTATGAAGATAGGTTGCTGCTGACCCTAGAGATACAATTAAAAAAAAAAACTTAGCTAGCATCCTTTCTCCGGTGGTTTACAACTCAGAAGATCAGGGAGGAAGAGTTGGACAAGGATGAGTATGCGTTGATGTGAGGAGAGAGCAAGCATGAGACAGAGAAGATGAGCAGAGAGAGAAAGGCAGAGAGAAGGAGAGGAGGGAGAGAAAGAAAGGGAGGAGGAGCAAGAGAAAAGGAGAAAGAATGAGTGATGAGAGAGTGAGAGCATGAGAGAGTTAAAAGGGGAAAGTAGGAGACTGAAAGAGAAAAGAGATGAGAGGAGAAAATGAGATGAGAAAAAGAGAAAAGAGCAAGAGAATGAGAGAGATGGAGAGGGGATCGAGAGAGAGGGAGGAGAGAATAAGAAAAAGGGGAGAGCAGAATGATAGGAGAGAGTAGGAGAATGAGAGAGAGGAGCCGGTTTTGCCAGTAACAGGACCTGACAAACGTCTGAAACTTGACCAGCCTCCTTGTAATTTGAGAACTCAAAAATTCCACAATTCCTTACAATTAGCATTGAGATTTTCTGCCTTCTTGCCTGCCAACTCCCTGCACCCTTTACTCTACAGCTTGTTCCTCTACAGGAACCCCTACAGAGGTTCACCGCACCAGTCTGCAGGCAGGAAACATGTCTTATCAACTCTGCTATATTGTACTCTCCCAAATACTTAGTGCAGTGCTCGGTCCACAGTAAGGGCTCAGTGAATACCACTGATGACTGATTGTACTTCACTCTTATGCCTCAATCCCCTCCCTCTCACTGCCCTGCCAGCCTGAAACTCGTCTTCTGACTCAACGGGCGGACCCCCACTCTCCCCACCTTCAAAGTCCTCCTAAAACCCCTCCTCCTTCAGCCAATCTTCCCCGATTAATTCCCATTACAAGCTCTACCCCCAACCAGTCAGTGCTAGGACATATTCATTGTGCATACTCTCCCTCAGTCCTTATGTCCATATGTATTATCGATTGATTACACAATCTATTTATTCTTATTACCTGTGAGTCAATATTTTCACAAATGTCTCCCCATTAGATAGGAAGCTCCATGTGGGCAGGACCCATGTTTCAAGCTTCTTTTGGTCTTTCTGGAGTGCTCAGTCCAGTGCCCAGCCCCCAGAGGGAGTTCAGTAGATACCTTTCTAAAGATGGCTACTGTAAAATTAATAAATAATAATAATAATGATGGCATTTATTAAGTGCTTACTATGTGCAAAGCACTGTTCTAAGTGCTGGGGAGGTTACAAGGTGATCAGGTTGTCCCTCGGGGGGGGGGCTCACAGTCTTAAACCCCATTTTACAGATGAGGTAACTGAGGCACAGAGAAGTTAAGTGACTTGCCCAAAGTCACACAGCTGACAATTGGCAGAGCCGGGGTTTGAACCCATGACCTCTGACTCCAAAGCCCGGGCTCTTTCTACTGAGCCATGCTGCTTCTCTAATTATTTATTAGAAACTGAATTTAAGCACTGTAAATGAGTTCCCCATGAGAAGGGTCAGAGAAACCAGGAGGAAACAACACATGAAGCTTTATAAGGCTAAAACCTGAAGGGAAACAAGTTTTATAAGGCTGTTTTGTCTTCCACAACCTTCCCGAATTACACCCAATATGACAGAAGACAGGTTCTGTTTTGGTTTGTGGTAAGCACCAACTCAACATCCAACTGTACCACTTCCGTGTCTATTTATATTTATCCTCAACCCTTGTGTATAGATGTTTATTCAACTGTCTATTCTACTGTTTATTCCACCTCCACTGTTTGTGAATGTTTTCAGGTCTGCCTTCCCTACTGGAGTGGACGTTCCTTGTGGACAGGGTTCTTGTCTCGGGACTCTGTCATCATTTTCCAAGTGCTCAGCGCTCAGCACAGTGTCTGGCATCCAGGGGAAGCTCAGTAAGTACCATTTCACCATTTCTCCCTATTTCTCTCCTTGAACCAGTGGCAGCAGTCCTCTCCAGCTCCCTTTCCTCCAGGTGGTCAAACGAAACCCTAGGGGTTCCCCACTGCCTTACCCACCACAACTCCCTGAGCTAGGGACTAAGTTTAATTCTCAGCTGGGGCCTTGGTTCCCAGCACTTACTAAAGTGCTGGGCAAACAGTAGGCACTTAATCAATATCATTACTACTGCAACAACTACAACTGTTGACAAAACATGATTTTTGGATAACCCGGAATGCGATTGCTGTGTTGCAGGAAGAAAATTTCCTCACTAGACTAAAAGCTTCTTGAGGGCGGGGGTCAGGCCTACCAATTCTACTGGACCCAGATGAGCACAGTGCCCAGCACAGTGTTCTGACAAGAGTGAACCCTCCACCAATAACACAGATGGGTTGATGGACTGACTGCTGTCTGATTGTTCAATTGCGAAGAATTTGAGGTTTGGGAAGGCCCAGCTAGAGGTTGTGGGGAGATGACTGGGGTTTGGTTGGGAAACCTTGGAAAAGCTCTCAGTCTAGAGTAGGGAGAGAGGGGCTGTAACCTGGGAGATGAGCATTGCCAGCTTCCCCGGGAGGACCGTCTTTTGGGCCAGGCTCCCTGGGAGGTGGGTGGGTGCCAGGAATGGGCCAGGCCCCAGCTACTTCACTGTTTTCCCACGGGGCTGTGACCCACCCTGGTGGGTCTGGAAAGAGGGATCTGCCAGGCTTGGACAGTGCAACCCCCAATAATGTTGCATCCCAGGGCCAGCATCCCTGGGTTTGAGGGTGCAGGAAGAATGGCGGCTTCCCTGTCAGCCCCATCCTGCCCATCTCCATCTGCTCTGGGACTGCCCTCCCCAGCTCCTACCCTAGCGAGCCCCGAGCCCTGAGTCCCAAGCCCCAAGCCAGAGCTTGGGCACCAAGCCCCAAACCCTGAACCACCAGTCCGAGTCTGAACTTAGGCCCCTAGCCCCGAACCGTGAACCTTAAGCCCGAGCGCCTAGCCCTGAGCCCTAAGCCTGAGCTCACTCTCTTGGGGAAATGTGGATGGAGGCAGTGAAAGCCCATGACCCTGGTAGGGGGGACACCTCCAAGTCGCTGGAGGCTGGGGTCATGGGGGCCACAGATGCCATGGGGCACATAGAAGTCATGAGGATCACATGCTGGAGACTCACCCTGTTGCCCCCAGCCCTTCTGGGCCTCGGGGCTGAGCCCAGCTGTGAGGTAGCCCCTGTGTAAGCTCAGGAATCCTTTTGACAGCTCAGTAGTCCCTGCAGTCACCCAGTAGCCCATGCCGAAGCCAAAGACCCTCCCATCCTGCTCCACAACTCTTCCCTCCAGGTCTGGATAGCTACTCTGGGCCACACCCTGCCCCCAGAAAGAAACCCACATAGTGGTCAGCCTGGCAACCACAACACAGGGCATGGTGCAAAACACAACACTGAACACACGATACTTCACACACTATACCTAGACACCATATACCCAGAACATACAACAGTGAATATAGGCACATGATGAACACAGCCAACACTACACACATATGACAGTCACATAGTGTACACAAACAATATTGTTCATACAACAGCATCTCCCTCCCCAACATGGACACCAGGGACTACACATAACACTTCATCTACAGTAAAAACAAACACTATACTCCCACTACATAGTACATATGTACAAGACTGTACACACATCATACAGACATGCCTTGTGCACCCCATGCCCAGTGTCCACCTTCAGTGACAGACATGCGCAGGGCGCACTCTCATAACACTCTTCACATACAAAACTGTAGGCCCAGAGGATACACACCATGGCCTGTGCCCACAGTCATGCATACCCACATGGCACAGTGGACATATAGGTCACTGTACAGACAGACAGACACACACCTGTGTAGGCGAGTGAGAGAAAGAGCCTAGGGGAGCTGGGGGTGTTTAGCCTGAAGAGGAATAGGCTGAGGGCGGAGGAATTACCGTCTCCATGTCTTTGGTGAGCTCCCTGTTTCTACGGAGAATCGAATGAAAAGAAACAAGTTTCAATGTGGGAAGCAGGGGTAGGACTGTGTGGTGAGGACCAGAGACTTTCTGGGCTACATCCGAGCCTGGAGGAGACCCCCTGGCCTGGGGAGTTTTCCTGCAGGGGCTGACGGTGACAAGGGTGTAGGGTGCCTTGCAGGGGTGTGATGCTTTGGGATCAGCCTGAGGCCATACACAGTCTGGTTACCTTGGGGGGATCTGGGCCCCCACCTACTCCTCCTCCTCCACCTCGTTGGGAGCAGATGTACACGTAGGACTTGTTGAGCTTCTACTGGGTGCAGGGCACTGCTCTGAGAACTTTGGAAAAGTCCAGCAGAAACACAGACCGTCTCCCTGTCCGCACCAAGCCTCGGCTCTAATATGGGAGACTGCCTTCCAGGGGTGGGTTGGTGTCCCCTCCTGAGCTGCTGCTCCCAAATGGGAGGGACCCTTGAGCCGATTGGTCAGTGGTATTGACTGAGTGCCTACTGAGCTCTCAGTGCTGAACTATTTGGGAGAATACAACAAAAGCCGGAGAGACATCCCTTGTTCCCAAGCAGTTTACACTTTTACAGAGGAGATATCGATCAATTGATAATATTTGGGAAAGTACAAGAGAATTAGTAGACATGATCCCTGCCCTCAAGGAACTGAAAGTCTAGCAGGGAAGACAGATACTAAAATCAATGACAAGGTGTTATGAAAATATTTACCAATGGTGGAATTGGAGCCCCTCATTTACTTGCATAACTGGCTCTCCTCCCCCAAGACTTCCCTGACCCTGACTCCTGAGGGTAAGTAGCAGTCATGGCCTGCATGGGGTAGAGAAAGGAGAATGGTCAGAATGAGCTCAAGCTCATGATGGGGATGAGGAGTTTCTCCTCTGAAGAGAGGCAAAGGGAGAGGTTACCATAATTCACCAAGTGCCTTTGGTATGTAGCCCTTCGGAAAAGGCCTTCGACCTAAGTTTGGGTCTCGCGAGTCCTCTTATCTTTCTCTTCCTTCTCCTCCCCCTTTCCTCCTCCTGTTCTTTTTTTTCCTTCTACTTCCCTACTATTAGACCTAATTCACCAAGTAATAATCCCTTCCTTGTTTTTGGGTTGCAGAAATCATGCCAAAAAGAGGGGCAATTATGCAAGTAAAAATGGTAATGCAATTGAATAGACATCTATTGACCAGGGGCTGGTGGTGCATGTTGGGATGCTGTGACTTGGTGGGTGGGGGAGGTCGGGAATTAATGAGGTCCATCCTCCCTCCCACCCTATTCCCCTATCCCCCAATCTGATCTGCACCTGCCAGAGGTTTTGTCGGCCCGCTGCCAGTATGCCAGGACACCTGTAGACCAGAAGGCTAGTAGAACAGGAAGTTAGTAGACCAGTAGATCAAAGACTAGACCAGAAGGCCAGTGGTCCAGTAACCAAAAGTTATAAGACAAATAGTCCAGTAGCCTAGTAGACCAGAAGGCTGGCAGTGCTGTGGATCAGAAGCCAAAGGACAAGAAGACCAGTAGGCTACTAGACCAGGAGAACGGTGTACTAGTAGACCAGTAGACCATAGGACTGTAGACCAGCAGGCCATAAGTCCAGCAGCCAAAGGTTAGAGGAAAAGAAGATCAGTAGATTGGTCAGAAGGCTAATAGACCAGTATACCAATAGATCAGTAGACTAGCAGATCAGTAGACCAGTGGACCAGAAGGCAAGTAGACCAGAAGACTAGCAGACCAGTAGACTAGAGGACCAGAAGGCTTAAAGACCAGTAGACTAGTAGACCAGTAGACTAGTGCACCAGTTGACTAATAGATGAGTAGAATAGTGGATCAGAAGGCTAGTAGTCCAGTAGACTACTAAATGAGTAACCAGAAGGCCAGCAGTCCAGTGGACCTTAAAGTCTCTGTCAGTGAGCTTGATAGTGGTGAGAAGGGCTTGATAGGGGTCAGATCAGGTCTTTGCATGGCCTGAGGTCAGCCCCTACCTGCTATGACCGTAGACCTGACAACCAGACCTGGCCCTCTGAGAAGCTTCTCTGAACCCATTGAGGACCAGGGATTCAGCTTCTCTAGAGAAAAGGTGGTGGGTTGAAGAGGAGGGGGAGTCAGAGAGGGAGGGAGGGAGGTGAGGAGCGTGGACCTGCTGCCCATGTCTTGGCTGGGGAAATGCAGGGATGGGCCCACAGGAAGGTGGGAATGAGTTGGGGGCTAAGAGGCAGGTTGAAGAGGCAGACTTACTGGGCACACGGTTGATGGCTCTGAGGGGCCTGAGCACGCGGATGGTCCGGATGGCTGACAGGCTGACGTTGTGTCCATCCAGGGAATATTCCATCATCCTGCAGGAGAGAGACACACAGAGACAGAGAGTGATTCAGAGAGACAGAGGGACAGGAAGAGAGGTGCAAAAAGAGACAGAGAGACACACAGAGACAGAGACAGAGAGATACAAAGAGGTTCAAAGGCAGAGCGGGACAGGCAGGGGCACATACAGAGACAGAGAGACAGAAAGAGAGACAGAGAGAGGACCCCCAGTCAGGGCTGCTGTTCTGGCCACAAAGTGGTCCCGGATTCAGAGCTGAAGATATCACCCTTCAGGGTGCTCCGTCAGACCTCCAATCAGTGCAGACTCTGCCCCGCTCACCATCCTACCCCCTCCCCAACTCTCTTCTCCAAACCCTCAACCCCTCTCCTTCAAATCCACTGCTTTAAAGGGGTGGTGAACTCACTGTGGGCAGGGAATATGTCTACCAAATCTGTTGTATCGTGCTCTACCTAGGGCTTAGTACAGTGCTCTGTACCCAGTAAACACTTAATGAATACAATTGATTGATTCGTGGAGCACCCACAAGGGAGGCAGCCCCACGTAATGGAAGAAGTGGGGGACTGAGGGCCTGGAGACTCAGCTCTGAATTTCCATTTTGCCTCTGATCTGCTGTATGACCTTGTGCAAGTCACTTAACTTCTCTGGGCCCCAGTTTCCCCAGCTAGAAAATGTGGTTGAGATTTCTGCACTCTCTCCCTCTTAGACTGTGAGTCTGTGGACTGTCCAAAACTGAACTCCTCATCTTCCCACCCAAACCTTCCCTTCTTCACAACTTCTCTCATCACTGTAGTCATCACAAGCTCACAAACCTTTTTTTTGGAAAAAAATGGTATTTGTTAAGTGCTTTCTATGTATCGAGCACTATCCTAAATGCTGGGGTCGATACAAGAATTTTTTTTAAATGATATTTGTTAAGCACTTACTATGTGCCAGACACTGTTCTAAACCATGGGGTAGATGCAAAGTAATCAGGTTGGACAGAGTCCATGTCCCACATGGGGCTCACAATCTTGATCCCCATTTTACGGGTGAGATAATCAAGGCCCTGAGAAGTAATGTGATTTGCCCAAGGTCACACAGCAGACAAGTGGCAGAGCTGGGATTAAGACCCCAGGTCCTGGATTAGATTGTAACTCAAAATTAGATTAGATTAGATTTGAACTCAAGTAAATTCGATGGGACATAATCCCTGTCCCACATGGGGCTCACAGTCAGGTAGGTGGAAGAACAGGTATTGAATCTCCATTTTATAGTTGAGGAAACTGAGGCACAGAGTGACTGGGTGACTTGCCCAAGGTCAAAGTTTAGCCAAGATTAGAAACCAAATCCTCCGGTTCCTAGGCTCGTGCTTTATACACTAGGCCACGCTACTCTGGAAGGACATAAGAGAGCTGGAGAAAGTATAGTGAGAGAAGGGGAGCCAAGATAATCAGGAGTTATTAATTGACTGATTGATGTCAGTTTTTGGCTTTGTATTTCTCAAGCACTCAATATAGTGCAGTGATCTGACACAGCTGTGACAGAATTCTGCTACCCAGACAGCACACTGACTGACGATGCAGTGAAAGATAGGGAAAAAGAAACCAGAATCAAGAAAGCCATTCCATCCTTTGGGAGACTGTCCAGCAGAATGTGGCGGAAGCATGATATCAGGCTCCAGGACAAACTAGAGGCCTACAGAGCTGTAGGATTATTCCTCCTTCTCCACAGCTGGGAGACCTGGGCCACATGTAGGTGCCACATCCAATTCCTTGAGCAGTTCCAGCAGTATCACTTATGGACCCAATATCAGGTGGGAAGATCAGATCACAAACAATGAAGTTCTGGAACATAGTTGGCTTCCTGACATCAAAGCTCTGCTCACCTGAACACAGCTATCCTACGTGGGACATGTGCAGAGAATGAGCAACAACAGAAGACTCAAACAGCTGCTGTTCGGAGAGCATAAATTAGGAAACTGAAAGCCAGGAAGGCAGAGAAAGCATTTTAAGGACATGGGAGAACAAAGCCTCAGACAATGCTGCATCCCAGCTGATATAACTGGGAGCCAATTGCTAGGGACAGACCTGCAAGGTCACAGTCATCAAAAAAGGAAGCAGCTCTCTTTAAGCAATAGAGAGAAAAGGAAGCAAAAGAGAAAACATTGGCAGGCACAGCAAACATGAAGCACAGCACCACAAGGGTCAACTTTTTGTGTGCTCAAGGTGGCTGGGACTGT
Organism: Tachyglossus aculeatus; assembly: GCF_015852505.1. Lineage (NCBI taxonomy): Eukaryota > Metazoa > Chordata > Mammalia > Monotremata > Tachyglossidae > Tachyglossus > Tachyglossus aculeatus. The sequence continues at coordinate 81,892,899 of NC_052086.1, read as the reverse complement.
GGGTCTCGCATTGGTCTTCCCAGCCAGAGAGGCCCTCATAGGTGAAAATCACCATCGGCTGCGTCTTTGACCACGAAGGATGGCTGTATGCATGTGCGTTACACTAGGTCCAGTCGGTAGCCCTACACCACCTGTGGGGCACTGGGGGTCCTGATGGATTTCATGATCTCCCCCTTCCTGAGGAGTGATGGATAGTCTACAGTTCATCAGCACGTTATTCCAATTATTTTTCCCTGGGAGCATCAAGGGCCTATTAAATTCAAAGCACTATACTTTGAATAGTGCTTTGGGGAGCCCCACAGAAACAAGGCCTTTATTCCCTACCCACAAGAAGTTTATAGTAGAATGGAAGCAACAGACCTTAAGTGTTTTGCATAGAGTGCAATAAGTGGGAGCTGGAGGGACACTAAAGATCAAGTAAGAAGGAGCTCATATGGATCGGGATGAAATAGCTGAATAAATAACTGAATGCTCCAGTCATGCGCTGTAAGCTCGTTGTGAGCAGGGAATGATAAGCAGAGTGACCTAGTCGATAGAACATGGGCCTAGGAATCAGATAGATCTGGGTTCTAATCCTGGCTATGCCACTTAGCTACTGTGTGACCTTGGGCAAGTCACTTAACTTCTTTGTGCCTCAGTTACGTCATCTGGAAAATGGGGATTAAGACTGTGAGCACCCCATGGGACAACCTGGTCACCTTGTTACCTCCCCAGCGCTTAGAACAAAGCTTTGCACATAATAATAATAATAATAATAATAATGATGGCATTTGTTAAGCACTTACTATGTGCAAAGCACTGTTCTAAGTGCTGGGGAGGATACAAGGTAATCAGGTTGTCCCATGTGGGGCTCACAGTCTTAATCCCCATTTTACAGATGAGGGAACGGAGGCACAGAGGAGTTAAGTGACTTGCCCAAAGTCACACAGCTGACAAGTGGAGGAGCCGGGATTAGAACCCATGACCTCTGACCCCCGAGCTCATGCTCTTTCCACTGAGCCATGCTGCTTCTCAAGTAAGCGCTTAATAAATGTGACTATTATTATTATATAATAATAATATAATATAATGTTATAATATTATTATAATAGTATTTATATTGTGCTCTTCCTAGCATTTAGTGCAGTGCTTTGCACACACTAAGGGCTCAATAACTATGATTGACTGATTGATTAATGTATGAATATACAGGTGTCTGGAAGAAGGAGACGTGGCCTAGTGGTAACAGCTCAGGCCTGGGAATCAGAGAAACTGGGTTCTAATCCCAGCTCTGTCAATTGTCTGCTGTGTGATCTTGGGGAAGTCACTTCACTTCTCTAGGCCTCAGGTGCCTCATCTGTAAAATGAAGATTAAGACTGTTAGTCCCCAAGAGGGTTCTGGACTGAGTCCAACCTGATTAGTCTGTATCTACCCTAGCATTTAACTCGGTGACTGGCACAAAGTGCTTAACTAATCAATTAAAAAAACCCCTAACTTTCCCTTTGGAAAAATAAAAGAGCTCTAACAAAAGCACGATATTATTATTTTTAAATGACTAAATAAACATATACATCTGAACCTAAGTGCTTTAGAGATGAATCACATATAAAAGAGCTAAGGGCAGGTGTTGAAGTGCCTAGGTTGTCAAGAATTAATCAGGGAAGGTTCTCTGGAGGAGGTTGTGGTTGTTGTGGTACTTGTTAAGAGCTTATTATGTGCCAAACACTGTAGTAAGCACTGGGGTAGATACAAATTAATCAGGTCAAATTTAAAGGGGGAGGGAGAACAGGTCTTGAATTCCCATTTTATTGTTGAGGAAACTGAGGTAGAGGGTGACTTGCCCAGGGTTACACAGCAGGCAAGAGATGGAGCCAGAATTAGATCCCAGGCCTGCTGACTCCCAGTTCTGTGTTCTTTCCACGAGCCACACTGAATGGGATCAGGAGTCAAGAGACCTGGATTCTGATCTTCGCTTTACCTCTAGCCTGCTGTGTGACCTTGGGCAAGTCATTTAACTGCTCTTTGCCTCAGATTCCTCATCTGCAAAATGGGGATAAGATTCCCATTCTCTCTTCCTCTTAGGTGGTGAGTTCCATGTGGGACGGCAACTGCTTCTGATCTTATTATCTTGGATCTGCCCCTGCGACAGGGCAGGCCAGCACCAGCTTCCTGCGGCAGGCAGGACTAGTCAGGGTTTTGCCAGGTCCAGGGTGCACCTCAATCTCGCCTGTCTCTCCACCGAACCCTGGCCCACGTCCTGCCTCTGGCCTGGAAAGCCCTCCCTTCTCAAATCCTCCAGACAATTACTCTCTCCCCATTCAAAGCCTTCCTGAAGGCACATCTCCTCCAAGAGGCCTTCCCAGACTGAGCCCCACTTTTTATCTCCCACTCTCTTCTGCGTCACCCTGACTTGCTCCGTTTGCTCTTCCCCCGCCAATCCCAGCCAACAGCACTTATGTATATAGCTGCAATTTTATTTATTTATATTGATGTCTGTCTCCCCGACTCTACACTGTGATCTCTTTGTGGGCAGGGAATGTCAGTGCTTAGAACAGTGCTAGGCACATAGTAAGCGCTTAACTTCTAGACTGTGAGCCCACTGTTGGGTAGGGACTGTCTCTATATGTTGCCAATTTGTACTTCCCAAGCGCTTAGTACAGTGCTCTGCACATAGTAAGCACTCAATAAATACGATTGATTGATTGATTGATCATCATTATTATTACTGTTGTACTGTAGTTTCCAAAGAGCTTAGAATGGTGCATTGCACACAATAAATGCTTAATAAATATGATTGAATGAATGGGGGGCCCCTGGCACCAGCTTTGAGGCCAGGTTTCACTGACTAGTGCTTGGCTCCAGCTGGGATGTGCTTGGGACATGACCCCTACCCCAGGGGCTCCCCCCCTCCTGCCCGTTCCCCCATTGCCGTCAGCATCCAGTGACCAACCCAGCTATGACGATGAAGAAATCCAGGCGGTTCCATGTGTCTCCCAGATAACACTTCTGCCCAAACACCCCCAGGGCGATCATCTTGGCCACCATCTCCACAGCAAAGAAGGCAAAGATGAAGTCATCAAACGCCTGGCATCCATGGAGAGACACAGAGAGACAGAGACAGAGGCACATCAGATGGGGCTCTTCCAATGGGTCTTAGCAGGGGCTGGTGGGCCGTAGGGAGGGCCATACCCAGACCCACACCGAGGAACCCAGTCAGGCTCTGGGGGCGGACCCACCTTACATATGGCCAAGTGGAGGTCCAGAGAGGAGTTACGCCTTCCTGAGGACACCCAAAAGGTAAGGTATTGTCCGAACCACCCCCCTGCCCGGGTTCCCTGGGAACCCTGGATTGTGGTCCAGCTCGGTCCTGGCCTGCAGGGTGACTTTGTGCTCGTCATTTAGCCTTGCAGCCCTCAGTGCTCTCTTCTGGGAAATGGGGAGAAGATAGCTCCGTCTCTCTCCCTCTTTCTCAGCCCTCCCCATGTTGGACAGGGGCTGCGTCTGACCAGATTATCTTGTCTCTTTCTAGTGCTTAGCATAAAGTAGGTGCTCAGTATAAGCCATAATCGTAGTTCTGATTCTGATAATTAGGGACATTCAGTTAACCCGCATGCCCTAGTGGGAGCAGGAAGGAAGGGGGAAGTGGGGATGAAGTGACTCATTTCCTTAATGGCTGAGGGTGGCAGACCTCCTCAAGAGGTTGTGTGTGTAGTATGTGTGTAGAGGGGCGGGTGCGGGAGGGGGACAGGAGGCAGGTGAGGTGACCTGCCCCCTGCTCCCCCGCCAGTAGCAACCCAACCAGCATCTGTCATAATCAATCAATCAGTCACCCAATCAGTAGTATTGTTGAGCACCCTTTGTGTGCTGAGTACTGCATTGAGCACTTGGGAGAATACAACAGGTTAGGTAGATATGACCCCTGCCAACAAGAAGCTCACAGTCTACTACTATAAGCAGAGCACAGTACTAAGGGCTTGAGGAAGCAGCATGGCATAGTGGACAGAGCGGGGCCTGGGATTTAGAAGGCCATGTGTTCTAAACCTGGCTCCACCACTTTCATTCATTCATTCAATCGTATTTACTGAGTGCTTACTGTGTGCAGAGCACTATACTAAATGCTTGGGAGGCCATAATACAATGGTATAACTTGTCTGCTGCATGATCTTGGGCAAGTTACTTCACTTCTCTGTGCCTCAGTGATTGAGACTGTGAGCCCCATGTGGGACAGGGATTGTGTTCAATTCAATTTGCTTGTATCCACCCCAACACTTAGAATGGTGCCTGGCACATAGTACAAACTTAAGAAATGCCACCATCATCATTATTATTATTATTATACTAAGGCAGGGATAGGGAGATTAAAGATGAAAGATTAATCAGAGAAGGCTTCCTGGAGGAGGTGTGATTTCAGGAGGGCTGGGATGACGGGTAGAGCTGCATCTTTTAACAGAAACCACTGAAGCTGGGCTGGGAGGCACCCCCTGGGCCTAGGGGTAACTATGAAAGCCAAAGAAGCAAGTTGCCTAGTGGATAGAACATGTTCCTGGGAGTCAGAGGGACCTGGGTTCTAATCCTGGCTCTGCCACTTGGGTGCTGTGCGACTGAAGGCAAATCACTTCACTTCTCTGGACCTCAGTTTCCTCATCTGTAAAATGGGGATTAAGACTGTTAATCCAACGTAGGACATGGGCTGTGTCCAACTTGATTAGCTTGTACCTATCCTAGTGCCTGGCACATAGTAAGTGCTTAACAAATACCATGAAAAAAAATCAGTCTTTGAAACTTGGCCCTGCTTCCTCACAGTTCATCCTCTCAGAGACCGTTAGAGCAGGGAGATACTTCCTGACCCTCCACCATGTGCTGCCCCGGTGAGACCCTCAGACCCCTCTTGCAATCATCTTCCTTGTAGGAAGGGCCTGTGAAGACCCTGGGGCAGTGGCTGGAACCAGTCTGAGAGGGCTACCGGCTTCACCATCAACCTCTGATGGGCCCTAGTCCTAGGAGCTTGTGGCCAGGAGCTGCAGCAGGTTGGGGGGGAGGGCTCTGAGACCTGGAACTAATCAGGTTCCAAGTGACCATTCAGTTCCAGGATGGGCAGCTAAGAGCCCCACAGTCCCCAGTGCACTGCACTGTGCCCAGCTCCCAGCCTGCCCTCTGCCACTAGACTGTGAGTTCCTTGAGGGCAAAGAGAGCACATCTTCCTACTGCTGAACTCTTCCAGGTACTTAGTACATTACCCAGCATTCAGCATTACCTGGTAGACTGTAAGCTTCCTGCAGGCAGGGCGTGTGTGAATGTGTGTGTGTATGCACCTGTACTCTTCCAGGTGTTTAACACAATGCTGATCACTGAGAAAACACTTGGCAGATGTCACTGACCAATGGATAGATATATTGATTGATTGATTGACTGATTGATCCTTGGGTTCTGGTACTCCAGAAAGGGGCTGGCCTGTGGCTTTAGCCCTCAAGTTCAGTGGAACCACCCTCCCCACACTGTAGGGCCAGGGAGGGCTGGACCAGACCCCTCCACTGGGCTCACTTGGGGCCCCTTGTCCTCTCCTGGCATATCCTGCCCCCCCGCCCCGCCCCTGCCCCCTCCTGCTCTTTACCTCCACCCCCACCTGCCCTGCCACTCCCCCCCCCACCATGCTCCAGAGCCATGTCTCTCCGGTCCCTACCTCCAAGACGGCACAGCGCTGGGAGCGGCACTCCACGTCCTCACATGGCCGGAACATGCCCAGGGTGACACAATTCAGCAGGATGGCCAGCATGCTCACGTGCTCGAACCAGGTGATGTGGATGGTTAAGGAGACTCTTGCTGTGGGCTGGACCAAGGGCAGGGGCCGGGACAGTGAGGGGTGGACCGGGAATGAGGCAAGAGGGCTATCTTGGGACGTCACCCTGATTTGTTGGACTCCCAGAGGACAGTGGCAAGGAAGGGAAAAGTCTGGCTTAACTGAGCAACTTCCAAGAAGGAATTGTGATCTCTTCTCCTTATGTGCTGCAGCCTGATTTCCCCACTATGCCACAGCCTGATTTCTTCCTTAGTTTCGCAGCCTTGTTTCTCCTTATGTGCTGCGGTGTGATTAAGTCCTGGACACGCAGCCTGCTTTCTCTTCATGTGGTGCAGTCTGTTTGCTCCCCCTCTGCTCTACCCCCTCCCCACCCCACAACATGTGTGCATATATGTACATATTTATTATTATATTTACTTTATTAATGATGTATATATATATATCTATAATTTTATGCATTTATACTGATGCTATTGATGCCTGTTTACTTGTTTTGATATCCGTCTCCCCCCTTCTAGACTGTGAGCCCATTGTAGGGCAGGGATTGTCTCTTTTTGTTGCTGAATTGTATTTTCCAAGCGCTTAGTACAGTGCTTTGCACACAGTAAGCGCTCAATAAATACAATTGAATGAATGAATGAATGGTTTATCTCCCTGGATTTCACAGACTGATCTCCCTATGAGTACCCCAGCTGAGTTTTCACTGTGTGCCTCCCCATGGCTGCAGCCGTGTCAGCAGCAGTATGAGATTCTGCAGCAGCCCCAGCTTCGGCTCCCACCCTGACTCTAGCCCCAGACCAGTGACCCTGCGGCGGCAGTGGACTGAGATTCCCTTGTTGCCCCTACCTTGGTCCCAGCCTGAGCTTCAGTGACCTTGCGGCAGTGTGGGTAGGGGCCTGAAACTACCATGTGACCCCAGTGGCAGCCCCAGCCTGTGCCCCCATGACCCCGCAGCAGTGGAAGGGGCCTGAGACTCCTTTGTGTCCCTGAGCCCCAGCCCCAGCCTGTGCCCCACTAACCTCGTGGCAGCAGCAGTGGCCTAAGACTCTCCTGTAAACCTGGCACCAGCCACAGGCTGTGCCCCGGTGACCCATGACAATGACAGCAGGGTTCTGGGACTTCCTCATGACCCCAGTTCCGGCTCCAGCCTGAGCCCCAGTGGCCCTGCAGTGGCAGGAGTGGTCTGAGACTTCCCCATGACTCAGGCACCAGCCCCAGTCTGTGCCCCTGTGACCCCACAGTGGCAGCAGTGATCTAAGACTCCCTCATGGCTCCAACCCCAGCCCTGGCCCCAGCCTCTACCCTAGCGAACCCACAGTGGGGTGGCAGGGGTCTGAGATTCCCTTGTGGCCCCAACACAGGTCACAGTCTGTGACCCAGTGACCCCGTGACAGCAGCTGCAATGCCACCCTGGGACTCAGTGAGCCCATGGAGGTGGTGGCAATGGTCTGAAACTCCTTGGTGACTCTGGCACCAGCTCCACCCTGTGCCCCAATGACCCTATGGCAGCAGCGGTCTGAGGCTCCCTCATGATCCCGGCACCGGCCATAGATCCACCCTGGGACCCAGTGAGCCCATGGCCATGGTGACAGCAGTGATCTGAGACTTCTATGTAAAGTTGACACCAGCTCCACCCCACCTCAATGACCCCATGACCCCATGGCTCCCCTTCAGTGACCCCATGGCGGCAGTGGTCTGAGACTCCGCTGTGGGCCTGGTGATTGCCTCAACTCCACCCCAAGTCCCAGTGACTCCAGTGGTCTGAGAATCCCTCATGGCCCCGACCCAGGTTCCGACCTGAGTCCCTGCGACCCGATGGCCGTGGTCTGAGACTCCCTCATGACCCCAACCCTAGCCTGAGCCCCATTGATCCTGTGGCAGTGGCATTCTGAGACTTCCTCATGGCTCCGGCACCAGCTGCAGCTCCATCCCATGACTTGTTGATCCTGCAGCAGTGGCAGAGGTCTGAGATTCTTTTGTGACCCTGACACCAGCTCCACCCCACATCTCAATGACCCTCATGGCAGTTGCAGGGTGAGGTCCCATGACCCCACATCCCAGTAACCCCACAGGGGCAGCAATAGACAATACCATGGTGATGGCACCGGCCCTGTGCCAAGTTCTGGTGACTGCAGAAGCGAGAAGCTGGGAGACCCCCACAGAGGCACATGGAGATAGAAGATGGAAGTGGTGAGAAGCAGGGGGATGCCCATGAAGGTACATGAAGGTATTAGAGGGCAGCAGTGAGATTCTGGCCCTGGAGGGGATGGGAACTGGAGGACAAGGAAGAGGAGACCTGGCTCTGCCACATGTCTGCTGTGTGACCTTGGGCAAGACACTTAACTTCTCTGAGCCTCAGCTACCTCATCTGTAAAATGGGGGTGAAGACTGTGAGCCCCATGTAGGACAACCTGATCACCCTGTATCCCCCCACCCCCCAGCACTTAGAGCGGTGCTTGGCACATAGTAAGTGCTTTAACAAATGCAAAAAAAGGGAAGTTAGTGAAGGCAGGTGCAGTTTGACACTACCTGTGGTGTTGCCTTAGCAGCTTATCCTTCTAGCAGCAGTCTAACAGTGGGGGGCAGGGCTGCTGAGCCCCCATGAGCCTAATCAAGCCCTAGCCCCAGATCTTAAACTCTATAAATCCCAGGAGCTCCTGTGGTAATCTGGTCTGGCAGTATAATCCACCAATGCCTTCAGAGGAAGATTTCTCTCTGTCTTCTCTTCCTACAAGGACCTCCCACAGGGATGTAGAGCCAAAAGCTATTTGAATCCCCATTTGTCTTAGTAACAGGGAAGAAGTTAAGTGGTTTAAGAAGTAAAAAAGGACCTGGGTTCTAATTCCATCTAGGACACTTGTCTGCTGTGTAACTTTGGGCATATCAAGTCATTTCACTGTGCTTCAGTTACCTCATCTGTAAAATGGGGATTAAGACTGTAAACCCAATGTGGGACATGGGATGTGCCCAAGGTGAATACCTTGTATCTACCCCAGAACCAAGTACAGTGCCTGGCTTATAGTAAGCACTTAATAAATACCATTACAAAAGTGATTTCTCCCAGGCCACACAGCAGGGAAGTGATGGAGATAGGATCAGAAACCCTGAGGGGGCAGTGAGAGGGTCCAGTCTCAGGCTGTTGCATCCTCACAGGTGCTCCCCTCCTCCCCGTTCCCTTCTCTATCCTGCTGTGTGCTACCTCCCTTCCTCCTTCCCTGGCCTGTAGCAAACCAGGAGGGTGAGATAGGGTTAGAGGAAGGGAGAAGGGGAGGAATGGAAGGAGGGAGAGTAAGGTGGATGGAAAGGAGGGAGGGAGGGAGAAGAAGGGACTCATCTGGGAAGCCTCAGTGGCTGGACCCTCCTGCCTCCCTGTCAGGACTTCTGATCCCTCCTCTGCAACTTGCCTGCTGTGTGACCTGGGGTAAGTCACTTAACATCCCTGAGCTCAGTTAAATGGGGCTCAACTTTTAGACTGTAAGCTGGTGGACAGGGAACTTGACTGTTAACTCTATTGTATTGTACTGTCCCAAGCACTTAGTACAGTGATATACACACAATAATCACTCAATAAATACCGATGATGAGGATGATGATGATAACGATGATGGTGAGGGAAGGAGGGAAGAAGGGAGGGGAGCTGAGCCACCCGGGGGAACCTCACTGTACCTGGTGCTGAACAACCCACTTGGGCCCCGGGCACAAGGCTGACCACTTCCTGCTTCTTCTTGGCATCTCCTGTTTTCCCTTCTGCTCCTCCTCCCCTGCAGCAGTGAGGTTGGTGCTAAGCACCTCACCCCTCCAACCTGGGCAGCTTTTCCTGTGATGGCAGGGCAGATCAGGGCAGAGAGAGAGAGAGAAGGGGAGAGAGAAAGAGAGAAGCCAAGTCCCCTGTGGCTTGAAACGAGTGGCCTGGCTCCTGGGGGAGAATTCACAGTCCCCCAACAACCATGTCTGCACGTTCAGAGCTGGAGGAGAAACCAACAGCGCCCAATGCTGAGGCTCAGGATGCTCAATGTGCTCTCCTGCTAACCAGGCTTCTACACAACCAGGTGCACACAGATGAGGCAGTTGGTCCTCTGGGGGGACCACTCACCCAGCCCTGGCAACAGTAGTAACAGCAGTAGCCTTACTGTTTACAGATCCCAGGCCCTGGGCCCAGGCACCATACTGAGCACTGGGGAAAAGTCCAATAGGACCATGAGACATGCTGACAGGGGACTTCCTCTCCAGTGGGGGAGATGGGCACTGTACTGAGCACTTGGGAAAGGCCAACAGAGAGTCACGAGAAACATGCCCTGCCCACAGGGGAGTTTTTTCTTATGGTATTTGTTAAGCATCTACTGTGGGTCAAATATGCTTCTAAATTCTGGGGTAAGTAAAAGCTAATTTCAGTCAGACAGCAGCTCCTGTCTCACATGGGACCCACAGTCTAAGTAGGAGGGAAAGCAGGTATTTAATCCTTATTTTATAGTTGAGAAAACCGAGGCACAGCGAAGTGAAGTTGACTTGTCCAAGGTTACACAGCAAGCAATTGGCAGAGCCAGAATTACAACTCGGATCCTCTGATTTCCAGGTCTGTGCTCTCTCCACTAGGTTATGCTGCTTCCATTCCAACTGGTGCCAGGCACTGTACTGAGCACCGGAGAAGAATAACAGAAACCCAAGACACATGTACTGTGTTCCCTTAGCTCACTTCATTCCAAAGCATTTCCCTACCCACCCTACTGACCTACACAATTATGCCTCTAAACCTAAGAGAAGCAGCATGGCCTAGTGGCTACAGCATGTGTCTGGGAATCAAAAGGACCTAGGTTCTAATCCCACCTCCACAATTTGTCTCCTGTGTGATCTTGGGCAAATCACTTCACTTCTCTGGGCCTCAGTTTCCTCATCTCTAAATGGGGATTAAGACTGGGAGCCCCATGTGGGACAGAGACTGTGTCCAACCTGATTACCTTGTAGCTACCCCAGTGCTTAGTACAGTGCGCAATGAATAATAATAATGGTATTTGTTAAGCACTTTCTATGTGCCAAGCACTGCTCTAAGCACTGGGGTAGATACAAGGTAATCAGGTGGTAAACAGAATTCATATTCCCACCCAAAACCTGCCCTCCCCATGACTTTCCCATCACTATAAACAGCACCCCCATTCTCCCTGTCTAACAAGCCTGCAACCTAGGCATTATCCTGAACTCATCTCTTTCAATCAACCCACATATTCAATCTGTCACTAAATCCTGTCAGTTCTACCTCCACGGTATTGCTAAAATCTGTCTTTTCCTCTCCATCCAAACTACTGCCATATTAATCCAAGCACTGATCCTATCCTGCTTTGATTACTGCATCAGCCTCCTCACTGAACTCCTGCCTTCTGTCTCTCCCCACTTCACTCTGTTTTCTAAGAAACCATTCTGTCTGTTTCCCCACAACTCAAGAACCTCCAGTGGTTGCCTATCCACCTCCATGTCCAACAGAAACTCCTTAGTATAGGCTCTAAAGCACTCAATCACCTTGCCCCCCTGCACCTTATCTCTCTGATTTACTACTATAACCGAGCCTCAATTTGCTCCTCTAATGCCAAGCTACTCACTGTCCTCTAGTCTTGTCTATCTCGCCGCTGACCTCTTGCCTACGTTCTGCCTCTGATCCAGAACACCCTCCCCCTTCATAACCGACAGACCATCACTCTCTCCACCTTCAAAACCTGATTAAAATCACATCTTCTCCAAGAGGACTTCCCTAAGCCCTTTTTTCTCCTACTCCCTCTCCCTCCTGTGTTGCCTGTGCATGTGGCTCTGTCACCTTTAAGCACTTGATAATCACCTCACTCTCAGACCCACAATGTTTAGGTACATACTTATAATTTATTTTAATGTCTGTCTCCCCTTTAGACTGCAAGCTTCTTGCGGGTGGGAAGGTCTCTACCAACTGTTAATTTGTCCTCTCCCAAGGGCTTAATCCAACACTCCACACATAGTAAACACTCAATAAATACCACTGATTGATTGATTGAGTCCTGACCCATGTAGATGAGGAAATCGAGGACCAGTGAGACTGGTCTCCCTGCTTCTAGCCTCTTTGCCGGTGTAGTCGTGGTAGTGGTAGTAGTGGTGTAGTAGTGATAGCGGTGTTAGTAGTAGCAATAGAAATAGTAATGGTAGTAGTGGTTGAAGTAGAGTAATAGTAGAACTGGCACTAAGCGCTTGGGAAAGCCCAACAGAAACACAAGACATGACCCCTGCCCTCACAGAGCTTCCACTCTTCAAGTCAGAGACATAAATGTATTTATAATTGTATTTAGAAACAGAATAAATAACGGAATGTTCTGTTGAGTTTAGGCATATACATCAATAATCTGTGGCCCAGATCATCTTCCTGAAACATCTTCAGACACATGGCTCCCTCCTCCTCCAACACCTCCAGTATTTGCAAGTGGGAAGTCCAGCCCTCAGGCCTGGTGGATCCCTGCCCCCTCTGGCCTCTGACATAGCTGTTCTCTCCACTTCCCTCCAGCTCACTAGGCCTCTCCCAGAATCACCTCTCCCAGTCCCTCACCTCTGACCCCTAGCTCAGGCTTGGCTCCCTGCCTGGGATTCCCTCCCCTTCCATGTCCATCATGTGCCCTCCCCCTCCCCACCCCTCCAGGAGCCGCCTGTAAAAATCACCTCCTCCTTGGATAATAATAATAATAATGATGGCATTTATTAAGCACTTACTATGTGCCAAGCACTGTTCTAAGCGCTGGGAAGGTTACAAGGTGATCAGGTTGTCCCATGGGGGGCTCACAGTTTTAATCCCATTTTACAGATGAGGGAACTGAGGCCCAGAGAAGTTAAGTGACTTGCCCAAAGTCACACAGTTGACAGTTGGCAGAGTCGGGATTTGAACCCCTTACCTCTGACTCCAAAGCCTGGGCTCTTTCGACTGAGCCACGGTGCTTCTCCCTGACTCCCCCAAACAACCCTCTGGGCCGCATCATAGTTGCACAGCTAGCATCAACCCTAGCAACTTATTCATTTATTATTCATTTTTCCAAGCTCTTCTATTTTCAGCTCTATTTTGGTTTCCCGTCTTGCTCCCCTCTGATTCTTGTCTTCCCTTCTCACATGGGAATCTTTCTACCCAGCAAAGACCTTTCCCCAGGAAAGCCTTGCTGAGAACAAACACCACCAGAAGGTCATGTTGTGTGTGTGTCTTAGTGTCTGTATGTCTGTGACTGGGTCTGTGTGTATGTGTGAGATGGTGTTTCTTTGTGTCTGTGGGACTGTGTGTGTGATAGTGACTCTGTGTGTGACTCTGTGTCTATGTCTGTGTGTGACTGCTCTGAATGTCTGTGAATGTGTTTGTGTATGTGATGGTGTTTCTATGTGTTACTGTGTGCATGTCTATGACTGTGTGTGTGTGTGCATGCCCATGTGTGAGAGAGCGAGAGAGAGAGTGTGTGTGGGGGTGCTGGTGAGGGAAGGCACTAAGAAATTGGGCCATGGCCGACTTTGGCCTTTTAAAGGTTAACAGAAACAGGGCTGGATGTTTCAGTTAAATTTGAGTGGGAGATGGAAATGCCAATTAAGGGTTCTCCTCTCTCTGCCTGTCTTCCTGCTCTCTCTGCCTTTGTCTCACTGTCTCTCCCTCACTCCAGCTCTCTGCCTCTCCTCATCTCTTCCTCCCTCTATCTCTGGCTCTCTCTCCCTCCCTCCCTTTGTTTCTTTTCCTACATCTCTTTCTCTATTTCTTTCTGCCTCCCCATCCCTCAGTCTCTCTCTCCTTTGTCTCTGCATCTCCATCTCTGGGCCTGTCTCTGACACCGGGACTGGACTCTCGTGTTCACATAGCTTTTGAGGGCCCCAGGTGGCCAGGGCAATATCCCCACAGCAGTTAAGTTCCCCACCCAGAACACACGACTAGGTCAGCGACCAATTATCTAGTTTCATACCAGGCAGTCAGTTGCCATCATCATCATCATCTTCATCTTCTGCATTTATGGAGCACTTACTATGTTCGGAGCACTGTATTAAGCATTTGGGAGAGTAGAATCTAACAGGCTTGCTAGAGAGGTGGTGCCCTACCCACAGTGAACTTACAGTCTAGAGCTGCGGACAGATGGCAAAATAAATGACAGACTGGGAAAACATCAGAGTAATAAGGTCAAGCACATAAATGCTATGGGGCTGGGGTGAGGATCAAGGTGTTTAAGGGGTACACTGGCAATGCAGAGGGGAAGGTGGATGGGGAAAAGTGGGCTTAGTCTGGAGCAAGTGAGGGAGTAAGGGCGGAGCAGGGTGAGAGAGGGCAGGGTGTGGGAAAGGGTGGTAGAGGATGAGTTGAGGGTGGGGATTTGGGGGCACGAGGTGGGGCACAGCAAGGTGGCAAAAGGTGGAGTGGGGGTGGGGGTGGGGGGAATCGAGGGAGGAGCAAGCGTGGATCAAGGGAGGGTGGAAGAGGGTGGAACGGGGAAGACCGGGGCAGGGTGGAGGCGGGCTGATGGAGGTGGAGGCAGGGGGATAGAGGGAGGAGCTGAGGTGGATCAGGGCAGGGTGATGGATGGTGGGGCAGGGGTGGGTTGGGTCAGGGCCAAAGGAGGCAGGGTCCTGGGATCCTCAGCTTTCTCAACACAGCCCAATTCTTTCCAGCCAGAGGGACAAAGAGTTGTGCCCTCAGGAGGTATCCAGTACAAAGCTGTGAACAGAAGAGGTGCTCAATAAATGACTGAATGGGTGAATGACTGGAAGAAGGAATGAGCTCTGTTGGCAGTGGGGACTGAAAGCCTCTAGTCAGGCCTGAAAACAACCTAGGCCCCGGTGCATGGGAAGAAACAAGTCAGCTGCTGATCAGGCGCCAAACCCAGTAACCCAGTGCCGACGACTCTGACCCCAGGGCTGGGATAACGAGGACGCCAATGTTTCTGATGCCCCCTATGCACTCGCCCCACCCTGACCCTGGCCTCTGGTCTGGAGCAGTCCAGTGGATCACCTTCCTGCTATCTGTCTCTGGCCCTAGGCCTGCCTCTCTAGCTACAGATGAAGTATTTTGTGGGCAGGGAAAAGACCCAGGCTTCTCTTGTTCTTTTTTGAGAGCTCAGTACAATGCCCAACCCCCAGGGCATGCTCAGTAAACACCTTTGACAACACCACCACCTGCTCTCCCTCTCATCCTGACTGCTCAGAGTTGGAGTCTGGAAACTCCAGCTGTCCATCATACCACCCTCTGCCACTGAAAGGAGGAAAGTGGAGGTGGACTTGGAGGTGCTCCCTCAGGGAGGGGAACTCCAGGAGGGTCCCCCATGGTCAGGGAGCCCCAGACCGGGCCCCTACCAGGGATGGGAAGCTCAGACAGGGCCTCCCAAGTATCGGGAGTTCCAAACCAGGCACCCTAGGGATGGGGCACTCCAGATGGGCCCCCTAGGGATGGGGAGCTCCAAGGATGGGCCAGCCTGACTTCCACATCAGTCAATCAATCAATCGTATTTACTGAGTGCTTACTGTGTGCAGAGCACTGTGCTAAGCGCTTGGGAAGTACAAGTTGGCAACATATAGAGACAGTCCCTACCCAACAGTGGGCTCACAGTCTAGAAGGGGGAGACAGAGAACAAAACCAAACATACTAACAAAATAAAATAAATAGAATAGATATGTACAAGTAAAATAAATAAATAAATAAATAGCGTAATAAATATGTACAGACATATATACATATATACAGGTGCTGTGAGGAAGGGAAGGAGGTAAGATGGGGGGGATGGAGAAGGGGACGAGGGGGAGAGGAAGGAAGGGGCTCAGTCTGGGAAGGCCTCCTGGAGGAGGTGAGCTCTCAGTAGGGCCTTGAAGGGAGGAAGAGAGCTAGCTTGGCGGATGGGCAGAGGGAGGGCATTCCAGGCCCGGGGGATGATGTGGGCTGGGGGTCGATGGTGGGACAGGCGAGAACGAGGCACGGTGAGGAGATTAGCGGCAGAGGAGCGGAGGGTGCGGGGTGGGCTGGAGAAGGAGAGAAGGGAGGTGAGATAGGAGGGGGCGAGGTGATGGAGAGCCTTGAAGCCGAGGGTGAGGAGTTTCTGCCTGATGCACAGATTGATTGGTAGCCACTGGAGATTTTTGAGGAAAGGAGTGACATGCCCAGAGCGTTTCTGGACAAAGACAATCCGGGCAGCAGCATGAAGTATGGATTGAAGAGGGGAGAGACATGAGGATGGGAGATCAGAGAGAAGGCTGATGCAGTAGTCCAGACGGGATAGGATGAGAGCTATGGTTCTGAAAGGAGGAAGACAGTCCAACATCATAAACCAGGGGCCTTTGTGGCTGTTTTCCCAGCTACCAGATGCCCACCTGGGCAAAATGAATCCTGCTCTCCTGACCACATCCAACCTACTGCTGTCCCAGGTTCCCTCTGCCCAGGGCTCCTACTGTCCCAGGCTTCCCCCATCCTGGGCTCCCCTGGCCCAGGCTTCCTCTGTCCCAGGCTCACCCTGGTCCAGGCTCCCTCTGTCTCTGGCTCCCTCTGTGCCAGGGGTCCCACTAGCCTGAGCTCCTCTCATTTTCCTAGGCTTCCCCTGGCCTGGGCTCACACTATTCCAGGATCCCTAACTCCAAGGCTCTCCCTGGCCTGGGTTCCTACTGTTCCAGGCTCCCGGATATATTTCCCAGAGGGGACCAGCGTGTAGAGCCCTTGGCCATATGTGCAAGCCAGCTCCCAAACAACAGCCACCCGGTACCCGACGCCTGCCTCCTGAGCCTGCAGCCAACCGAGATGGATCGATGGATCCTGGATACAGCTGCTCCTTCCAGGAATCCTCCAGAAACCACCTCTCACCACCCCCGGCGAGACTGGAAATGCCTTCATGGAAGGTACTCACAAACAGGATTGTCTGGAGGAGAGCCAATCTGCCTACAGCACTGGAATGGGGAATCCCTCTGAAAAACGGACCCCGCAGGCCCTCGCCCAAACTCCCCCTTTCTCATCACACTGGGCTCTTTGATGAACAAGAAACTAGAGGGAGGGCTTGGGAGGCACTTGGGAGTTTGCTAGGCTAAAGAAAATCATTTTAGCACTTACACTACGCCAAGCACTTTGAATCATCTGGGGTTAATAGTCTAAGGGGAAGAGAGGACAAATATTGAATCTCCATTTTGCAGATAAGGATACTGAGAGAAGAGAAGTTAAGTAATAATAATAATTAATAATTGTGGTATGTGTAAAGTGCCTACTCTGTGTCAAGCACTGGAGTGGATACACGACAATCAGTTCCCTTGTGGGGCTCCCAGTCTAAGTAGGAAGGAGAATGAGTATTGAAGCCCCATTTTGCAGATGAGGGAATTGAGGCCCAGAGAAGTGAAGTGTCTTGCCCAAGGTCACACAGCAGACTGGTGGCAGAAGCAAGATTAGAACTCTGGTCGTCTGACTCCCTCTAGGCCACGTTGAGGGCCTTGAACCACTTGTGTGTGTATCCAGTGACAGTGGCTGGTTGCAAATAGTTCGTGTTTGTCTGGCTGCCCCCTACTTCAGACTGTGAGCTCCTAGAGGACAGGGAACCTGTTACTGCTGGGCTTAGTTCAGGGTCTAGAGTTCAGTCCATGCTCAGAAAACCCCCCTGCTTGATTAACTGACTTGGGGGCGCCGATTCGTCATTCATCGGGTTTGGGAGTGTTATGTGATGCTGTAAATGGGACTTTTCTGCCCAGTGGATTCCGGAGCCTTGATCCCAGGCCTCGCCATACAATCACCCCAGAGTCTCCATGAGTCCCTGGCCTTCTGACCCTCAGGCACCAGGTGCTCCCCATTTCACTTTCATGGGGCCCCTTGCTCCTTTTACCTCCCGCATCCAGCTGCAGGAACCCATTAGAAACCAATTCGACTTCAGGCTGCACGGGAATGGCATCCATTTAGCAGATTTATGAGCCAGTACTCAACAGGCAGTGACTTCCTGAACCCCTGGGGTCTAGCAGTGCTGCTATAAGCTTGTCTTTCTGTTTTAGAATATGCTTCTCATTCCATATGAGAAGCAGTGAGCCAACTTCCTAGACAGCTTCCTGAACCCCCTGGCTGGGTGCTAGAAAACCCTAAGAGGCATATGTCTGCAGGGTCTCCAGTGACCAAGGGCCCAGGGCCCAGAATCAGGAAGCCAGGGTTCCAATTCTGGCTCTGCCACCGGCCTGCTGGATCGCCTCGGACAAGTTACTCAACCTATCAGAACCTTAGTTTCCGCATCTATAAAAATGGGGAAAATATCCTTGCTCGCCCTCCCTCCCTTTTAGACTGTAAGCCCCAGGTGGACAGGGACTTTGTCTGACCTAGTAATGATAACTATGATATTTGTTAAGCACTTACTATGTGCCAAGCACTGTGCTAAGCACTGGGGTAGATACAGTGTATGTGGGTCAAACAGTCTGTGTCCCACATGGGGCTCACAGTCCAAGGGGAAGGGAGCTAAAATCCATCCTTTCCTCTCCATCCAAACTGCTACCATGGTAATACAATCACTCATCCTACTCCACCTGTATTACTGCATTAGCCTCCTTGCTGACCTCTTAGCTTCCTGTCTCTCCCCACTCCAGTCCATACTTCTCTCCTGCCCGAATCATTTTTCTACAGAGATGGTCAGGATATATCATCCTGCTCCTCAAAACATTCCAGTGACTACCCATCCACCTCCACATCAAATTTCACATTTTTTTATACATTCATAATTACACATCAAACAAAAATTCCTCACCATTGGCTTTAAAGCACTCCACCACTTTGCCCCCTCCTTGCCCCCACGTCACTACACTCCTTCTACAACCCAGCCCACACACTTCTCTCCTCTTGTGCTAACCTTCTCATTGTACCTGTCTTGCCACTGACCCCTAGCCAATGTCCTGCCTCTGGCCTGGAATACCTTCCCTTCTCAAATCCAACAGGCAATGACTCTCCTTCCCTTCAAAGCCCTATTGAAGGCACATCTCCTCTAAGGGGCCTTCCAAGACTAAGCCCCCATTTTCCTCTTCTCCCACTCCCTTCTGTGTCATCCTGACTTACTCCTTTTACTCTTCCCTTCTCCCAGCCCCACAGCACTTATGTACATATCCGTAATTTACTTATTTGTATTGGTGTCTGTCTCCCACCCCTAGACTGTAAGCTCACTGTGGGCAGGAAATGTGTCTGTTTATTGTTGTGTTGTACTCTCCCAAGTGTTTAGAATCAATAGCATTTATGGAATACAGTGCTTTGTATTCAGTAAGTGCTCAATAAATACGATTGAATGAATAAAAGAGTGAATAGGTATTTCATACCCATTTTGCAGATGAGGAAACTGAAGCACAGAGAAGATGAGTGACAAGCCCAGGCTAGTGGTGGAGCTGGGATGAGAACCTTAGATCTCCCAGGCCCAGGCTCTTTCCACTAGGCCATACTGCTTCCCACCAGATCATCTTGTATCGATCCTAGGGCTCAGCACCTAGAAAGTACTTAATAAATATCATGATAAAAATAATAAGAGCACTGACGGTCCGTTTAGGGAGTTTGGATGATGATGATGTTGGCATTTATCAATCAATCAATCAATCAATTGTATTTATTGAGCACTTGTGCGGAGCACTGTACTAAGCGCTTGGGAAGTACAAGTTGGCAACATATAGAGACAGTCCCTACCCAACAGCGGGCTCACAGTGTAAAAGGGGGCTTACTTAATTAAGCTCTTACTATGTACAAAGCACTGTTATAAGCACTGGGGAGGTTACAAGGTAATCAGGTTGTCCCACGGGGGGGCTCACAGTCTTAATCCCCATTTTACAGATGAGGTAACTGAGGCCCAGAGAAGTGAACTGACTTGCCCAAAGTCACACAGCTGTCAACTGGCAGAGCTGGGATTTGAACCCATGACCTCTGACTTCAAAGCCCGTGCCCTTTCCACTGAGCCACGCTGCTTCTCTATTTATTAAGCGCTTACTATGTTCAAAGCACTGCTCTAAGCACTGGGGAGGTTAGAAGGTGATCAGGTTGCCCCACGGGGGGCTCACAGTCTTAATGCCCATTTTACAGCCATGATGCTTCTCAATTTGAGGAGACGGGGTCATGGCAGCGGAGATGGAGAGGTTGGTGGAGTGGCGGGAAGATGAAGGAGGGGATGGTAGGGGTGGAGGGCGGGTGGTTGGAGGATGGAGAAGGGGATGGAGAAGGTGGAGGAGGAGTGGTGGAAGGATGGAGGAGGGCACGGAGTGGGGTGGAGGAAGAGTGGCATGAGGATGGAGGAGGAGAGAGAAGGGGTGGAGATAGGGTGGCAGGAGGACTGAGGAGGGGAAGGGAGGTGCGGGAGGGAGGAAGACAATTCTCTGTCCAGGCTGAAAGACCAGGCTGAAATTCCAGGCCTGTCCCCACTTAGTCCGGCCCATGTTTCTCAAGTCCCAGCCCCAGAGCCCCCAGGAGTCTGGGCGGGCTGTGGGGAGGGTCCCGGGAGGGTTCAGGAGGGAGCAGCCCACCTCACGCTCCGGGAGGGCTGTGGCAGCCCTCAGATCTCCTTAGAGATCTCCTTAGAGGGGTGGGGCAGGGCCTTGGTCAGGGGTGGGCAGCTCTTGTGACTGAAGGAAAGGGGAGGGAGGCAGCAAGGAAATTCCCAAACATGGAAATGTTTGTGAGAAACCCTGCCTGGTGGGACCGAAGATTGCCTCGACTGGAGGAGTGGCCAGAGGCCACCCTCTCTCTTTCCACCGCCCCTCAGCTTGCTGGGCAGTTGGTCCTGGGGACTTCATTCCCCTGGCTGCTTGCTGCCCCCAGCTCTGCGGCTCCCGGGTGATGGGCATATGGGACCTCCTGGACCTGGAAGGGCAGGCTCCTGGGGGGTGCCCTGCGAGTGGCAGCCACAGTGGTCTGGGGTCTGGGGTCTGGGTTCCCAGCCATGACCTCCGAGTTCAGCCCAGTTTTTACTTAAGAGCCCACAGACTTGGTTCCCAGCTTCTGGGAAGGCAGACAGTGCCCCCTCCCTCTATGGGCTGGAGTCCCTAGTCAGATGTGAGTGGGTGGGCAGGGGCTGCAGGGGGGTTCCTGAAATGGGAGGGTGAGGGTGGTGGCCGGTAGGAAGCTGGCCCCCTCCAATGAAGCACCAGGGACCGGGTTTGCTGGAGGAACAGCTCTGTCTCCAGCCTCTCCCACCTACAGTCCAGGCTTCATTCCGCTGCCTGGGTACATGTCCTCAAACATCATCTCCCACTCCTCTTAAACCTCCAGTGGTTGTCCATCCACCTTAGCAATAAACACAAATGCCTTACCGTTCAGCTTGAACGATAATAATGATGGCATTTATTAAGTGCTTACTATATGCAGAGCACTGTTCTAAGCACTGGGGAGATTACAAGATGATCAGGTTTCCCCCCGGGGAGGCTCACAGTCTTAATCCCCATTTTTACAGATGAGGTAACTGAAGCACAGAGAAGTTAAGTGACTTGGCCAAAGTCACACAGCTGACAATTGGCAGAGCCAGGATTTGAACCCATGACCTCTGACTCCAAAGCCCACGCTCTTTCCACTGAGCCATGCTGCTTTAAGGCACTTGGTCCACTGTCCCCCTCTTACTTCAATGATCCCCTACAATTTAACCTGCTCACTTCACTCCTCTAACACCAACCAGAGAAGGAGCATGGCATAGTGGATAGAGCATGGGTCTGGGAATCAGAAGGTCATGGGTTCTAATCCCAGAGAAGCAGCATGGCTCAGTGAAAAGAGCACGGGCTTTGGAGTCAGAGGTCATGGGTTCAAATCCCAGCTCCTCCACTTGTCAGCTGTGTGACTTTGGGCAAGTCACGTCACTTCTCTGGGCCTCAGTTCCCTCATCTGTAAAATGGGGATGAAGATTGTGAGCCTCACATGGGACAACCTGATCACCTTGTATCCTCCTCCAGTGCTTAGAACAGTGCTTTGCACATAGTAAGCGCTTAATAAATGCCATTATTATTATTAATAATCCTGTCTCTGCCACTTGTCTGCTGTGTGACCTTGGGCAAATCTCTTCACTTCTCTGGGCCTCATTTACCTCATCTGTAAAATGGGGATTAAGACTGTGAGCCCCATGTGCCTGGCACATAGTAAGTCCTTAACAAATACCACAATTATAATAATTATTATTATTATTATGAATAATGATAATAATTGCCTACTCAGTGTACCTCGATCTTGGCTGTCTCGCGGCTGTCCTCCTTCGGGCCTGGAACTCCCTCCCCCTTCATATCTGACAGTCCATCACTCAACTTCAAAGCGTGGCTATAACTCTTCCAGGAGGCCCTCCCAACTAGCCTCTCATCCCTCCGCTTCATTTCCCCCATATTGCTAAATTATCACTTCTGCATCACCCAAGCCTTTGGATGCTCACCTCTCCCCCACTCCCAAATACTCAACTCCCTGGAACTGATTTTTGGGTCTATCTCCCCACTAGACTGTCATCTTCTTGAGAACAGGGATTGTATCCACCAATCGTACTGTGCTCTCTAAGTGCTTAGTATAGTGCTTTGGGTCATAGTGAGCACTGGGCAAATTGATCTGTTGAAGGATTGGGACCTAGAGACAGCAAACAGCAGGCAACCACCCTGCTTCTCTAACTCCAAGTTCTGGCCACATAGTTCACCACGCCCTTCCCTGGCCGTTGGCTGCCCCGAGAAGCTCTGGATCCTACCCTCCTAAGCCCTCCTATACCCTCCTACCATTTCCCCTCAGAACCTCCTTCAGCAGAGCACTATGCTGAGGATGAACTGCATGTAGAGCACTGAACTGAGCACCTATTGGGAGCAGAACACTGTACAGAGTATGAACTGCATGAAGAGCATGCACTGAATAAAGAGCACTGTACTGAGTATGAGTTTCATGCAGAGTACTATTCTAAGCATGCATTGGATTCCGAGTATTGTATTGAGCACATTCTGGATACAGATCACTGTACTGAGCGTTGCACTAATTGCCTACTGGGTACAGGGCACTGTACTGAGTATAAGCTATAGGTAGAACACTGTACTGAACACATATTACATACAGAGTACCACATGTCTGCTGTGTGACCTTGGGTAAGTCACTTAACTTCTCTGAGCCTCAGTTCCCTCATCTGTAAAACGGGGATTGACTGTGAGCCCCACGTGGGACAACCTGATCATGTTGTATCCCCCCAGTGCTTAGAACAGTGCTTTGCACATAGTAAGTGCTTAACAAATGCCATTATTATTATTATTATTGAGCAAACACTGAGCACAGAGTACTCTCCTGAGCAATTACTAGTTGCAGAGCACTAGATTCAGCATATACAGGATAATAATAATAATGAATAATCATTGTGGTATTTCTTAAGTACATACTGTGTGCCAGGAACTGTATTAAGTGCTAGGGTAGATACAAGCAAATCGGGTTGGACACAGTCCCTGTTCCACATGTGGCTCACAGTCTCAACCCCCATTTTACTGGTGAGGTAAATGAGGCCCAGAGAAGTGAGGTGGCTTGCCCAGGGTCACACAGCAGACAAGTGGCGGAACTGGACTTAGAATTCATGAGCTTTTGGCTCCCAGGCTAGTGCTCTATCCACTGGGCCACGCTGCTTCAGAGCACTGTACTGAGCACATTTGCAATGCAGAGCCCTGAACTGCAGTGTGGTGGCCTTGCAGAAAGGGCCAAGGATTCAGGAGGCTTGGTGCTTGGTACACAGTACCCTTTAAGCATTTGGTATTCACCCCATCTTCAGCCCCATGATACTAAAGTACATATCTGTAATTTCTTTCTTTGTATTAATGTCTGTCTTCCCCTCTAGATTGTAAGCTCCTGGTGTGCCTGAAATGTGTCTCCCAACTATCTTGCATTGTAATCTTCCAGCACTTAGTACAGGGCTCTGCACACAGTAAGCACTCAATAAATACCATTATTTGCTAATAAGTACTTCCTCTGATCAAAATACTGTAGTAGCAGCCTACAAGAGTCCCAGGCAGGGAGAACATTGTGCTGGATGCCTGAATCAATCAATCACTGGCATTTATCGAGCACTTAGTGTGTGGAGATCACGGTACTAAGTGCTTGGGCTAGGACAATACCCTGTATACTAAACACTGAACTGAGCAGGTAGTAAACTGCAGAAGTCTGTATTGAGTTTGATTTGAACACAAAGCATTGTCCAGGGCAAGGAAGAGCAACAGTGAGTTGGTCTCATGGAATCTGGCCTTGATATCGCTCTGGCAATGCCCTGGCTTCGGATGAAGGGTTGCTTAGCAACCTGGTACATAGTGTAAAGAGAGGTGGAGGAGGAGGAAGAGGAAAAGAAGGAGGACGAGGAGGGGGGAGAAGGAGGAAGAGTGTGAGGAAAAGACACACAGACCTCAGAAAGGCTGCAGAGAGAAATCCCTGCTCAGTTGCCTGTACTGAGACACACCAGCTCCTTACTCCTCCCCTCCTTCCTCCCCTTGTCCCTCATCCCTTCCTTCCCTCTCTCCTCTCCCTTCCCCTCCTCCCTCTTCCCCTCCTCCATCTCCCCCTCCTTCCTCTTCCCCTTCTCAGATTGCCATTTCTTTTCCTTCCCCCCAACTCCCCCCATCCCCTTCTCTCCCTGCCTCCCCTTTCCCTCACCCTTCCTCTCCTTCGCCTCCTCCCACCTCTACATTCCTACTCCCTTTACCCCTCTTCTCCCCCCTTTTCCCTTCTGCCCCCCTCCCTTCCTCCTCCTGCCCCCTCACTCCTCCACCTGACTCTCCTCCTCCTCCTCACTGCAACACCTGTCTACATGTTTTGTTTTGTTGTCTGTCTCCCCCTTCTAGACTGTGAACCCATTGTTGAGTAGGGACTGTCACTATATGTTGCCAACTTGTACTTCCCAAATGCTTAGTACAGTGCTCTGCACACGGTAAGTGCTCAATAAATACTATTGAATGAATGAACTCTTCTCCCTCCTTCTTCTTCAAATGCTGCCGAGTCGTTTCCGACCCATAGCGACTCCACAGACATACCCTCTTCAGAACATCCCATGTTCTGTCATAAAGTTGTTCTGGTGGGTTTATCCATAGAGTTTTCTTGGTAAAGATATGGAAGTGGTTTAATAATAATAATGATGGCATTTATTAAGAGCTTACTATGTGCAAAGCATTGTTCTAAGCACTGGTGAGGTTACAAGGTAATCAGGTTGTCCCACAGGGGGCTCACAGTCTTATTCCCCATTTTACAGATGAGGTAACTGAGGCCCAGAGAAGTTAAGTGACTTGCCCAAAGTCACACAGCTGAGAATTGGCAGAGCCAGAATTTCAACCCATGACCTCTGACTCCAAGCCTGTGCTCTTTCCACTGAGCCACACTGCTTCTCAAGGTTTACCATTGCCTTCTCTGGGCAGTGAAAACTTGAGTCTCTCCTGTTGTCTTTGATCAATGGTTTGATCACTCAGTTACCTGCCTTTGACTCTTTCCCATGCTGCTGCTGCCCAGCACAGATGAATCGACTTTGTCTGAGGCTTCGACTTAGACCTTCCCATTATGGCATAGCTCTAAGCTTCATCAGTGTATACAAACTCTCCTGCCATGATAAGGTGTTGATTCATAGATGAGTCTCCCTCTTTCCCCACCTCCTTTTCTTCTTCTTCTCCCTGTTCCTAGTTCTCCTCCTCTCCTCCTGGTCCTTGTCCTCCTCCCCCCACTCCTTCCCCCCACCATGGGTGGGGCATGAAGACAGCAGGCAGTTATGGGGCAGTCGTGGGGCAGCCAGGGAGGGTAAGGCAGCTTGAGATGGGGGTGGAAGCTCAGTCAGGGAAATGCACAGAGGCAGGGCAGGGGAGGGCAGAGAAGTCCCCCTCTGTTTCCAAATGCCCAGATGGGCTGGTTTTGCTTTCCATAAATCAACCAGTGAGCACTTAACTATGTGCTCACTGTGCACTGTAATAAGCACTTGGGAGAGTACAGTATAACAGAGCTGGTAGATACGTTCTCTGTCCACAACAAGCTTACAATCTAGAGGGCTGAGAAGCAGCAGTCTGAGAAGCAGCATGGAAGAGAGGATAGAGCACAGAAGGTCATGGGTTCTAATCCTAGCTCTGACACTTGTCTGCTGTATAACCTTGGGTAAGTCACTTCACTTCTGTGTGCCTCAGTCATCTCCTCTGTAAAATGGGGATTGACAGTGGGAGCCCCATGTGGGACAAGAACTGTCTCCAACCCGATTTGCTTGTAACCTTCCCCAGGGCTTAGTAATAATAACAATAATAATAATGGTATTTGTTAAGTGCTTACTATGTGCCAAGCATTGTTCTAAGTGCTGGGGTAGGTGCAAGGTAATGAGGTTGTCCCACGTGGGGCTCACAGTCTTAATCCCTATTTTACAGATGAGGTAACTGAGGCACAGAGAAGTTAAGTGACTTGCCCAAAGTCACACAGCTGTTAAATGGCAGAGCCAGGATTAGAACGCAAGACCTCTGATTCCCAAGCCTGTGCTCTTTCCACATAGCCACACTGCTTCTAGTACAGTGCCTGGCACACAGTACAGCACTTTACAAATACCACAATTATTAGAGAGGGAGGTAGATACTGGTATAAATAAATGAATATATTATAGATATGACCATAAGAGCTGTGGGGCTGAGAGTGGGGTGAATAAAGGGTGCCATTCCTAGTGCAAGGGTGATGCAGAAAGGAAAGGGAGAAGATGAGATGAGGTTTTAGTCAGGGAAGGCCACTTGGAGCAGATGTGCTTTTTGAAGATGGGGAGAGTAAAAGTCTGTCGATAAGAAGGGGGAGGGCATTCCAGGCCAGAGGCAGGATGTAGGCAAGGGGTCGGCAATGAGATTGATGAGATCAAGGTACAGTGAACTAGTTAGCACCAGAGGAGTGGAGTGTGCGGGCTGGGTTGTAGTGGATCAGTGAGATGAGGTACAGTGAACTAGTTAGCACTAGAGTGGAGTGTGTGGGCTGGGTTGTAGTGGATCAATGAGATGAAGTAGAAGAGGGAGAGTTGATTGAGTGCTTTAAAGTCAATGGTGGGCTTTGAGCAGAGCAGGCCGGAAACACCCCTCAGCACGGTGGGGTCACGGAGCAGATGGACTGGCGCTTGCCTGGCCTCCTGCTGGACAGCAAAATCCACAATGTCCAAGGGAGGTGAGGGGAGGGAGATGCTCAGCGGTGTCTCATAGCTCCTTTCCCTCAGCCCCCGCTGGTCACCGTAAGGGTGGGGTGATGTCTGATGGGTCCTCTCTCCACAGTGTCCAGGGTGCAGGCCATGCTGTGCAGTGGTCACCCTTCCCACCATTGGGCCCTCCGCTCCTGCAGCTGGATGCAGCCTGTCCCCGGGAAATCTGTCCCCAGGTCAACCCTGGAAACAAACTCTGCAGCTCCCGAAACCTGGGCCGGGCCTAATGCCAGACACTAAGGTGGTAAAGGGGGTATAGCCCACGGTGCTGGGGGGGCAGAGGCTTCCCTGGGGCCTTCTGAGCTTTGCTTCACCCCACGCTTCCTCCTCTCTTCTCAGACCACTTCTTCCTGGTGGGCTTGGACCCCTCCCTGTCAAACATCCTGTCTCTGCTCACAGTTTTTAGAGCATTCAATGTCTGTTTGCCCACACCCTCCTCAGAGAGTGGGCTCCTGCAGCATAGCTGGGGCAGAATCTTGTTATTGTTGTTCACCCCCAAGCACTTGGTACAATGTCCAGAGCTCAGTAGATACTGCTCAGCCACTGAGTGAAGTCTGCAGGAATGTGTACCTTGAGCAAGGAGGATCCCTGCCCTGGGCAAAGACCCATATGTTCTGTCAGTCAACATAGCCCCACCACTACCACAAGTGCACGAGTCACCAAACCCACCCCACTGCAGCCACCACCACTACCACCCAGTTTGAGGGGGCACTGACTAGCCATGTCCCAGCCAGGCCCTCAGAGCTTGGCCGCAACCATTGTCCCAGGGTCTCTCTCATTGTTCCCCGACAGCTGCTGGCCTCACTCCCAAACTTGGATCTGGAGGCCGACAATGTCTGCCTTCCCCACAGCCACAGGAGAGGATGAAATAGGCCCATCCAAGGAAAAATGGGAAACACTTTCAAGCTAATGGAAAGGGGCTTAACTCCATTAGTCCATTAACAGCTGGACTTCAAGAGGCTGTTCCTCTGACTTTCTCATGGTGTGATGGTTCCAGACGCAGGGGGAGACTTGGACCCAGTCAGGCCACTGTCCTGGCAGCAGTCCTGGTGTTTTTGGCTCGCCCGGGAGGGCGGGCGGCCCAGCTGATGGAGCATGGGGGTGGAACACGAGAGCCCCGGGTTTGACTGTCGGCTCCTCCACTTGCCTGCTATGTGACCTAGGGAATGCCACTGCACCTCTCTGGGACCTGGGTTCTAGGTCTGTAAAACGGGGACAAGGTCCTTGTTCTGTCCACCTCCTACTGGAGTGGCATCCGATCTGATAATCTGTACCTACCCCTGCACTTGACACAGAGCTTGGCACAGCTTGGCTCAATGAATGCCACCACTACTATTATCAGGGAAAGGCACCACACTAAACACTCAGTAAAACCCAACAGATGCACTAGACTAAACCCCTGCCTCCCCAGAGTTCATCCACTAATGGGGTGCTCTGCTCTGCTCTCTGGAAGGACCCCTTATTGGCTGCAGGAGTGTGCCTTCCTGATGTGGCCAGTTTTAGAGCCAAGGCCTGGTTCTCAGATGGTCTGCCCCGTGGTCCAGCATGGTGGTGTCAGGCCAGGGTGGTGTCTTTATGGACGGTTGTTTGGTTTCCAATGCCATTCTCCCTCTGCCTTGGCTCCTGCCATCTAGGCTCCCATCTTGAAGGTGGAGCCCATGACCACGGGTAGCAGAGGAGTGAGCACAGCAGTTCTTGGGGGCGGGAGTGGGTCAAGGGACCCCCAGGACCCTGCTCTGGGGCTTCCCATGAAAGCTCCTGTATGATGTCAGTATGTTACATTCATTGATAGAGAAGCTGGATGGCTTAGTGGAAAGCGCATGGGCTTGGGAGTCAGAGTCATGGGTTCTAATCCTGGCTCCACCACTTGTTAGCTGTGTGACTTTGGGCAAGTCCCTTAACTTCTCTGTGCCTAAGTTACCTCATCTGTAAAATGGGGATTAAGACTGTGAGCCCCACGTGGGACAACCTGATTACCTTGTATCTACCCCAGTGCTTGGAACAGTGTTTGGCACTTAGGAAGCACTTAACAAATAAGAAGCAGCTTGGCTTAGTGGAAAGAGCCTGGGCTTGGGAGTCAGAAGTCGTGGGTTCTAATTCTGGCTCTTAGAACAGTGCTTGGCACATAGTAAGCACTTAACAAATACCATCATCATTATTATTATTCATTCATGCATTCATCCAATTGTATTTATTAAGCACTTATTGTGTGCAGAGCACTGCACTAAGGTCTTGGGAAAGCACAGTACAACAGTAAAGTGACAATCCCTGCCCACAACGAGCTCACAGTCTAAAGGGGCGGGGGACATCTCACTGGATGGCCATTCTCATCAGCAGACTGGGGCCCGCTCTGACTCCACCCAGGGGCTCAGGGCCTCACTGGACCTGTAGGGGTGGGGGATGTGGCTAGGTTCTGGTGGGCTGGGGGAGGCCTGTATGCTCCCTCCAACAAGGGAAGCTCTGCAGGAGGTGAGGGGCTCTGAGCAGGACCCCTGGCCCAGATGCCCAATCTGCCACCTGGGGAAAGCCAACAGTGGAAGAAGAATGGAGGGAGGGAAACTAGGCTGGGGTGGGGCTGGCTGACAGCTATCACCATGATCCATTGACTCACTGTCCACTAGAAGCAGAAAGAGGGGAGGTCTCCTGGGCTCTGAGGGGAGGAGGAGTCCCCATCCCAGCAGAATCAATCAATGGTTATTGATTGGGTGCTTAATGTGTTCAGAGAAGGTAATACGGCCTTGGGAGAGTACAGTATAACAGAGTTGGTAGATATGTTCCCTGCCCAGAACAAGCTTACAGTCTAGAGGGGGAGATAGACATTAACGTAAATAAATAAATTACAGATAAGCACGTAAATACTATGGTGGGACTGAGGGAGAGATGAATAAAGAGACCTAGTGCAAAGGCAGTGCAGAAGAATGTTGGGAGAAGAGGAAATGAAGGCTTAGCTGGGGAAGGCTTCTTGGAGATGTGCCTTCAATAAGGCTTTGAAGGTGGGGAGTGATCATCTGTTGGATATGGAAAGGGAGGGCGCTCCAGGCCAGAGGCAGGACATGGATGACAAATCAGCAGCAAGATAGACAAGATCAAAGTGCATTGAGGAGATTGGCATTAGAGGAGCGAAGCGTGCAAGCTGGGTTGCAGTAGGAAAGCAGAGAGGTAAGGTGCAGGTGGCAAAGTGATTGAGTGCTGTAAAGTCAATGAGGGAGTTTCTGTTTGATGCAGAGGTGGATGGGTAACCTCTAAAGGTTCTTGAGGAATGAATGTTTTTGTAGAAAAATGATCCAGATGGCAGAATGAAGTGTGGACTGGAGTGGAGAGAGACAGGAGGCAGAGAGGTCAACAAGGAGACTGATACAGTAATCAAAGTGGGATAGGGTAAGTGCGTGGATCAATGTGGTCGGTTTGGATGGAGAGGGAAGGGCAGATTTTAACAACGTTGTGAAAGGATGAACCAACAGGATTTAATGACAGATTGAATATGTGGGTTGAATGAGAGAGACGAGTCGAGGATAACGCCTAGGTTATGGGCTTGTGAGACAAGAAGAATGTGTCGCTGCCGGCAGTAATTCAGGGGGAGGACAGGGTTTGCGTGGGAGGATAAGGAGTTCTGTTTTGGACATGTTAAGTTTGGCATGGACATCCAAGTAGAGAAGTCCTGAAGGCAGAAAGAAGTGCAAGACTCAAGAGAAAGAAGAAGCTGCGTGGCTTAGGGGAAAGAGCGTGGGCTTGGGATTCTAATCCTGACTTTGCCACTTGTCTGCTGTGCAACCTTGGGCAAGTCACTTAACTTTTCTGTGCCTCAGTTGCCTCATCTGTAAAATGGGGATTAAGAGTGAGCCCTATGTAACACAACCTGATTACCTTGTATCTACCCCACTGCTTAGAACAGGGCTTGGCACATAGTAAGTGCTTAACAAATACCATTACTATTATTATTATTATTATTAAAGAGAGAGATAACAGGGCTGGACTTGTAGATTTGGGTATCATCTGCATAGATGTGATAGTTGAAGTCATGGGAGCAAATGAGTTCTCCGAGGGAGTGGGTGTGAATGGAGAATAAAAGGGGACCCAGAACTGAGCTCTGAGGGATTCCAAAGTTTAGGGGGTGGGAGGCAGGAGGAGCCTGTGGGAGGCAGGAGCCTGTGAAAAAGACTGAGTGTGAGTGGCCGGAGAGATATGAGTGGCCAGAAAGATAGGAGGAGAACCAGGAGAGTTTGGTGACAGTGAAGCAAACGTTAGGTAATGTTTTCAGGGGAAGGGGGTGGTCAACAGTGTTGAAGGCAGCTGAGAGGTCGAAGAGGATTAGGATAGAGTAGAGGTCACTGGATTTGGCAAGAAGGAGATTGTTGGTGACTTTTGAGAATGGGGGGTGGAGACCTCAGAGGCTAAAGGGAGAAGAGGAACATAGGCCAGGAGAGAGAGCCCCAGTTGACCTGTTGGAGCCCTGTCTGGGGAAACAGGCTGTGTGCCAGGGCCTGGACTGGGGACAGACAGCAGATATAAAGAGACAGGTGACTCCTCCTCTGCACTGCTGGGGTCCGGCTGGGGTCTCTCAGCACAGCCCAGTTCTGCTGGTGCCTCTCTCGGCACAGCCCAGTCCAGCCAGGGCCTCTCAGCACAGCCCAGTCCAGCTGGGGCCTTTCAGCACAGCCTGATCTGGCTGGGGCCTCTCATCACATCCCAGTCTGCCAGGGCCTCCACACAGGCCAGTATGATTGGGGTCCCTCAGCACAGCCTGGTCTAGCTGGGGCCACTCAGTCCAGCCTAGTCCAGCCAGGGCCTTTCAGCACAGCCCAATCTGACAGGGCCCCTCAGCACAGAGGGTCTAGTTGGGACACCTCAGCATTCTTGGGGCTCTGTCAGGGTTGGGATGGAGGCAGGGGCTCAAATCTTCACAGGCTCCAGGCCCCAAGCACCCAGCCATAGTAAAGGGTCAGGGATTGGCAGGAACCTCTGCCAGCTGAAGTGCCTGCAGTCCAGCACAGGCACTGGTTTGTAGTATCATGACCCGTACAGCCACTGGCTGGTTAGTGGCTGTCTTCACCACCCACACTGGCCGGCTATTTCCCAGGATTTCCACCAGAACCGTCCATCTCGCGATGGCACAGTCCCAGTTGGCAGAGCTCCATCCCCGGCCCCTCGGCACAGGCATGGACAAGGAGAGCACACTGAACATTTGCTGATTTTATCCCCTGTTTCCTCATTAGCTTGTTCCTGTTTCCTTGGCTACATGTGCGGCCAGGACTGTGGGTACTACATTGGCCTTCTCTGCCATTCATGCACACAAATGAGAACTTCACCATCAGTGGTGCCTTACTCAAGCACAAAGGACATCTAAGAGGGATATATAGATTTGTGTGTGTCTGTGTGTGTCCCAGAATAATTTTCTAGCTAGGTCTGAGGCCTTGTATAAGTCTGTATCAATATGTTTAGATAGGCAGTGTGATCTAGTGGCAAGAATACAGGACTGGGAGTTAGGATAAATCAATTAATCAATCAATAGCATTTGAGTGCTTACTGTGTGCAGAGCACTGTACTGAGTGCTGGGAAAGTACAATACAACAGAGTTGGTAGACATGGTCCTTGTCCACAACTAGCTAGCTTACAGTCTAGAGGGAGAAACAGTCATTAAAATACATTAGCTGTGTGACCTTGGAAGAGTCACTTAACTTCTCTGAGCCTCAGTTACCTCATCTGTAAAATGGGGATTGACTGTGAGCCCCAAGTGGGACAACCTGATCACCTTGTATACCCCAGCACTTAGAACAGTGCTTTGCACATAGTAAGTGCTTAACAAATGCCATTATTATTATTAGCGACTGGCGGAATAGGAATAGGGAGACCCAGGTTCTAATCCCAGCTCTTCCACTTGCCTGCTTTGTGGCCTTGTGCAAGGCACTTAACTTCTCTGGGCTTCAGTTTCCTCATCTGTAAAATAGGAATCAATACCTGTTCTCTCACCCCTTTAGACTGTGAGCCCCCTATGGGACAGGGACTGTGTCTGATCTGATTGCTTGACTGCCAGAACTTGGCATAAAAGCCTAACAAAAACCATAATAAACAGAAAATACAGACTTAGAGGTGCCTGTATAAGTGTGTAACAGCAGTCACATTTCCCCAACTTGGCTACAGTGTTCCTCATTCATTCGTTCATTCAATCGTATTTACTGAGCATTTACTGTGTGCAGAGCACTGTACTAAGCGCTTGGGAAGTACAAAACGGCAACATATAGAGACGGTCCCTACCCAACAATGGACTCACAGTCTAGAAGGGCAGACATATATTCTCATTATCCTGGCTGCCAACCACAGACTTTTAACTCTATGTTCTATGTGGCTCTAAACTCTGCATCTAGGCATCCAATAAATACTCTGCCCACGCTTCCATCAGCTGGTCAAGACACTTCCTCTCTTGATGTGTGTCCAGGTATGTGTGGATGAGTGTCTTTGTTTACATGTGTGCCTCTGCTTATGTTTGTGTGGGCCTACCTGTGTGGCATAGTGGATTGAGCATAGGCCTGGGAATCAGAAGGTCAAGGTAATCCCAGCTCTGCCATTTGTCTGCTGTGTGACCTTGGGGAAATCACTTCACTTCTCTGTGCCTCAGTTACCTCATCTGTAAAATGGGGATTGAGATCATGAGCCCCACAAGGGACAACGACTGTGTCTAACCCAATTTGCTTGTGTCTACCCCAGTGCTCAGTACAGCACCTGGAACATAGTAAGCGCTTAGCAAATACCATAATTATTATGAGTACTAGTGTGTCTCTGTGTTGTTTGGTATGTGCTGCTCTGTATCTGTGTATGTTTGTGTGGGGAGCAATGTGTTCGCTGTTTATGTCTGTCTCTCTGTGTTTCCTGTGTAAGTGTGTGTGTGTGTGTGTGTGTGTGTGTGTGTGTGTGTGTGTGAGAGAGAGAGATGTATATGAAAAAAATCATTGGCCCATAGTAGCCAATTCCAGGAAACAGAGTGGGCCTCTCTGCTCTGCCTCCATCCCAGTTCTCCTTCCTTGCACCACCTTCACTCCTCTAGTGCTAACTGTGCACCCATCTAGCCTGTCTCATCGCTGGCCCCTGGCACACCCCCTGCCTCTGGCCTGGAACACCCTCCCTCCTCAAATTTGCCAGACAATTATTCTCCCCTACTTGAAAGCCTTATTGAAGACACATCTCTTCCAAGAGGCCTTCCCAGACTAAGCCCCACTTTTCCTCATCGCCCACTCCCTCTTTGTCTCCCTGTCTTGCTCCCTTTGTTCTTCCCCTCAACCAGCTCCACAGCACTTACATATGTATTTGTAATTTTATTTATTTGTATTGGTGTCTGTCTTCCCACCTCTAGTCTGTGAGCTCCTTGGGGGCAGGGAATATCACTGTTTATTGTTGTAATGAACTTTCCCATGCACTTAGAACAGTGCTCTGCACACAGTAAGCACTTAATAAATATGAATGAATTAATTAATGACCCCCGCCCAATTCCCACTCCGGACTCCCTCCCCTGGTGCCCCCTCTTGGCTCCATTCAGCTTGCCAGTGAGGTTTTCTCTGGTCTTCCCTGACCGGCAAACTGGTGGGTTGCCAGAGTGAAAAGGCCCACGGCTATTCCCTGTCCACACAGGTCAGCTCTGCCCCAGGGACCACCCATCCCTGTCCCTCCTCTGCAGCCTTGGGCTCTGGCTCTTTCTAGAGGTGCCTGGCCAACCCTCAGAATGTCGGGGTGGGGCAGCTGTCAGCACGGGGGCAGAGGCAGCAGAGGTCAGTGCAGGGGAAGAGGGTAGCAGAGGACAGAGTGGATTCAGGGTCAGCATAGGTCGGGGTCAACATAGGTCAGAGGCCAGCGGAGGTTAGAGGTCCACAGGGGTCAGTGCAAGGGAAGCGTGGTAAGGTTCTCACTCCCAACCAATGGTCATCAGGGGCTTCCTCAGGCAGAGACGGCCAGATAATGCGGAAAGAGAAAAGAAAAGTATGTGTTTTCTCAATCTTCTGTCTCTGCCCAGGCCCCGCCTCCTCACTTCCCTCCCAAACCTCCCACCGGCTTGCTCCTTTCCCATCTTCCATCCTGCTCAAGGTTCCCACAGCCCTGCCCCTTCCCCTGCACCCCTCCCTCCAGAGGCTCCCACAGTCTGAGGCCGAGCACTGCCCCTCTTCCCACTCTCTATCCCTCAGTCCTCAATCCTCTGCATCCAGTGTTCAGACCTCGGCTCTCAGTCCCTGGGGCCCAGCCCTCAGCCCTCAGTTCTTACCTCTCAGTTCTCAGCCCTCAGTCTTCAGCCCTCAGCCTCCAGCCCCTTGGCTCAGCCCTCAACCCCCAGAGCTCAGCCCTCGGCCCTCACTGTTCAATCCTCATCCCTCAACCCTCATCCCTCATCCCTCAGTCCTCAGCCTTCAGTCTTCAGCCCTCAGTTCTCAGCCTCCAGCCCCAAATAATAATAATGATGGCATTTATTAAGCGCTTACTATGTGCAAAGCACTGTTCTAAGCGCTGAGGGCTTAGCCGTCAGTCATCAGTCCTTAGTCCTTAGCCCCCAGGGTTCAGCTCCCAGCCTTTAGCCCTCAGCCCTCGGGGCTCAACCCTCCACCTTCAGCCCTCAGCTCTCAGCCCCCCAGGGTTCAGCCCTCAGCCCTCAGCTCCTAGAGTTCAGCCCTCAGCCTCAGGCCTTGGTCCCTGGGGCTCAGCCCTCAAATCTCAGCCCCCAACCCCAAACCCTCAGTATCCAGCCCTCCCAAGCACTCAGTAGATGCTAATGAAATGCCACTGATTGATTGATTTACAGTCACTTCCTCAAGAAGCAGCGTGGCTTAGTGGCTTGGGAGTCAGAGGTCATGGGTTCTAATCCCAGCTGCGCCACTTTTCTGCTGTGTGATCTTGGGCAAGTCACTTCACTTCTCTAGGCCTCAGTTAACTCACCTGTAAAATGGGGATTAAGACTGTGAGCCCCACGTGGGACAACCTGATTACGTTGCATCTACCTCAGAGCTTAGAACAGTGCTTGGCATATAGTAAGCACTTAAAAAATACCTTCATTATTCATTAGTATAGGGAGGAGTTGATGGGAAGGCAAAGGGGTAGAATCTGGGCTCATTCCCCTCTGCCCCTCCTGACATGGGCAATAGACCTCA
Source organism: Tachyglossus aculeatus (assembly GCF_015852505.1). Taxonomy (NCBI): domain Eukaryota; kingdom Metazoa; phylum Chordata; class Mammalia; order Monotremata; family Tachyglossidae; genus Tachyglossus; species Tachyglossus aculeatus. The sequence continues at coordinate 81,856,911 of NC_052086.1, read as the reverse complement.
GGCCCAGATCTGAAAGGATAGAGAGCAGAAGGCTGTGTGATCATGGGCATCACTTCATTTCTCTGAGCCTCAGTTTCCTCATCTGCAAAATATGTTCAAACTTGTAACTACCCCAGCACTTAGTAAAATGCTTGGCACATAGTAAGCAGTTAATAAATACCACAGTTATTACTATTATTATTTGTGCTTTCATTATCAAGGTAGAACTCTCTTCCAGAATCTCTAAGGAATAATTAAAGTGTTTGGAGAGAACTAGCAGATCAGTAAACTAGTTAAGAGACCAGAAATCCTAAAATAATGAAATAATAATATTAAGAAGAAGAATCCCTTACTGGGTGGCAAGCATAGGGTAGCACAGGATAGACTGAAGATAATTGGATGAGACTCAGCCTCTGACCCACACAAGCCTCACAGTCTAAGAGGAAGGGAGAGCAGGGACTTTATCCCCACTGTATGGCCGAGAAAACTGAGGGCTGAGGAGTTTCAGTGACTTGCCTTGAGCCCAAACCAGGCCACACAATTAGGTCTTCTGATTGCTAACCCTGGCTCTTTCTACCAGGCTACCCAACTTTGTTCATTCATTCATTCATTCATTCATTTATTCATTCATTCAATCGTATTGATTGAGTGCTTACTGTGTGCAGAGCACTGTACTAAGCGCTTGGAAAGTACAAGTCGACAACATATAGAGATGGTCCCTACCAACAACGGGCTCACAGTCTAGAAAGGGGAGACAGACAACAAGACAAAACACATAGACAGGTGTCAAAATCGTCAGAAAAATAGAATTAAAGCTATATGCACATCGTTAACAAAATAAATAGAATAGTAAATATGTACAAGTAAAATATATAGAGTAATAAATCTGTACAAATATATATACAAGTGCTGTGGGGAGGGAAAGGAGGTAGGGTGGGGAGGATGGGGAGCAGGAGAGAAAAAAGGGGGCTTAGTCTGGGAACCCTGGAGAAAGTGAGCTCTCAGTAGGGCTTTGAAGGGAGGAAGAGAGCTAACTTGGCCGATGTATGGAGGGAGGGCATACCAGGCCAGGGGAAGGACGTGGGCCAGGGGTCAATGGCGGGACAGGAGAGAACGAGGCACAGTGAGGAGGTTAGCGGCAGAGGAGTGGAGGATGTGGGCTGGGCTGTAAAAGGAGAGAAAGGAAGTGAGGTAGGAAGGGGCGAGGTGATGGAGAGCCTTGAAGCTGAGAGTGAGGAGTTTTTGCTTGATTTGAAGGTCAATAGGCAACCACTGGAGATTTTTGAGGAGAGGAGTGACATGCCCAGAGCATGGAAGCAGGGAAGCAGCGTGGCTCAGTGGAAAGAGCCCGGGCTTTGGAGTCAGAGGTTGTGGGTTCATAGCCCGGCTCCGCCACTTCTCAGCTGTGTGACTCTGGGCAAGTCACTTCACTTCTCTGGGACTCAGTTCCCTGATCTGTAAAATGAGGATTAAGACTGTGAGCCCCCCGTGGGACAACCTCATCACCTTGTAAACTCCCCAGCGCTTAGAACAGTGCTTTGCACATAGTAAGCGCTTAATAAATGCCATTATTATTATTATTATTATTATTATTGTACAAGATTATCCGGGCAGCAGAGTGAAGTATAGACTGAAATGGGGAGAGACAGGAGGATGGGAGATCAGAGAGGAGGCTGATGCAGCAATCCAGTTGGGTTAGGATAAGAGATTGAACCAGAAAGGTAGCGGTTTGGTTGGAGAAGAAAGGGTAGATCTTGGCGCTGTTGTGGAGGTGAGACCAGCAGATTTTGGTGACGGATTGGATGTGTGGGGTGAACGAGAGAGTGGAGTTGAGGATGACACCAAGGTTGCGGGCTTGTGAGACAGGAAGGATGGTAGTGCCTTCTGCAGTGATGGGAAAGTCAGGGAGAGGACAGGGTTTGGGAGGGAAGATAAGGAGTTTTAGTCTTGGACATATTGAGTTTTAGATGGCGGGCAGACATCCAGATGGAGATGTCCTGAAGGCAAGAGGAGACACAAGCCTGAAGGAAGGGAGAGAGAGCAGGGGCAGAGATGTAGATTTGGGTGTCATCAGCGTAGAGATGATAGTTGAAGCCATGGGAGCGAATGAGTTCACCAAGGGAATGAGTGTAGAGAAGAGAAGGGGACCAAGAACTGACCCTTGAGGAACCCCTACAATAAGGGGATGGGAGGGGGAGGAGGAGCCCGCAAAGGAGACTGAGAATGAATGGCTGGAGAGATAAGAGGAGAACCAGGAGAGGACGGAGTCTGTGAAACCAAGGTTGGCTAGCATGTTGAGGAGAAGGGGGTGGTCCACAGTGTTGAAGGCAGCTGAGAGGTCAAGGAGGATTAGGATAGAGTAAGAGCCATTGGATTTGGCAAGAAGGAGGTCAAGGTGACGTTTTAGAGGGCAGTTTTGGTGGAGTGTAGGGGACAGAAGCCAGATTGGAGGGGATCAAGGAGAGAGTTGGTGTTGAGGAATGTGATGTAGCGGGTGTAGACGACTCGTTCTAGGAGTTTGGAAAGGAAGGGTAGGAGAGAGATAGGGTGATAACTAGAAGGGGAGGTGGGGTCAAGAGAGGGTGTTTTAGGATGGGGGAGACATGGGCATGTTTGAAGGCAGAGGGGAAGGAACCAGTGGAGAGTGAGCAGTAATTACTTGTTCTGAATAATTTGTTTTGAGGGAAGGCTGGGCTGAGGAGGCCATTCTAGGTGTTCTGGGACAGGAAATGGCAGCCTGATGGGGCTTTATCCCACGTTCCATGCTGCAGTGCAATAATAATCAGAATAATTGTTATAGTCATTATTCATTCAGTCATATTTATTGAGCGCTTACTGTGTGCAGAGCACTGTACTAAGCGCTTGGGAAGTACAAGTTGGCAACATATAGAGGCGGTACCTACCCAACAGTGGGCTCACAGTCTAGAAGGACACTGTGTGGCAAGCACTGAGCTAAGTATTGGGGTAGATACAAGATCATTAGATCAGACTCAGTCCCTGTCCCACATGGGGCTCACAGCCTAAGTAGGAAGGAGAACAGGTATTGAATCCCCATTTTAGAGATGAGGATAATGAGGCCCAGAGACATAAAATGAGTTGCCCAAAGTCTCACAGAACTGGGCTCCATCCCTGGCCCCTCAGCGGGGATGTTGAAGTGGACAGAGCACGGAGAATTTGCTGATAATATCCTCTATTTCAGCCTCTGCTCTTCAGTCATTCCGCCTTCCAACCCACCTACTGTCTAAACTGCCCCTTCTTCCTAATAATAATAATAACAATAATAATAACTGCGGCATTTGTTAAGTGCTGATAATGTGCCAAGCACTGTACCAAGTTGGGCTGAAAAAAAGATAAGCAGATTGAACGCAGATTCAGAAATGGTGCTCCTTCCTCGCCACCCATCTTGCCATGGCCCTGGTTCAAATGCTCACAATACCATGATTGGATAATTGTATTGGCCTCCTTGCTAGTCTCCCTGCTTCCAGGCTCTCCTCACTTCTGCTCTCCAGATCATCTTCCTGAAATGTCTCCCACCCCGTCAAAATCACCCAGTGATTACCCAATTTTGCTCTCTCCACCTCATGTACTGGCTCTCCTCATCCATTAGCCCTCAGCTCACATTCTTAACTCCTCTCAAGCCCACCTCCAGGCTTGTTCCCTGCTCTTGTCTAGGTCGCCTTCTCTCATCCCCCTCCCCAAGCTCATACTGTGCCCCCGCTCCCCGGCTTTCCATCAGCAGGGCCTTGAAGTCTGTGAGAACTCTGTAAGACCCCTCCACTCTGTGAGATCCTGAAAGACCCTTCCACATCTGTGAGATCTCGGATCTCCTCACCTTCAAAGCCCACCTACAATCCCACACCCTCTAATAAGCCTTCCCCCTCAACTTTCCTTGATTAACTTCTCACACCCCAAACCTGATTTGCCTCTGGTTGTCTCTGCACACATATATACGTATTCTTCTTTGCCTAGCTCCAACACCTAGGTGTATACATAGATTAGAATGAATTTTCAATGTCTTGATTCTTATTCCCCGGCCTGTGAATACCCTTGTGTCTATCTCACCCATTGGAGTGGAAGCTCCTTATGGGCAGGGCCCAAGCTTTGTGCTACTGTCAGACTGGCCTGGGATAGCCCTGCTCACCTTGAGCCAGGGAGGGCCGAGGGCGGGCTGTTGGCCAGGGCCTGGATCACCCGCTCCCACCTGGCTCAGCAAATGAACTAGAGAACTCTGGCCTGGTAGTGTGCTGATGGAGAGAAAACCAAAGCCATCAGCTTCCCGGAATGCATTTCTCCATAGGCTCATTGACCCTGCACCGGCCTGTGGGTCGCATGCCCTGCCAAGCCAGGGTAAGCTGTCTGGGACCTCCAAGATGGAGCAACCCCAACTGCCTCTTCAGCTTCTTTTGGCCCTTCTCCCCTTGGCCCCCAGGCTCCAGGACTGAGCACCTAGTAGAGAGGTCATTTGCTCTCTTTGTCCCCTGCCCATCATGCTCACACCAGGACCCTGAGTGCCAAAACAAGCTGGCAAATAGGGCCACTGTGCCCGGCCAACTGGGCAAGGATTTGTTCCAACTGGGCCCAGAGCCGACCCTGGGCCAGAGCACTGTGATCTGACCAGCTGTTGTTACCATGGTAACCGCCACGGCGGCCTCCACTGCCCACACTAGCTGGCTCTTTTTTTCAGGATTCCCCGGCTGGCTCCACAGCCCGAAGCCATCGTCTGTGATGGCCCTGGCCGTAGCAGGCAGAGCCAGGCCAGGAGGCCAGGGCTCCTGATTGCCCCAGAAATACGGCCGGGCTCCTTCCCCCATCACAGGGTAGCAGGGCCTGAACTACTGGGGAAATGGTAAGACAGGAAGACCTGGGGCAGAGTAAGGATGATTGGGAGCAGCAGGAGAAATCACATCTCCACTCTAATAGATAAAGCAGTGGGGCCTAATGGAAAGAACTGGGTCCCCCTGGTCAGAGGACCTCAGATCTAATCCCAGCCCCAGCTCCTGCCTGCTGTGTGACCTGCCCAAGGTGTCTCAGTTTCCTGTTTTGTAAAATGGGGATTGCATGAATACCCATTCTCCCTCCTTCCTAGACTTTGAGCCATGCAGGGACTGTGTCTGACTTGATTATCTTGTTATCGTACCCAATGCTTAGCATGATGTTAAGGGCTTAACAAACACTATTATTAATTATTAGACAATAATATTGGAGAAAAGGAAAAGGGCCAGTCATCAATATAAAATCCTTGCCTTCTCTCTCACACCATGCCAACTCTTTTTCTGTCCAGGAATGAGGCCTAATGGAAAGAGTGTGGGTCTACAAGTCAGGGGACTTGGGTTTTAATCCCAACTCTGCCATATGCCTGCCATGTGACCTTGAACAAGTCAATTGAACTTCTCTGGGGATAGTTTCCTTCACTGCAAAGTGAAGATTCAATATGCATTTCCCCTCCAACCTTAGACTTTAAGCCCTCTGGGGTATGGGGACTGTGACTGAACTTGTATCTACCCCAGCACTTAGTAAAGTGCTTGGCACTTAGAAAGTGTTTAACAAATACCATCATTTTTACTACACCTCCCCGATTTTGATGGTTTTCCTTTGAATTTCAGGTGGCTCCCTTCAGCCAGGTTTCCGAGAAACCCAGCCACTGTCCAACCCCATCTCCCCTCTGCTCCTTCTGGCACGCTTGCTTATCCCTGCAAATCTGACAGTCTCTGAGGCCCAGACCTCCAGAAATCCGGCTTTCGGAGGGAGCTGATCAACTCTGTGTCTCTCATTGTCCCAGCCTGCAAGGCACCCAGTGTTCTCGCCTAAGGAAGAAGTCAACATTTGCTATTTCGCTATTTAATCAAGTCTTAAATAAGCAAACAGATGTTACCCTTTCAAATGTGACATTTATCTGAGATCTGTATAAACACGATGATGGGACTGCACCCCGGTCCTGGTTTGACTCTGTCTCCCTCTAAATCTTGACTGCTCCAACCCTCGGATCTCTCCTCACTTGTGGGGACCTGCCAGCCACACTCTCCAATACCCATTTACCTTAGTGCTGCAGTCACCTGGTTTACCAATGGGCCCATTCATTCATTCTTTCATTCATTCATTCATTCATATTTATTAAGTGCTAACTGTGTGCAGAGCACTGCACTAGCACTTGGGAGTCTACAATACAACAATAAACATATTCCTTGCCCACAACAAGCTTACATTCTAGAGGGGGAGACAGACATTAATATAAATAAATAAATTACAGATATGTACATAAGTGTTATGGGGCCTGGAGCAAGGATGATTAAAGGGAGCAGGTCAGGGAAATGAGGAAGGGAGTGGGAGAAGTGGAAAGAAGAGTTTAGTCACGGAAGGTCTCTTGGAGGAGCTGTGCCTTCAGTAGGTGTTTGAATGAAACCGTGAGCAACAATTGGGACAGGGACTGTGTCCAATCCAATTTGCTTGTTGTGCCCACCCTGGTGCTTAGTACAGTGCCTGGCACATAGTAAAGTGCTTAATAAACACCATGATTGTTAGTATTATTAAGCTGGAACCAACAGGATTTAATGATGGATTGAATATGTGGGTTGAACGAGAGAGATAAGTCAAGGATAACACCAAGGTTACAGGCTTGTGAGACAGGAAGGATGGTGGTGTCATCTATAGTGATGGGAAAGTGAAGGGGAGGATAGTGTTTGGGTGTGAAGATAAGGAGTTTTGTTTTGGACATGTTAAGCTTGAGGTATCAGGACATCTAAGTAGAGATGTCTTGAAGGCAGGAGGAGATGTGGGACTGGAAAGACAGAGAGAGATCAGGGGGGGAGATGTAGATTTGGGTATCTTCTGCACAGAGGTGGTAGTTGAAGCCATGGGAGTCAATGAGTTCTCCAAGGGAGTGGGTATAGATGGAGAATAGAGGGGACCCCGAATTGAACCTTGAGAGACCTCCACATTTAGGGGTTGGGAGGCCGAGAAGTAGCCATGAAAGAGACTGAGAATGAGAGGCCAGAAAGATAAGAGGAGAACAAGGAGAGGACTGTGTCAGTGAAGTGGAGGTTAGATAATTTTCCAGGAGAAGGGGTGGTCGACAGTGTCAAAGGCAGCTGAGAGGTTGAGGAAGATTAGGATTTAGTACAGACCATTGGATTTGGCAAGAGTGAGATCTTCGGTGAGGGCAGTTTTCTTGCGTGAAGGGGATGGAAGCCAGACTGGAGAGGGTCAGGGAGAGAATTGGAGGAAAGAAACTTGAGCCAGCAAGTGTAGACAACTTCCTCAAGGAGTTTGGAGAGGAATCATAGGAGGGAGATGGGTCGATAATTGCAGGAGCCGTGGGGTCAAGGGAGAGTTTTTTTATGATAAGGGAGACATGGGCATGTTTGAAAGCAGTGGGGAAGAAATCTTGGTGGATCCTCCACCATGGGCTACATCCATGACCATCTGCTCAATCAAAGCTCTCTGGACTGGGTGGGACTACAGTGCGTGGAGACCAGAGAGGACAAGTGGCCCCGTGCTCACTACCAGCACCATCTTCAACTCTCCCACTCAGGGGCTCTGGCTTGAAGCCGGGGGGATCAAGGCTCATCCGTCATTCTGGAAGGAAGAGTCTGTCTGCCCGTCCAGCTGGGAAGAACTGAGCAGATGGCAAGCTTTTATATTCAGGATCTCCAGAAAGGTGGTGACGGAGGAAGAATCCACTAGCTGGGCCTCCCTTGTGGGGAGCATCAGGGGCTGCAGGGATGTGGGTGGCACAAAGTCTCACCAGGCAGAGGAAAGGTGATGGACTGAAGCCAGACTCTGTGAAGATTCTCAAACTGGAAAGACTCCCGAAAATCCCCCTCTAACTCTCCAGGAAGCCCTCCCTGGCAAACCCTGAGTGCTGGAGGGGGCCGTGCCAGACCTTAGTGTCATCACAGAGCTGACAGGCTCAACCATTCGTGCTGAATGTGGGGACCCACAGCCCTCCCCAACAAGACTCTGGCCTGAGGGAAAGCCCAGGCCTGTCCATCACCCCGGATGGAGATCCAAGGTGCTGAGCACTGGGGTCCCCAAGGCTAATGAGGTGTGGTTAGGAGTGGACCCTGGGAGCCCCTGAAGGTCCTGGAGGCCCTGGGTGCAGGAAAAAGACCTGGACCACTCTGAGAAGAGGCACCAGGTATGGCTGGGGAGAGTGTGTGTCCCTGTGTGTGGGTGTGTGTGTGTCTGAGTTGCATGCTCGCTCATAGCACAGGCAGTGGAAGGATAAGGGTGGGGGCATTGGGCTCTCTGGCCTGCTGCCCCCTGCCTCCCACCCTCTGTCCTTGATGCCCTTTTCCCAGCTGAGGGAATCATCTTCCCAGTAAGCTTGCTTCTGTCCGGTTACCCCAGTCTCCATCAAAGAAATCTGACCCGACCCTAACTGTGAGATCTGCCCACTGAATCGGAGCACTGGGGTACGCTGTCACAACCATGGGGAGCAGGAGAGCAGAGCAGGATTAAGCGCTTAGAACAGTGCTCTACACACATTAAGCGCTCAATAAGCACAATCGAATGAATGAATGATTGTGAGAGAGTGGGAGAGCAGGTAAATGGGAGAGCGGGAAAGTACAGAATCCTTGGATATGCAGGGAAGCGGGGCCAGCTGAGGTCAGCAGTCCAGGCAAGCAACTGCTTCAGGTTGGCTCTCAGAGGTGGGGAGGGTGGAGAAGGGGCAGAATGGGAACGTGACTGGTCTCCCAGCTTTCTGTGCCTGTGCTGGCCGTAGCGCCTGTGTCCACAGGGACCCAGGGGAGGGAGAGGAGGACTAGTAAGAGTCAGGGTCACCCCAGAGGAATGGTTTGGGAGTTTCAACAGAACTCTACACAATATCACTGTGACTGCCCATGGGCCCGCAGTACAATATCATGACATCTGTGGAATGTTGTCAGCTCACACAGGTAGCTTACTTTGGTGATGTCCCATGTCCACTGTGACACGATGAAGAGGATGACCTGGGGGGGTGGGGCAGGGCATGGAAAGAACCTCTTCCACCCCAGAACAGTTTAGGCTTGGAGTCGGTCTGCCGAGAATCGGGCCATGTCCTCCCAAACAGTCCTGCCCCAGTCCGAGAAGGGGCCCAGGACCAGCCGTCCCCAAAGACCAGAGAGCTGATGGCTCAACTCCCGGCTGGTCCCTCTCACCACCCCTCATTGCCCTGGGAGATCCTGGGTAGGAATAGCTCAGGGCCCCAAGCAGCCGCTGAATAAGGCCACTGAGGCCACGGTCCTACCTGCTGATGGAGAGCCAAGGGCTTCCTGATGTGACTCGAGGCCACAGTGAGGCTCATCAATTACAGGAGAAACCTAGAAACAGCATCCTGGTCCTCCTGGCACTTCCGGCCCTCCCTCTGCTATCCCCTCACTTACCGCATTGCCTTTCTTCACCCACTGTCCCCTGCCAGAGCTCTGCCTCCAATGGTTCGGGGCTCTGTCCTCTCCTGCCTCCAGCTGGAGGCTGTAACAGGGACAAATAGAAGCTGGTCTGAGCACACAACCCTGACCCTCTGAGAAATTCCAACAAGTGGCCAGGATGAGGGCACCACCCAAAGTCCGGAAACTTTGGAAACTCCTCTTCACATTCAGAAACACCAGAAACTCCTCTTCACACTCAGCTCTGCAGTCCCCTGGGCTATCAAGGAGATTTTGGGGGCAGTAGCCTGCCAGAGAGCTAGAGGGCTTTGCCCACTAATGCGAGACAGTCGGGGCAAAGTGGGCCATGGGCTACGGGGTCAGAAGATGCTATTTGTTAGTGTGCATACAGCATCAGACATGGTGGGTACCACAATGCTTATTTCCCTGACATAGTAGGTACCCTCTAGACTGTAAGGTCCTTGTGGCCAGGGCATGTGACTACTGACTCTGTTGTAGTGCCCTCTCCCAAACACTTAGTCTAGTGCTAGGCACATCATAAGCACTCAATAAACACCATTGATTGACTGATTACCCCAATGCCAGTTTCCTTGACATAGTGTGCACCACAGTGGCACTGGATTTGCAAGAATGCCACCGCCGTGACCTGGGAAATTGGTGGTCTTCTGAGGCACAAGTGTAAGGAGACCATCTCAAGGCTCCAAGCTACTTCTCAAAATCCATCAGGAGCTTCTCAAGGCCATGCGTCCTGCTGAAGGCTGAGGCTGTGCGCCAGCCTGCCCACCCCAACCACAGCCAAGACTTCATCTGTCAATCAGGGGCACATCCTGTGAATTAAGCGCTGTGGAGAGTGCACTAGAAATGATGAACATGATCCTGACCCTCAGGGAGCTTACAATCTAGTGGGGAAGAAAGACACTGAAATAAATATGATGAAGCTAACGAGTCCATGAGGTGGACCCAAACTGCTTTGGTGGGATGGGAAGGATTTAAGTGCTAAGGTGATATGCTGAAATGGCAGCTGGGAGATATAGGATGAGGTGATGATAAATCAGTCAGGAAGGCCTCCTGGGGGAGATGGGATATCAGAAGGGCTGTGAAGATAGGGAGAGTGGAGGTCTGCCAGATGTAAAGGGAGGTGGGGGAACTTCTGGCAGGAGAGAAGGTGCAAGCAGGGGGCGACGGACAGAGAGACAAGATCGAGGCACAGTGAGGCGCTTGGCTGGTGAGGAGCAGTGTGTGAACTGGTATGTAGAGGGAGAAGAGCATGGATAAGTATTAGGCAGAGAGATGACTGAGTGCCTTAGAGCCAATGGTCTAGAGTTTCTAATAATAATAATAATGGCATTTATTAAACGCTAACTGTGTGCAAAGCACTGTTCTAAGCACTGGGGAACTTACAAGGTGATCAGGTTGTCCCACGGGGGGCTCACAGTCTTAATCTCCATTTTCCAGATGAGCTAACTGAGGCACAGAGAAGTGAAGTGACTTGCCCAAAGTCACACAGCTGACAAGTGGTGGAGTCAGGATTTGAACCCATGACCTCTGACTCCATAGCCCGGGCTCTTTCCACTGAGCCACACTGCTTCTCAACTTGATGTGGAAAGGAATGGGCCACCACTGGAGGTTTTTATGAAGTGGGGAGATGTGTACTGAAAGTCATTTAGAAAAAAGATCCCCATTAGTGGTGCATTGTTAAATGCTAGTCTTGTGATCTGCTAAGATATTACCAGTGACCCATGGCTAAGCAAAGAGATAGAAAACAAATTTAAAAGGCTCACACCTCCTTTGAGAGACTGACAGAGTGGGGCATCAATATGGCAATGAAATTTAGACCAAACTGAAAGTCCTGAGCGTAACTGCAGTACCCAATGACTTAACATGATGTTTGACACAGAGTAAGCGCTTAACAGATACCTTAGTTATTGATTATTCATTATTATTCATTATTCCAGGTGGGAGATCTCGACTGCAGCCACAGTGCCCAAATCCATGCGCCATGCCACCTTCCCAGTCGCGGCACATTTAAAGCCAAAGATCACCAGCAACATCCCCAGCACTGGCTGAGAAGGGCTGGGAGGCAGGAATGGGAGGCAGTCGGAAGTCAGAAGTTGGAAGTCGAAAGTCGAAAGTCGACAACACAGCTGAGCTTTGAAAGTCACTATAGCAAGAGTCAGAACAAAAATGGAGCCAGGAAAGATTAAGCACAGGAACTACTAATTTTAGTTTCTCTTTTTTCTGGCCAGCCAGCTACTTGAGGGCAAGGATAGTGCCTGCTATCTCTACTGTACTAAGTGTTAAGTTCAGTGTTCTGTGCACGGTGGGTGTTCAAGAAATGCTGCCTTCGGTCTGAAGGTGACATCGCCAAGAGTGAAACTGCATCGCTGACTGTACTTGAGAGAGAAAATCTTCTGCAAACATGCACACCATGCCCACGAATGTGCAGCTGTGCCCCATTTCTGACCCTCTGCCTTGCAGGTGAGCACTGTTCATACACCAGTGGTTAAGAGGCAGGAAAAGAAATCATCCCTCATCTCCCCAGCCCCTGCACCAGTAGCTGCCCAGGAGGCTTGACTGCAAGACTCTGATTTATGTCTACTGTCATTTTAGTCCCCAGGTGGTGGAAGGACCTGAAGCCACTGTGACTCCCTGCAGAAGAACCCAAAGTGGTAGCAGATATCTTTGAGAGGGCAGGAAATGGCAGCAGTCATCACTGGGAGGACTGGAAGTGTTGGGGGCCATGTTTGGGAGGACAGTGAGTAGCTGCTGCTATTTTTAGGAGGAACAGAAGTGATGGCAGACATCACTGGGAGGACTGGAAGTTGTGGTGCCCATATTTAAGGGAACAGGAAGTAGTTGGGAGGACAGGAAGTTGTGGGCGCCATCTTTGGGAGGGCCAAAAGTGACAGTGGCCCTGTTAGGGTAGGGGAGACCCAGAGCAGTCACCCGGGTTGCCTAGCACCTTGAGGCATTGGCTTGCCATGCTTCTGGTGTGAAGTTGGTCCTAACTACCTAGCAGGTGTGGGAGCAGGGAGGTCAGGGGAGTGGGAGGTGCCCTGCCTCCTACAGGTGTTTCTGGGGCCCTGGCTTAAGGATCTCAGTCTTCCGGACATGCTTAGGCTCACACATGAGTCTCCTATATAGGACGTGGTCTTTTTGAAACCCTTAATAAGACACAATGATTATAACAAGTATTTGTTAAGCAATTACTATGTGCCAAGGACTGTGTACTGGGAGCAGCTGTGATCTTTAGCGCTCCACTAGCTGTCTGGTTTTCAGGATCCCCACCAGGCCTGCCAACCTTGTGGAATACACTGGTTCGGTCTTCCATCAGAAACCTTCACCTCTGATTGCATGGCCCCAGAGGACAGAGCCAAGACTGGAAACCAGGAGTCCCGATTCCCAGAGCTGGGCTCTTTCCCCTGGACCCATGGTAGGGCTATGGGGTCAGTGGGACCGTGAAATCCTTTCTGCCTCAGAATAGCAGGTGGAGGAAATTTGAAAATCTATCTATGTCGCAGGGTCATACATTTACAGATATAAATTCAAGTTCAGCGAAACCCCACAGGAAATAAATTTTGTATATATTATGCTCTAAAATCAGAATTACAAGTGAAACTTTGTTAACAACAACTAGAAGATTCAAGGAGACCCTCAATATAATAAAAGAAAATCAAGTTACTTCTAGACTGTGAGCCTGCTATTGGGAAGGGACCGTCTCTTTATGTTGCCAACTTGTACTTCCTAAGCGCTTAGTACAGTGCTCTGCACACAGTAAGTGCTCAATAAATATGATTGAATGAATGAAAGTTACTGTAATAATGATAATATTGTCCTTGTCTTCCCTCCCAAACCCTGACCTCTCCCTGACTTTCCCATCTCTGTTGATGGCACTACCATCCTTCCCGCCTTACAAGCCCGCAAACCTGGTGTCATCCTTGACTCTGCTCTCTCATTCACCCCTCACATCCAAGCCGTCACCAAAACCTGCCGGTCTCAGCTCTGCAACATTGCCAAGATCTGCCCTTTCCTCTCCATCCAAACCGCTACCCTGCTCATTCAAGCTCTCATCCTATCCCGTCTGGACTACTGCATCAGCCTTTTCTCTGATCTCCCATCCTCATGTCTCTCCCTACTTCAATCCATACTTCATGCTGCTGCCCGGATTGTCTTTGTCCAGAAACGCTCTGGGCATGTCACTCCCCTCCTCAAAACTCTCCAGTGGCTATCAATCAATCTGCGCATCAGGCAGAAACTCCTCACCCTGGGCTTCAAGGCTGTCCATCACCTCGCCCCCTCCTACCTCACCTCCCATCTCTCCTTCTGCAGCCCACCCCGCACCCTCCGCTCCTCTGCAGCTAATCTCCTCACCGTGCCTCGTTCTCGCCTGTCCCGCCATCAACCCCGGCCCACGTCATCCCCCGGGCCTGGAATGCCCTCCCTCTACCCATCCACCAAGCTAGCTCTCTTCCTCCCTTCAAGGCCCTGCTGAGAGCTCACCTCCTCCAGGAGGCCTTCCCAGACTGAGCCCCTTCCTTCCTCTCCCCCTCGCCCCCCCTCCATCCCCCCATCTTACCTCCTTCCCTTCCCCACAGCACCTGTATATATGTATATATATTTGTACATATTTATTACTCTATTTATTTATTTATTTATTTATTTTACTTGTACATATCTATTCTATTTATTTTATTTTGTTAGTATGTTTGGTTTTGTTGTCTGTCTCCCCCTTTAAGACTGTGAGCCCACTGTTGGGTAGGGACTGTCTCTATATGTTGCCAACTTGTACTTCCCAAGTGCTTAGTACAGTGCTCTGCACATAGTAAGCGCTAAATAAATATGATTGATTGATTGATTAATAACAATAATAATGACAGTTGTAAACCAATCAGTGGTATTTATTATAATAATAATAATGATGGCATTTATTAAGCGCTTACTATGTGCAAAGCACTGTTCTAAGCACTGGGGAGGTTACAAGGTGATCAGGTTGTCCCACATGGGGCTCACAGTCTTAATCCCCATTTTACGGATGAGGTAACTGAGGTACAAAGAAGTTAAGTGACTTGTCCAAAGTCACACAGCTGACAAGTGGCAGAGCTGGGATTTGAACCCATGACCTCTGACTCCTAAGCCCGTGCTCTTTCCACTGAGCCACGCTGCTTCTCATATTGAGCACTTACTATGTACAGAACACTGTACTAAGTGCTTGGGAGAGTACAATACAATAGAATTGGTAGACACATTCGCTCTCCACCAGTAGCTTACAGTCTACAGGGGGAGACAGACATTAAAATAAATTGCAGATATGTACGTAAGGGCTGTGGAGCTAAGGCTTTGAAGGTAGGGAGAGTGATCGCCTGTTGAATGTGAAGAGGGAGGGAGTTCCAGGCCAAAGGGAGGATATGGACAAGGGACTGGTGGTAAAGATCAGGGTACGGTGAGTAAATTGGCATTACAGGAGTGAGGTGAATGTGCTGGGTTCTAGTTGGAAATCAGGGAGGTAAGGTAGAGGGGGCAAGATGATTGAGTGCTTTAAACCCAATCGTAAGGAGTTTCTGTTTGATGTGGAGTTGGATGGGCAACCACTGCAGATTGTTGAGGAATGGGGAAACATGGACTGAGTGGTTTTTTTAGAAAAATGATCCAGGCAACAGAGTGGACTGGAGTGAGGGAGGTCAGGCTGATACAATAGTCAAGAAACTTACTATGTCCCACAAATTTTACTAAACACTGGGGTAGATCCAAGATAATCTGTGGATACAGTCCCTGCCCTACATGGTGCTTCCAGTCTAATTATAATACTAACTAGGTGGGATAGGGGCGTGAGGGGAAGCAGTGTTACATAGCAAGCACTGTTTTGTTTGCAACCTAATTATCAATCAATCAATGGTATTTACTAAGCACTTACTATATGCAAAACACTGTACCAAGTGCTTGGGAGAGTAAAATACAACAGAATTAGCTGACATATTCCCTCTTGTTGATATAGACTGTGAGAGACAAATGCTATGATAGAGCAGGGAGGAGGAACTGTTTCAGAAGAAAATGGAGCAGTTCATCTGTTCCCACTCTGCCTGTGACTGAAGAGACAGTGAGAAAAGTAATGTAAATCATAAACCGTTTTAAATCCACAGCAGATAACGGCCCAGCAACTAGTCCCCTAAGCAAAACGTGCCAAACTGCAGAGTCCCAGGCCTGCCAGGACCCGTGGGCCTGGTTACAATCTTCCTGAAAATAAACAAATCAATGACTGTGGAGCCTCCGCGGAACAGATTCCAGCTGGGACTTGCTATATGGTGACAAAAAGCTCTGTTTAAATGTTCCACTTTCCTGAAATGAAGCTGCGCAGAGAAGCTGGTGGGCCCTGCCTGGTAGGTGCCCGGTGCTGGCGTGGCTGTGTCTGCCTTCCTTGATAAAGTAGAATCCCCTGCGGGGTAGGGCACACATCTCGTGCAGGGCAGTCAGTGGATGCAGTGGTGGAGGCATTTAATGAGCTGGGAACAGTACACTGTGCTGAGCTGTGGGAAAGTGCAAAGCCAAGAAGCGACACGTTCTCTGCCCACCAGGAGCTCGCCCTCTAACTGGGGAGACAGATCTAAAAATATTTACAAATAATCAAAATAAAGCTCAATAAATGCCAGTACCACTATTACAAATACTATATACCTCCCCCTTGCCTTTGAGCTCTTTCGCTTCCTCCTCCTTTCCCACCACCTCCTTTTCCTCCTCGTTCTCCTCCTCTCCTCCCCGCATCTCCCCCCCCGCCAGCCCCGTCCGACCCTTCTCAAGCTGGTCCTCCCTGATGGCCAAAACTTCCCTCAGCTCCAACTCTTTCCTGCTGCTGAAACAAGAGCGCTAGCAAATACAGAATAGCCCCCCAGGCAGAGTGCTCTACCCAGTGTCTATTCTGTGCAGAACACTGCACTGGTTGTCAGTAGTTGTACAGCATTGTACAGCACACCTACTGTGTGGTAATGCCAATGACACCAAATCCAAGCCATTAAGTCCCCATGGCCTCTGACTGGGCAAGGCTTGACAGGTGCCCAGAAAGCCTTTCAGAAACCTTGGCAGTTGCTCCCTTGGATTCCAATCACACAGCTTTGACAGGAAGGGTTTTCCAAGACATTCAGTTGGTGGATTCCAGGCGTTAATTAGAGCTTTGTGAGAGCAAATATTCGGCCAGGCCAGTCAGAGTTTCAGGTCAGAACAGATATTTGAAACGCCACATTATTTTTGTGCTCAGGATTGACATTCTTGTCACGGGGCCGGGGGGGTGGGGGGGTGGAGGGTTTCCAGTGGATCCAGGAGTCCTGGGTCTAGGGGAGGGGCCTGGCTCTGGTTGGCATGCCACCCCAGGGACACCACCTCCCCTACTGACTGGCATCAAAGAGTTGGGTTGGCTGAAGGGGGTTGGGGTGACCATATGGCCAGTTTCACAGTGGAAGGTCTGGTGCTTGGTCAGTCCAACCCTTCTCCCAAATGGACACAGCCTGGGGGGTGGTGGAGGGTCCAGGTTCCCTTGGGGACACGGCTGAGGCTTAGATGGACACACCGTGCTAATGCAAAATGGTACGTGTGATATGTGAGGCACATATGATGGCCCTTTCTTCTCTGTGTCCAGTAATGGGATATTGGGGGTGGCCAGCAGCCCCCTCGTCTGGGCTCCCTCTTTTCCTGGCCTTCTCACCTCCAGCCCCACCCTTATCTGGGCGCTGGATAGCCTCATACCCACTTAAGCGCTCCTGGCAACTCGCCAGCCCTCCAAGGTGCAGGGCCACAGACCCCTCAAGACTGCCCTCCAAGGTGCCTGATGACCTGTCCCCAGCTTCTTCCAGCAGCCTTACAGTGTTCTCAGTTGTCTGGACCTCACTAGCCCCTTTGATGTCTTCCCCACTTCTAGACTGTGAGCCCGAGGTTAGGTAGGGATGGTCTCTATTTGTTGCCGAATTGTACTTTCCAAGCAGTTAGTACAGTACGCTGCACATAGTAACGGCTCAATAAATATGATTGATTGAATGAATGATTGAATGAATGATGGCCTGGAAAGTGGGGGCAGCCAGTGGGCTGCATGGTTGAGTCAGGGGTTTCTTCCTTGCTTTTGGAGGGCAGTGGCAGTTCAGGCCAGCATGATCCAGGGTGTGGGGCTGCCTGGGTTAGTGATCCCCAGGTCACAGAAATGAGGAGAAAATGAGGATCAGGGCAGCAGACCCCTCCACACTTCCCCTGATGACCCCAATAACCCCAGAGAGGCAGCAATTTCCATGTTAAGATGTCAGACAGTACCCTATTTCATGGGGGTGGGAGGGTCCCTAGGGAGAGCCACAGCCCAGGGCCCAGGGGTGGGGAGTGCAGGGGAAGAGGTGTGTAACGGGAGTGTCTTCTATATCATATCCCCAGTAGACTGCAAGTTTCTCCAGGACAGAGAACACTGCATACTCCTAAGCACCCACTATGGTGCTCTGCACTCAATAGGCATCCTATACATTGCTCTACATGCATTAGACACCCACTGCAGAGCTCTGCACACAGTAGGCATCCAGTACAGTGCTCTGGGTTCAGTAGGTGCCCAATACAGTGCTCTGTATGTAAATGGCTACCTATATAGCATTCTACACACAGAATATACCATGTATTGCTCATTCCACACTGCTCACACTGCCTCTTTATTATTTATTATTTCTACATTTTTCTCACCATCTTTTCACTATAGTATATTAGTAAGTCTATTGTCTCCCCCTGTGAGGGCAGGGATAACATTTTTTGCTTCGACCTCCCTCCCAAGCCATAAAATTCACTTCTTGGATCCTAGTAGGCACCTAATACAGCACTCTGTGCAGAATATGTGCCCAGTACAGTGTCCTGGACAGAGTAGGTGCCGGTACATTGTTCGGTACAGAGGAGATTCCCAGTATACCGGGCGCCCAGTACAGCACGCTGCACAGAATAGGCACCCAGTCCGGAACTCTGCGCACAGTAGGGTGCAAGTACAATACTTTGCACAGTGATGGAGATCATTAACTACTAAAATGTCAATGAAAGAACCAGGATATTTGTTCCAGACCTCATCCCCTAGCCTCCAAACCCCTGGCTCCCAGCTCCCCAGCCCCCAGACCACCAAGCTGTCTGACCCCCTGGCCCACAGACCCCTGGCCCTCAGACCTTTGACCCTCAAGCCACCAACCCTCCAGCCCCCAGACCCCTAGTGCTAGGCCCCAGCCCCCACACCCCTCGCCACCAGATCCCTGCCCCCCAAAACCCCCAGACCCCAGCCCCTGGCCCCCAGTTCCCCCTAAGACCCATTGAACATGTCAGGGGCAGTAAGAAGCCCAGCACAAATCCACTCCTCTGGTCTCACATCCTGCCTGTCCACTTCTCCAACAAGATCCATTGCCAGGAAATTATCCCTAGTCTATCAAGCTGCTTCTTCATTTCCAGCATTTGACCAAGCACAGTCAAACACTGGGTTGACTAGCGAACGCTAATCACTCTGTGAATCTATGCTGTAATATGCTCTGGTCCAACCAAGTCCAATGTTCAATGAAATAAATGTTAATACAATCAATCAGTCAATCACCAGGATATACTTGGCCCTCACTGTGCGCATAGCACCATACTAAGCACTACTAACTCCAGTAGAGTTTCTAGACATGATCCCTGCCCTCAAGATGCTTCCAGTCTAGCAGGAAAGATGGACACTAAGATAAGTTACAGATAGGATGAAGAAAGAAAGTGGCTGTGTAAGTGAGGGACTGCTGGAGTAATGGACTACAGAGAATGCTTACCCAAGTGCAGTGGTGGGGTTGAGAGAATGTAAGTGCATATGTGGCACAGAAGTGATGAAGTGGCAGTTTGTTGGGGGATAAAAAATAGGGAGATGAGAAATGAGTTGGGGGAGGCCTCCTGGGGGTGACGGAATTTCAGAAGGCTTTGAAGATGGGAGAGTGGTGGACTGTCCAATAAAAAGCAGGGAAAAGGCTAGAGGCAGGACAGACAAGTGAGGAGACTAGTCTAGAGGAACCAAAAGTGTGATCTGGGGTGCAGTGGGAGAAGAAAGTGGATATATAGGGCACGGAGAGCTGAATGAGTGCCTTAAAGCCAATGTCAGGAGTTTCTGCTCAATGCAGAGAGTGATGGGCAACCACTGGAGGTCTTTGAGGACTGGGGCGATGTGTCCAAACACCATTTTAGGAAAAGTGATCCAGGCAGAGGAGGGCCTGCAGAGGGGAGAGGCTGGAGTCACTGAAGTCAGCAAGGAGGTTGACACGGTTATCAAGGTGGGATATGACAAGGGCCTGGACGAGTGTTGGGGCTGTAGGGAAAGGGAGAAAGAGGCAGATTCTGAAATGATAGAGAGGAAGACCAACAGGATTTGGTGACAGGCTAGATATGGGGGTTGAAAGAGAGAGAAGTGTGGAGAAAATGCCAAGCTTATGGGTTTGTGAGACAGGGAGGATGGTGGTGCTGTCTACAGGGATGGGGAAGTTGGAGGAGAGGATTTGAGAGAGAAGAGGAGTTCGGTTTTGGACTTGAGGCGCCAGCGGGGCAGCCAAGGGGAGATAACCTGGAGGCAGGAGGAGTTGTGACTGGCAACCAATGATCCAACTATAATAAACTCTGATCAGACTGTAATAAATTCTGATCAGATAGTAATAAATGTTGATCTGATTCCAATAAACACTGACCTGAGTAAAGCAGTGGGGACTAATGGAAGGAGCCCGGGCCTGAGAGTCAGAGGACCTGGGTTCTAATCTTGGCTCTGACACTTGTCTGCTTGATAGCAACAGGCAAGTCACTTGATTTCTCTGGGCCTCAGTTTTCTCTTCTTTAAAAAGGGTATTTAATACCTGTTCTCCCTCCTATTTAATCTTTGAGCCCCATGGTGGAGAGGGACTGTGCTTGGCTTGATTATCTTGTATCTACTCTGATGTTTGGCACAGTGCTTGGCTCATAGTTTGTGCTTAATAAATACCATAATTATCATTATTGTTTTTGTTAATAAATCGCATGAGGTGAGGTGTAGGGGGGCATTTAAAGACTCCTCTCACCCATACTTCGAAGCTGTAGATTTCAGACCTAGTTTCTCTACACAGAGAGTTGATTAAACCATCAATCAAAAGTATTAATCAGGAGCTTACCAGGTGCAGACCGCTGTTCTGAGCACTGGGAGAGTACAGTACAGGCAAAGACCCAGTACGTACTGCGTTCTAATTCTGGCTCCGCCACTTGAATGCTGTCTTACCTTGGACAAGTCACTTTACTTCTCTGTTCCTCAGTTACCTCATCTGTAAAATGGGGATTAAGACTGGGAGTCCCATGTGGGACATGGATTGGGCCCAACCTGATTACTTCTAGACTGTGAGCCCGTTGTTGGATAGGAACTGCCTCTATCCGTTGCCGAATTGTACTCTCCAAGCACTTAGTACAGTGCTCTGCACACAGTAAGCGCTCTATAAATACGATTGAATGAATGAATGAATTGCTTTGTAGCTAGCCCAGGTCTTAGAACAGTGTCTGGCACAGAGTAAACTCTTAACAAATACTACAAAATAGAAAAATGGGCCACCACTGAGGAAGGGGGAGGTGTGTTCAGAATGGTGCTTCAGACAGATGATCAGGGCAGCAGAATGCAGTATGGAGTGGAATGGGGAGAGGCTGGAGGCAGAGAGGAGGCTGCTATGGGAGTCAAGCTGGGAGTCAGTTACTTGAACTAGTGAGGCAGCAGCATTCTGGATGGAGAAGAAGGGATGGATCCGGGAAGCATCACCAGGAAACGGACATCCTACAGTGATTGGCCTGAGTGGGGGAAGTGCTCAGCCCTCCAAACCTGACCCCCACCCCACCATCCTTTCTGGGGAGGTCATACAGCCCCCATGGGAGAGCACTGTGGAGAAGCAGAGATGCCACTCCTCTTGCACCTCTGGCAGGCGGGATGCAGTGCCACCGGGCTCTGAGGCTCCCACCAGGTTGCCCACACAGACTGGTGAGTGGAGGCATGAAGGGATGGTCAGACGGATCAGGGGATGGATGAAGGTCACTCTAAGCATGCTAGGGGCTGTGACCAATGGGGATCTGACAATAACGATACTAGCAAGAGTGGTATTTATTGAGCACCCCCTGGGTGCAGGGTACTGTAACTGAGCACTTGGAAAGTACAGCAGGCGTAGTGGGAATAGTATTTATGATTGTGGGCAAGGAATGCATTCATTCATTAAATCGTATTTATTGAGCGCTTACTGTGTGCAGAGCACTGTACTAAGAGCTTGGAAAGTACAAGTCGGCAACATATAAGAGACGGTCCCTGCCCAACAACGGGCTCACAGTCTAGAAGGGGGAGACAGACAACAAAACAAAACATGTAGATAGGAGATGGGCCCTACTAACTCTGTTGTACTGCATTATCCCAAGCACTTAGTACAGTGCTCTGCACACAGTAAGTGCACAATAAATATGATTGATTGGTTGATTGAATGCTCACTGGGTGCAGGTTACTATACTGAATGCTTGGGAACTACAGCAGGAGTAGTGAGAACGCTATTTCTTGGGCTCCCACTAGTTGCAGGACACTATACTGAGTGATTGGCAAGTAATAATAATAATAATAATAATAATGGCATTTGTTAAGCATTTACTATGTGCAAAGCACTATTCTAAGCACTGGGGAGGTTACAAGGTGATCAGGTTGTCCCACGGGGGGCTCACAGTTTTAATCCCCATTTTACAGATGAGGTAACTGAGGCCCAGATAAGTTGTGACTTGCCCAAAGTCACACAGCTGACAATTGGCGGAGCCGAGATTTGAACCCATGACCTCTGACTCCAAAGCCCGTGCTCTTTCCACTGAGCTATGCTGCTTCTCCAATAATAATAATAATAATAATAATAATAATAATAATATTTGTTAAGTGCTTACTATGTGCAAGGCACTGTACTAAGCCCTGGGGTGGATATTAAGTAAATTGGGTTGGACACAGTCCCTGTCCCACATAGGGCTCACAGACTTAATCCCCATTTTACAGATGAGGTAACTGAGACCCAGAGAAGTGAAATGAGTTGCCCAAGGTGACACAGCAGACAAGTGGCAGAACTGAGATTAGAACCCATGGCCTTCTTATGCCCAGGCCCGTGCTCTATCCACTACACCATACTGCTTCTCATTACTACTACTACTATGGCCACTCCTGCTACTACTATTACTACTACTGCCACGACTACTGTTTTAACTTCTATTACTGTTCTTCTACTGCTACTACTGCTGCTACAACTACTGCTACTTCATGCATTCATTCAATCGTATTTATTGAGTGTTTACTGTGTGCACAGCACTGTACTAAGCGCTTGGGAAGTACAAGTTGGCAACTTCTACTATTAGTGTTACTTCTGCTACTAATAATGATAATAATAATGATGGTGTTTGTTAAGTGCTTCCTATGTGCAAAGCACTGTTCTAAGCTCTGGGGTTACCAGGTTGTCCCACGTGGGGCTCGCAGTCTTAGTTCCCATTTTCCAGATGAGGTAACTGAGGCACAGAGAAGTTAAGTGACTTGCCCAAAGTCACACAGCTGATAAGTAACAGAACAGGGATTCAAACCTCTGACCTCTGACTCCAAAGTGTGTGCTTTTTTCCACTAAGCCACACTGCTACTACTGCTACTACTTCCGCTCCTACTTCTTTGACAGATTAGACTCCACTGTAGCCAGAGGCATCCAAACCAGCCTGAAGAATTTGGTGGTTCCACAGTTCCCTTCAGCTATGCAAGGGCCACCTCCACCCCCAGATGACCCAGCCACACTGCGCCAACCCCTGCTATCAATAGTATTTAATGAATGCCTACTCTATGCACAGGGCACTGTACTGAGTTCTCAGGAGGGAGCAGTGAGGCAAAACCAGGACCCTGTCCTCAATGGCAAGGTTACCATCTAATTATCTTATGCCGTCGAGTTGTTTCCAACCCATAGCAACACCATGGACACATCTCTCCCAGAATGCCCCGCTCTCCATCTGCAATCATTCTGGTAGTGTATCCATAGAGTTTTCTTAGTAAAAATACAGAAGTGGTTGCCATTGCCGCCTTCCGCACAGTAAATTCAAGTCTCCGCCCTTGACTCACCCATATCGCTGCTGCCCAGCATGGCGGAGTTTTGACTTGTGGCAGATTGCCTTCCACTCACTAGTCACTGCCCAAGTTAGTAATGGAATGGGTAGGCCTCTGCTTGACTCTCCCTCCCCTAGCCAAGACTGGTAGAGTACTGGAAACTCTCCAGGTGCGACCCTGAGAGGGGTACCATCTAATAGGCAGGCATAAATTATGGGAGGTGATGGGGCCTAGAGTAAAGATCAAGGGACTGGGAGTTGGGAAATCTGGGTTTAAGTCCTGGCTCTGCCACAGGCCTGTTGTGTGACCCTGGATGGGCCTCTTAACCTCCCAGGACCTCAGTTCCCCCATTTCTAAAATGGGAATTAAAACCTGGTTTTCCCTCCTTATAGTCCCTCATAGGACAGAGACTGTGTCTGACCTGAGTATTTGGCTTAATACAGTGCTTGGCACATAGTAAACACTCTGCAGCTCCAGCATGGTGTTAAGGTGAGATAGCAGCAGCAGCAGCAGCACCACCACCACAGAGGCCAGGGGGGCCAGTGTTTCCGTAGAGATGGGTATTGAGGGGGCGGTTGGCCTCCTGCCCTGGCTGGCTCCAGCTCTACTTGTGGGACCTCGACCAGTCAGAATCCTGGCAGCTTTCCGGATGGGTTTCCGGGCAACGAGGAGGGGAGGGGGATTCAAGAAGAAAAAAATCAATTTTGAATATCCATTAACAGATCCATCTGAGCACAGTGGCTGGCGGGGGTGGGGAAGCAGGGTGAATGGGGTGGGCAGGGGGTGGGTAGGGGATGCACAGAAGAGCCATTGCCCCTCTCAGCAATATTGAATTTGAAATGAAATATTCCCAGGCCTGAGGTAGCCAGCTCTGCCTTGAACAGAAGCAGCTCCTCTAAACTTCTGTGAATGCAGGGGGTGGAGGTCCTGTGAGAAACCCCCCGACCCCCGCCTTCATTTCTCGACCATGATCACTCAGCCTGTGAGGTCCATTTGGTCAGGGTTGAGGTCATCCATCTGTGTATCTCGCTCTGTTGCTCTTGCTGCTTCTCTATCTCTCTATCTTTGCCTCTCAGTCTGTCTCCTGCCTCTCTTTGCCTCTGATAGCCTCTTAGTCTCCATCTGCCTGTCTCTGTCATTTTACCTTTGTGTTACTTGGTCTGTGTCTGTCTTTCTGTGACTGTAAGATTGCTGTGAGCAGGGAACCTGTCTACCACTTCTGTGTATTGTCCTTTCCCAAGCATTTAGTCCAGTGCTCTGAACACAGTAAACACTCAATCAATCAATCACGTTTATTAAGCGCTGTGTGCAGAGTACTGTGCTAAGTGCTTGGGAGAGTATAATATAACAGAGGTGGTAGACATGTTCACTGTCCATAGTGAGCTTACAGACTAGAGGGAGATGCAGACATTAATATAAATAAATAAATTATGGATATATACGTAAGTGCTGTGGGGCTGAAGGAAAGGTGAATAAGGGTGTAAATTCTAGTGTGAGGTTGACAGAGAAGCAGTGTGACTTAGAGGAAAGAGCATGGGCTTGGGAGTCATAGATCGCGGGTTCTAATCCCCAGCTCCGCCACTTGTCAGTTGTGTGACTTTGGGCAAGTGACTTAACTTCTCTGTGACTCAGTTACCTCATTTGTCAAATGGGGATTAAGACTGTGAGCCCCACATGGGACAACCTGATTACCTTGTATCTACCCCAGCACTTAGAACAGTGCTTGCACACAGTAAGCACTAAACAAATACCATCATTCTTTTATTATTAAGTGGGAGAAGAGGAAATGAGGATTTAATTGGGCAAAGCTCTTTTTTGGTATTTGTTCAGTGCTTACTGCTAAGCACTGGGATAGATAGAAATTAATTAGGTTGAACTCTGTAGCTGTCCTGTATAGGGCTCACAGTCTAATTAAGAGGAAGAACAGGAGAACTGAGGCACCAAGAAGTTAAATGATGTGCCCAAGGTCACACAACAAGCACTTGACAGAGCTGGGATTAGAACCCAGGTCCTCTGATTCCTAGGTCAGTGCTCTTTTCACTAGGCCATGCTGCTCTTGGAGATGTGCTTTTAACAAGGCTATGAAGGTGGGGAGAGTGATCATCTGTCAGATACGAGGAGGAAGGGCGCTCCAGGCCAGAGGCGGGATGTGGGCGAGACGTCGGCAGTAAGATAGACAGGACTGAGGTTCAGTGGGTAGGTTGGCATTAGAGGAGGGAAGTATGTGGGCTGAGTTGTAGTAGGAGAGCAAGGAGGTTAAGATAGGAGGAACAAGGTGATTGAATGCTTTAAAACTGATGGTAAGGAGTTTCCGTTTGATGCAGCAGTAGATAGGCAACCACTGGAAGTTCTTGAGGAGTGGGGAGATGTGGCCTGAACAGCTTTGTAGAAAAATGATCCAGGTGGCAGAGTGAAGATGGACTGAAGTGTGGAGAGGCAGGAGGCAGGGTGGTCAGGGGAGCCTCAGGCACGAGCTATCAGGATGGAGTTTATACATGGTGGAATTGATTTTAGCAGGTTCTAGCCTGGCGTCGTTCACCCTCCCTGATCTCTGACTGTCTTGTTCCCACTGGGGGCCTGGAGCGCCATAAGTGAGTGGGTGGGCAGGGGCACAGGGCACAGTGAAGGAAACACCGAGGTTTACTGTATGTGAGGACCAATGCCAAAGCTGTACCGTAAGTCTGTGCCCGGGCATGCTGTGACCCCGGTAGCCACTGTGGTCTTTGCCACCTGGGTCAACCGATACTTTTCAGATTTTTCTGCCAGACCCGTCCACCCTAGGCAGTTCCTGGGTCAGAAACTTTCACTACTGACAACCCAGGCCCAGCAGTCTCAACTGGGGCCTGGACCCCGGTCTCCCAACTTCAGAGCTAGGTTCTGTCTGAGGGACCACCAGCATGACTCCAGGAAGAAGACCGGAGGGCTTCACAACCCTCTGGCCTGTAACAGTAAGCCCAGGCACTGGCTGCCGTGGCAGGGGACTACCCTCAAACAGAAACTTGGGAGCAGCTGGAGGCACCTAGGATGGGCTATCTTGGGACTCACATCTCTGGAGGGGGGCAGGTAGGGAGGGACGTACCCTGCCACCCTCTGCCACCCCTCTCCTCCGCTGCCCCCAGCCACCCGAAAACTTGGTGGGCCCAGAAACAGCTACATCAGAATACCCGGCCAACCTGGCCCCACCCTGCCCGCTCTGCCCTCATTTGGCCTGGGAGGGTGGGCTCAGGTGGGGCTCGGTTCTTTTAGGGGTGCCTGAAGAAGGGAAAGGGGGCTGGCTGCCCCCCATCCAGTTCAGACAGCCCCCGAGTGGCTTCTCCATATCCAGAAGAGGAACCTCAAATGGAGGAAGTGGTCCCTTAGCAGGAGGAGTGCACACACACACACACACGCATATCATGCATACAACACACACAACAGCATGCACACACATATCCTTATTACCCCCAAACACACCAGTCCACACTAATCACATACACATCCCTTATATAAGCACCAAAACCAGCAAACACATATACATCTCATGCTCTCGTACACACATGCACATGTATTTTCCCCACCACACACAACCTAACACATATTCTCTTACATAGCTATGCACGCGGGTACCTATCCCCGCCACCCTCCTCTACCCTGGCCAGCCGGGCACAGGCACGCACACACACACACACACACACACACACACACACACACACACACACACACACACACACACACACACACACACAAACACACACACGTTCATTACACCAGAGTATTGCCTTCCTTCTCTGACTGGCTACTGGACCCTGCCCCCACCACTGGGGTTCCAGTGGGCTGTGTGTGTCTGGACCACAGGGACATCTGTAAGAAGCCCCTGTAGGGAGACTGAGGTGGAAGACCCAGCTCAGAATCTTCATGCTTGGGGATCTGGGCCTTCTGCAGATATAAACAGTCTAAATTGGGAATGAAAACATTCCTTGCGCCTGAACTAATGTGTGTTTCCAACTGGCGCAACCAGCAGACAGTGGGATGGGGGTGGGGATGGGTGCCCCTCATCCCCAAACTCCCCAAAATGACGTGGGTTTCTCCCAACTGAGCCAGCCCCCTGTCCTGGTGCCATAAGCAACGGACTCAGCCAGGGCTGCTTCGTTTGGCCCTGAACCTGCAAATTAAGGGGCCTCACTTCATAATAATAATTGTGATATTTGATAAGTGCTTACTATGTGCCAAGCACTTTACTAAGAGCTGAGGTCTTAAGATCATAAAGTTCCATATGGGGCTCAAAGTCCAAGTAGGAGTAGAACAGGCATTAGATCCCCATTTTGCAGATGAGGCACAGAGAAGTGAAATGACTTGCACAAGGTCACACAGCAGGCAAGTGGCAGTGCTGGGATTGAAACATAGTTCTTCTAACTTCCAGGCCTGGCTCTTTCTACTAGGCCCTGCTCCTTCTCTTTAATCAATCCATCCGTCCATCAATTAATCAGTCAGTAATATTTATTAGGCACCTACTGGGGGCCAGGTACTCTAGTGAGTGCTTAGAAGAATGCAGCAGCATGGAGACTCCCCTTCTTCCCACCCTCAGGGAGGTTACCATCTACTAGGAAGACTGACAGACACAGATTGTTTCCTGGTAGGGAAAATGAGCTGGGGAACACAGAACACTTTGCAGGAGAAGCGGGCCGGCTGGCCAGCAGCCTCCTGCTCCTGGAGGCTGGGAGCCCAGACCCCACAGCTGAGAGCTCATCTCCCCGACCCTTGGATGGAGGCAGCTTCCCCACTGCTGTGCTGTGGGGGCTGCTGGACATAGCCCAGGAATCATGGCTATGTTGCCAACTTGTACTTCCCAAGCGCTTAGTACAGTGCTCTGCACACAGTAAGCACTCAATAAATACGATTGATGATGATGATGATGGCTGTGCCCTGTGGGGGCTCAGACCCAGTGGTCTACCACGGGATCAGTCTCTCTCTGCCGCAGCTCGGACATGGTGCATTCAGAGGGTCTGATGGGGATGACACTGGAGTGAGAGAGTCTGGGGTCCCCCCGAGTGACAAGGCCTGTAGGGCTTTAGGACTGTGGTGTGCAGTGAGGCCGGAGATGGGGCGATCTGGCTGTTCTTCTCAGACCCCCATCACCCCCACAGCAGGAGGTTGGTGAGGAGGGGAGCACCAGGTCCCACAGCTTGAGATTGAGGAAGGGGAGTACTGGGCCACATGCCTGGAAACTGGGGAAGAGGAGCACTGGATCTTACAGCTTGAGGCCAGTGGAGTCCCTGTGTCCCACAGCTGGAGGCCTTTGGTGTCAGGGGGCCAATTGCTGAGACCCCAGGATGAACTTGGTCCTCAACCTCCCTATCACAAAGTTGGTATTACTAGAACTATTCTAGTGACTGAGGCAGTCCAGTCCCCTGGGTGGGCCAGCCCCCTGGGATGCAGGGGGAAAAGCCAAAGGGCACAAGTGACAGATAAAAAGCATGGGGCTGGGGGTCAGGAGCCTCAGTTCTAGTCCATGCTCTGCCCAGCTGCCCTCCTGAGCCTCAATTTCCTCCTTTGAAAAGTGGGAACACAAGACATGCTCTCCTTCTCTTAGACTGTGAGCCTCATGAGCCTGATCAGATTATCTAACTATGTGCAGTGTTTGGCACATAGATAGCCCTTAATAAGCACTCAAGGCATTTATTGAGTGCCTTCTGCACACAGAGTGCTGGACTCAGCATGTAAATATCAACATGATTGTTATCACTGTTATCTTTCTGTTTGGAAAAGGCAGGATTATGATCACTAAGTTTGTTGTTCCTTTCTAGCAACTCAACGGGTTTTACGACGGTGCTTTCCAGCCAGACTTTTCGCCTCAAAAATCCTGAGCAGAACAGTGGGAAAAATATTTGGGTCTCTTAGTAGAGCAGGGATAAATGTGCTTGCAGCCACAAGTGTGGAAATTCATTCCTTCCTTTTTTCCTTCAGTGGTATTTGTTGAGCTCCCGTTGTGTACAAAGCGCTATACTGAGCTCTGGAGTGGGGTACAGCAGTGAATGACTGAGACACCATCCCAGGCCCTCAGGGGGCTCAATGTACAAGCAGGGCTGGGAGTTGGGGTTCTGCACACGTGGAAATGTTGAATATAAAAACCTGGTCCAAGAACAATAAACATAATAAAAACCCAGAATCCCAGAATCATGGAATTCCGATAAAAACACAAGATCATTGTGGTTGAAGGCGGAATTTCAGGCTCCACTCTGCTAAGGCAGGGGTGTACCAAATCCAACAATCCCAGCAGCCCCCACTTCCAGCCCAGCCACAGCTCCAGTCCATCTCCAACTCCAGCCCAGCCCAGTCCAACCTAGCCCCAGTCCCAGCTCCAGCTTTCTCCACATTCTAAATTTTGTGAAAGCTTGCTGGTGTCTCAGTCTCCTCCAAACCTGCTCTGCAAGGTGGGTCAGAATTCCCACCCAAGTGACATGGGGGCAGAATGTGTGGCCTGGGTAGAGGAAGTAAATGCTTTGTGTCAAACTTCCATATGCTCCTCCATTTTTTTCTTCTCATTTTCTGAATGACCACAAAGATCAGCATACCATAAATAAACAGGTGTGACTGGCAGGATAACCTGACCAGAAAGATGGGGGGGGGGGGGGGGGGGGCGTAAACAGGGGGGGGGGGGGGCCGTAAACAGGGAAGATGTCCAGGAGGAAATGACCTAGGGGTTGGGGGGGGGGGTGGCTGTGGTGAAGGTTGTTGCAGGCAGGAGGTGGGCACCAGTTGAGGGGATGGAGGTGGAAGAGTTGGAAGTGAGGGATGGGTAGGGGCAAGCGAAGAGCAGCAGCTAAGGAGTAGAGGAAGAGGACAGCCAATAGGGGAGAGAAGCCTGTGGGTGCCTGGAGACACTGCTCAGAACTGTCCTCTGGATGAGAGAAGCCCTTGGGGGGAAACCATGAGGGAGAGACCGTGGGGGAGAAGCTCTTGAGGAGAAGTTGTGGGGAAGAAGCCATGGGAAAGAGCCATGGGAGAGAAGTCACGCAGAGAAGCCATGGGGGTGAGGCCATGAGAAAGAAGCCATGGGGGAGAAGCCCTGGGGGATAAATCCTTGAGGAGAAGTTATGGGGTAGAAGCCACGAGGAACAGGCCATCAAGGAGAAGTCATGTGGAGAAGTCATGGGGGAGAAGCCATGGGAGAGAAACCCTTGAGGAGAAGTTATGGGGGAGAAGCCATGGGGTAGAAGCCATAAGGAAGAAGAAGAATAATGGTATGTGTTAAGCACTTACTATGTGCCATGCACTGTTCTAAGCGCTGGGGGGGAGGAATATAAGGTCATGAGGTTGCCTCATGTGGGGCTCACAGTCTTAATCCCCATTTTGCAGATGAGGTAACTGAGGCACAGAGAAGTTAAGTGATTTGTCCAAAGTCACACAGCTTACAAGTGGCAGAGCTGGGATTAGAACCCATGAACTCTGACTCCCAAGCCCGGGCTTTTTCCACTGGGCCACGTTGCTTCTCAAGAAGTCATGAGGGAGAAGCTGTGGAAAGAAGCCATGAGAAAGAAGCCATGGGAAGAGGCTGGGGGAAGAAACTATGGTGGAGAAGTTGAGGGGGAGAAGCCCTTGGGGAAATATCTGTCAGGAAAAGCCCCGGGGAGAGGTCAGGGGGAGAAGCCATTAGGGAGAATTTCTTGGGGAGAAGCTTTTGGGGGAAAAGCTGTGGGAAGTAGCCACAGTGGAGAAGTAGTGGAGGAGAAGCCCTTGGGGAGGAGCTGTGGGGAGAAGTCACGGGGAGAAATTGTGAGGAGACATATTACAGGGGAAAAACTGGGGGGGCAAAACTCTGAGTGGGGAGAAGCTGTGGGGAGAAGCCACGGAGGGGAAGGTAGCTGGGAGAGGTTGTAGGTGGGTGAAGCCATGGGGTAGAAACTGAGGGAGCCAGGGACACTGTCTTTTTTCTATGGGCTGTGTCTTCTCCTTGCCTTCCTCTGCAGTAAACTCTGTATTCCGAAGGGCAGGCTCTGATTTCAGTGGACAAGTCAGCAATTCCATATGTGAGGAAGTGATGGGGGGGCAGAGATCAGGGTGGCAGAGAGCGGGGAGGCGGAGATTGGGGAGGCAGAGATAGCAGGGATTTGAATCTGAGTCTCCTCACTCCCCAAACCCTTCTATGGCCAGCCACCTCCCTCCTCTTTGAATGGAAGCTGCAGACCACCGGCTTTCAGGCCCTCCCCCTGCTCTCTCTGCTCCGTCCAAGCCCATCTTGCTCTCATCTCACACACCTCTGACCCTCACTCACACTATTTCCTGCTGAGAACTCCCTCCCCACCAAACCCACCAGGCCCCAGATCTCCCCACCTTCAGAGCCCTTCGGAAATCCCACATCTTCCAAAAGGCTTCAACTCCCACTTCCCCAACCCCCAGCAGCCCAACAGCCGCCTCTACCATGGATCGATTTAGACCCATCCCCAGTGCCTGGGTTATGGAGTGCCTATTAGATGCCTGGCCAATTACCTATCTAATCGGTAGTGTTTATTGTGCACTTCGTCTGGGCAGGAAGCACTTGGGAGAGGACAACAGAGTTAGTAGCCATGATCCCTGGCCTCAAGGAACTTTCACTTCATCAAACAATAGTTTTTATTGAATGCTAACTGTGTGAAAAGCACTATACTAAGCACTTGGAAATATAACAGAGTTAGGTGACATGTTCCCTGCCCACAAGGAACTTCAACTTTAGCTCTACGATCTTGTTCTAATTCTCCTGTTTGTAAATATTTGTTTGTTGGGTGTCCTTATTAGAGTGGAAGCTCCTTGTGGGCAGGGAGCGTATCTTTTGTTTCTGGGGTTCTTTTCCAAATTGTCCAGCACCCATGAGCACTCAGCAGATATCATTTCAATTACTACTACTCTTTCTTTTCAAATGGTATTTGTTAAGCACTTACTATGTACCAAGCACTGTACTAAATGCTTGGGTAGATACAAACTAATACAGTTGGACACAGTCCGTACCCCACATGGGGCTTACTGTGCAGCGTGGCTCAGTGGAAAGAGCACAGGCTTTGGAGTCAGAGGTCATGAGTTCGAATTCCGGCTCCGCCACATGTCTGCTGTGTGACGTTGGGCAAGTCACTTAACTTCTCTGAGCCTCAGTTACCTCATCTGTAAAATGGGGAGGATGACTGTGAGCCCCACTTGGGACAAACTGTTCAACTTGTATCCCCCTCAGCGCTTAGAACAGTGCTTTGTACATAGTAAGCGCTTAACAAATGCCATCATTATTATTATTATTAATCCCCATTTTTACTGATGAGGTAACAGAGGCGCAAAAGGACTTAACATGTTTGGTTTTGTTCTCTGTCTCCTCCTTCTAGACTGTGAGCCTAGACCATCTCTATATGTTGCCAACTTGTACTTCCCAAGCGCTTAGTACAGTGCTCTGCACACAGTAAGCGCTCAATAAATACGACTGATTGATTGATTGATTAACAGAGAAGCAGCGTGGCTCAGTGGAAAGAGCCCGGGCTTTGGACTCAGAAGTCATGGGTTCAAATCCCGGCTCTGCCAATTGTCAGCTGTGTGACTTTGGGCAAGTCACTTCACTTCTCTGTGCTTCAGTTCCCTCATCTGTAAAATGGGGATGAAGACTGTGAGCCCCCCGGGGGACAACCTGATCACCTTGTAACCTCCCCAGCGCTTAGAACAGTGCTTTGCACATAGTAAGTGCTTAATAAATGCTATTATTATTATTATTATTATTATTATTATTATTATTATTATTATTATTAAATGACTTGCCCAAGATCAGACCGTACACAAGTGGTGGAACTGGAATTAGAACCCAGGTTTTCTGATCTACAAAGCCTGTACTTTTTCCACTAGGCCACACTTTTCCCCACTGCAACTGCTGCTTCCATTACTGCTACTATTACTGCTACTACTATTGTTGCTGCAACTGCTGCAGCAAAAATCTCCAGTGGCTACCAATCAATCTGCGCATCAGGCAGAAACTCCTCACCCTGGGCTTCAAGGCTCTCCATCACCTCGCCTCCTCCTACCTCACCTCCCTTCTCTCCTTCTACAGCCCAGCCCGCACCCTCCGCTCCTCTGCCGCTAATCTTCTCACCATACCTCATTCTCGCCTGTCCTGCCATTGACCCCCGGCCCACGTCATCCCCCGGGCCTAGAATGCCCTCCCTCTGCCCATCCGCCAAGCTAGCTCTCTTCCTCCCTTCAAGGCCCTACTGAGAGCTCACCTCCTCCAGGAGGCCTTCCCAGACTGAGCCCCTTCCTTCCTCTCCCCCTCGTCCCCCTCTCCATCCCCCCATCTTACCTCCTTCCCTTCCCCACTGCACCTGTATATATGTATATATGTTTGTACATATTTATTACTCTATTTATTTATTTATTTATTTATTTATTTTACTTGTACATATCTATTCTATTTATTTTATTTTGTTAGTATGTTTGGTTTTGTTCTCTGTCTCCCCCTTTTAGACTGTGAGCCCACTGTTGGGTAGGGACTGTCTCTATATGTTGCCAACTTGTACTTCCCAAGCGCTTAGTACAGTGCTCTGCACACAGTAAGCGCTCAATAAATACGATTGATGATGATGATGATGATGCTGCTACTTCTGCTGCTACTACCTCTACTACTACTGTTACTCCTGGTACTGCTACTATTACTACTGCTACTATTGTTACCACTAGTGCTACTACTGCTGCTGCTCCTTCTCAGGCTCCTCTGTGACCCACTGAGGACTTGGTTCCCCAGAAGTCTAGGCCAGCAGCTGAAAGCCAATGAAGACCAAGACGGACCTCGACCCCTGCCCGGTTCCCAGAACCCTGGTGGGCAGGTGCACCTCTGAGGTCATGACAGGGAGGTGTGAGGCATTTAGAGCTATGGAGATACTGTGGAATCAGCATATATCTTCCCCCACCACCCACCCCACCAACAAAAGAACAGAGGAGAGGAGCTGCTGTGCATTGCAAGGGCAAGATAGCCCAAAGAGCCATCTAAAATTAGCCCCCCACAGGCACCAGCCTCCGGACCCGCCTGCTGACGCTGCTGTTGCCGACACTATTTTAGTGCCAACTGTGGAGACCATGTGGTGTCACTTACTCAAGGTATTCCCTGCCGCTGTTTGGGGAGAACCCCGGGGGGTCTCCAGAACGAAAATAACTCATCTCCCAAGGTCTCTCCTGCCCCTAGGAATCCCGTCTCCAGGGAGAGATGGGAACAGGAGCCTTGGACATTGTACGGTCTTGGTGTGCAGGCCCACTCAAGCTGGCAGGGAACAAGGTAATCCTGGAGGAACCTAGATGCCCCAACACAACCCTGAAGCAACAGATGGGCAAAATGAGTATTAGGTGGGTAATGCCCTGCTGTCCATTTCCTGAGCCGAGCCCTCCTCTGAGACATAGGAGACATAGTCTCTGGTCCCGATTTAGCAATCAACCAATCACATTTATTGAGGGCTTGCTGTGTGCAGAGCACTGTACTAAGCACTTGGGAGAGTACAATACAACAGAGTTGGTAGACTTGTTCCCCAGCAAACTGGCCAACGTGGGCAAAGATCACTGAATGCACTTTTCCATGGGTAGCACACCTGCCCTCCTGCTCCCTGGTGGCTCTCTGAGTCCCTGTGGGAACCCAGTGGAAGGGACCAGAGAGGGTTAGCAGACTCGCACATCCCCCTGGCCTGAAAATCAATTCTCTCCACACAGGGAGACATCTCAAACCCCTGGCCAGCTCCACTTTAAGTCATGTTAGGCCTGTTTGCCTCCCCCCACTACATTGTCAGCTTCTCTCTTGACTTTCACTTTTACTGAATGGTCCCAAGTGATGGTATTTGTTAAGCGCTTACTATGTGCCAAGCACTGTTCTAGTACAGTACACCATACCGAGTGGATGCTCAAAAATTACTAATTCTAGTTCTATAATCCAGACCTCCCAAACTTGACTGGACACCTGAAGTCAACCAGCCCCAGAACCTAATGGGCTCCTCAAGCCCAACTGGATAGCCAAACTCAAATGGACCACCAAGCTGGACCGGACCGGGCAACCGAGCCTCCAGCAGACAACAGAATCCAAACTCTGCTGCCCATAGAGACCAGTCCAGGCAGTCCCCCACTCGAATGGGACCACAGGTCAGTAAGGTATCCTTATGGGCCATGAATTCAGAGGAGCTACCCCGGACCACCAACACCAGGAGGAGGAGGAATGAAATGGAATGGAATCACCCTCCACCTTGTTCCAGTTCCCAGTGGTGCAATGTTACCACAGACCGGTATTCCAGTTAACCAGAGGCCCGGCATTCTAGTTACTTGAGAGTGTATGGGGGAAGGGACCCTCAGGAATCGCTGAGAACACTTCCCCTCCCCATGATGGGGAGGGGGGCAGGGGAGGGGGGCAGGGCCCGGAGAGCCAACGGCCACTTGCTGGAACAAATCACTTTATGTAATGAATAAATGGGGCTCGCTGCCACCCGCACCCGCCCGCACGGCAGGCTGGGAGCTCTGGCCGGCAGGGGATTAGCGGCTCTGTCGCCATGACGACCTGAGGAGCAGGAAACTTGTCGCTCAGAGTGTCTGCCTTTCCAGGGCTCTGACAAGGTAAAAGGAAACCCCAGAGATTCATTAGCCAGCCGTTACCATAGCGACCACTCAAAACTCATTAAGAGCTCTTTGGGTTGTTGGGGTTTGTTTTTTTTTTTTCATTCCGCATGTGGGTGTTGAGAATCTCCAGGGGAGAAAGGGAGGAAAAGATGAAGACATAAAAAGGAGTGAAAAACCATCCGCACCCCTACCATC
This sequence comes from Tachyglossus aculeatus, assembly GCF_015852505.1. NCBI lineage: Eukaryota > Metazoa > Chordata > Mammalia > Monotremata > Tachyglossidae > Tachyglossus > Tachyglossus aculeatus. Next base: position 81,820,710 of record NC_052086.1, on the reverse strand, counting down.
ACCCCTCCACCATCCCCACCTCACCATCCCCACCTCACCATCCCCACCTCACCATCCCTACCTCCACTATCCTGCCCACACTGTTCGTCCCCTCCAGTCTCCAACCCCACTGCTTCCACCCCCTGTCCCCACCCATCATCCCCACACCCACCGTCCCCCCCCCCTTATCTCCACCCCCATTCCCCATCCCCTCACTCCTCACATTAGCTCAGTCACTAATGAGCACTCAGACAGGCTAGGAAAATAAGGGGAAACCCGGAATCTTTGCCCTATGGGCTATCAGCCTGGATGATCTGCATCAGAGCAAAGCTCACTCACACACACTCACACAGACACACATACCCTCACACATCCACACACAACCGTATATATGCACACACACAATACATTATGCATTTCTATACAATGACAGTCATAGTATTTAATAAGTGCTCATTATGTGCCCAGTGCTGGGATAAATAATCACTTTGGACATAGTCCTTGTCTTTCACCAGGCTCAAATTCTAAGAGGGAAGGAGAGCTGGGATTTTATCCCCATTTTACTGATGTGGAAACCGAGGCCCAGAGAGGTTAAGTCACACTGCAGGCAAGGGGCAGAGCTGAGACAAGAACCCTGGTCTCCTGACTTGCAGTCTGGTGGTCTTTCCGCAGTGCTCACACCACCTCTTCATTAATTATTGATACGTTTCTCTATTTATATTTATTATTTCATTCATTCATTCATTCAATCGTATTTATTAAGCACTTACTGTGTGCAGAGCACTGTACTAAGTGCTTGGGAAGTACAAGTTGGCAATGTATAGAGACAATCCCTACCCAACAATGGGCTCACAGTCTAGAACATGTTCTCATCACCTTTCCAGTCCAGTGCTCTACATACTGTAGGTGCCAGGCACAGTGTGCAGCACAGGAGATGCTCAAGAAAGATCATTGGTGATGTTAATGATGACGATGATCTCACACATATTTGAAGTGACTTATTGGCAATGAGTATGAAGTTAGGTGAAGTAACTATTGATAAATCCCTATATTTCAGGCCGGCCTCAATTCTGTTACCGCTCCAAAGAGAATGAAAGATAGTGATCAGATGCCCTGATTTCAACCTGAATCAGGGTAATAATAATAATAATAATAATAATAGTGTCAAGCACTGCTCTAAGCTCCGGGTAGATAGACGCTAACTAGGTTGGACACCGTCCCTGTCCCACATGGGACTCACAGCCTGATTCCCCATTTTGAAGATGAGGTCACTGAGGCACAGAGAAGAGAAGTGACTTGCCCAAGGTCACATAGCTCACAAGTGGCAAAGCCAGGACTAGAATCCAGCTCCTTCTGACTTCTACTCCCGTGGTTTATCCACTAGACCACGCTGCTTCTAACAACAACAAGGACAAGAACAACAACAATAATAATAGGATTAAAGGTTTGTGTTAAGCACTTACTATGTGCCAAGCATGCAAGATCATCAGGTCAGACTCAGTCCTTGTCTCACATGGGGCTCACAGTCTAAAGAGGAGGGAGAACAGGTATTTCATCCCCATTTGACAGATGAGGAAACTGAGGCCAAAGAGAAGTAAAGTGACTTACTCAAGATCACACAGAAGAGAAGTGGCAGACCCGGTATTACAATTGGCACGTCTATCTTGCTTCCCACTTTCTGTTTCTTAGGTCTCATTTATATGTTGTATGGAACAACACTGGACTCTCAGGATCCAACTGGACAGATGATCACTGTGTCTCTCAGCCTCCTTCCACCCTGGAGCCAGCTGTGGCCCAGTGGCCTGGCCCAGCTGCTTGCAAGCTGCACCAAAGGGCAGATGGGTCATTCATTCACTCATTCAATTCATTCAATCGTATTTATTGAGTGCTTACAGTGTACAGAGCACTGTACTAAGTGATTGGGAAGTACAAGTTGGCAAAATATAGAGACGGTCCCTACCCAACAGTGGGCTCACAGTCTAGAAGGGGGAGGGTGTCCTCTCTGAAGCACCAGACACTGATGCTGGGAGGCGGGTCAGAGGGACCAACTGATCTTTGGGGTCTGTGCTTGGGGGCTTCCCAAAGTCAGTCCTTCTGGTTAGGGCCTCTACCTCTGGAATGTCAGCTCTGTGTGGGCGGGAATCCTACCCCTCCATTATCTCTACTTCCCCAGTGTCTAGTGCTTTGCGCAGCACAAAAGGGTGCTATCTCTACTACTATAACTACTTCTACTACCACTACAGCTGCTGCTACTACTCCTGCTACTTCTCCTGTTACTACTACTACTGCTAATACTACTACATCATCTGCTACTACTATCAATCAATGATATCTATTGAGTGCTTACTGTGTGCAGAGTACTGTATTAAGGGCTTGGGAGAGTAGAGTGTGACAGACTTGGTAGACCCATTCCCAGCCCTAAGTGAGTTTACAGTCTAAAGGACTACTACTACTACTGTTACTAGTTCATTCATTCATTCATTCATTCATTCAATCATATTTATTGAGTGCTTACTGTGTGCAGAGCACTGTACTAAGCACTTGGGAAGTACAAGTTGGCAACATATAGAGACGGTCCCTACCCAACAATGGGCTCACAGTCTAGAAGGGGGAAACAGACAACAAAACAAAACGTATTAACAAAGTAAAATAAATAGAGTAGTAAATATGTACAAGTAAAATAGAGTAGTAAATCTGTACAAACATATATACAGGTGCTGTGGGGAGGGGAAGGAGGTAGGGAGGGGGGACAGGGAGGGGGAGAGGAAAAATGGGGCTCAGTCTGGGAAGGCCTCCTGGAGAAGGTGACCTCTCAGTAGGGCTTTGAAGGGAGAAAGAGAGCTAGCTTGGCGGATGTGCGGAGGGAGGGCATTCCAGGCCAGAGGGAGGACGTGGGCCAGGGGTCGACGGCGGGACGGGCGAGAATGGGGCACAGTGAGGAGGTTAGCGGCAGAGGAGTGGAGGGTGCGGACTGGGCTGGAGAAGGAAAGAAGGGAGGTCAGGTAGGAGGGGGCGAGGTGATGGAGAGCCTTGAAGCCAAGAGGGAGGAGTTTTTGCCTGATGCATAGGTTGACTGGTAGCCACTGGAGATTTTTTAGGAGGGGAGTATCATGCCCAGAGCATTTCTGCACAAAGATGATCTGGGCAGCAGTGGGAAGTATAGACTGAAGTGGGGAGAGACAGGAGGATGGGAGGTCAGAGAGGAGGCTGATGCAGTAATCCAGTCAGGATAGGATGAGAGATTGAACCAGCAAGGCAGCGGTTTGGATGAAGAGGAAAGGGCGGATCTTGACGATGTTGCAGAGGTGAGACCAGCAGGTTTTGGTGATGGATTGGATGTGAGGGGTGAATGAGAGAGCAGAGTCGAGGATGACACCAAGGTTGCGGGCTTTGAAGACAGGAAGGATGGTAGTGCCGTCTACAGTGAAGGGAAAGTCAGGGAGAGGGCAGGGTTTGGGAGGGAAGATAAGGAGTTCAGTCTTGGAACTAGTTCTACTAGTTCTACTTTACTACCGCCACTATTGCTACTACAACCACTATAACCTACTATTATTACTCCTCCTCCTACTATTATTGCTGCTGCTGCTACTCCCACCACTACTACCTACTATTATTATTACTATTACTAATATTATTGTACTGCTGCTGCTAGTATTACCACTATTACCTACTATTATTACTATTAATAATATTATTGCTGCTGCTGCTGCTACCACCACTACTACTGCAACTGCTACTATTACTACTATTTCTTCTTTGGCAGATTAGGTTCTACTATTACTACTCTATTACTACTACTACTATTTCTATTGCTCCTCCTCCTCCTCCTTCTCCTCCTCCTCCTCTTCTTCCTCTACCTCCTGCCCCCCTTCCTCCTTCTTCTCCTTCTATTACTACTACTTCCAAAGAAAAATGGGGGGAACTCCACAGTGCCAGCATGGAGCTTAAAAGCACACAAAGTCCCAGCTACAGAAGCTGTGGCAAGCTCTAATAAACAGACACATAGTTAAATAATAGCACTATTGATGATCTTTATTAAGCCCTTATTTTGCGCCAGTAACTTTGTTGAGGGATGAAGGAGTTTCACTATCATCGGATCAGACATAGTCCCTTTCCCTTATGGGGCTCACAATCTAAGATGGAGGGGAAGGCAGAGGGGAAATTGAGGAAAAATGGCAAATGTAGCAGTGCAGTGTAGCTCTGTCCTTGAACTGGGGAATGGGGTGGGTGGCTATGTGGAAAGACCCCAGGGCTGGTAGTCACTAGTCCCAGCTCTGCCGCTGGCCTCTGTGTATCCCCTTTGGACCTCATCTGCAAAATAGGGATAAGATCCTGTTTTTCCAGATTGAGCAATTTGTGTGGGCCCCGGATGGGGCAAAATCTGATTCTCTTGGCTCTGTCCAACTAATGAGCCCGAATCAACCGAGGCCAGTGAGCTTGGGGACACCACTCCCACAGGAAGCTGTGCAGCTGGAAACAAAGGTCCATAGGGGTTTGGATAGATCTATGTACAGATGTCCATGTGGGGTCACTGGGGAAGAGCCGGGGCTGGAGACGGGAGAGTCAGCAGGGTTGGATGGTCCATTCAGGGTAACTGGGGGATTGGAGAGGGGAGAGTCGTGGGGATTGGATGACCCATGCTGAATTGCTGGAGGAGAGTCAAGGTCAGAGCAGGAAGAATAGAAGCATCAGGGGGTCTGTGCTGGGTCACTTGGAGAGAGTCAGGATTGGAGTGGGGAGAGTTAGAGTGTTGAACGATCTGTCCCGAATTCTGAGAGTGGATGTCCAGAAGCACACAGTTCCTCCAAGCGTCCTGGAGTCATGACTGGAAGCTCAGCCCTGGGCTGGTTGGGCCCAGCCAGACCAGGAGCCATAACCCTGGAACTGCAGCTGGTCCAGGCACTTCCACTTGCACTGCCGGAGGGCTCAAACCCCTGGGTGCAAGTCACTGAGTTTAAGGCTGGGCTTGGAGGGTAGTGGCAGGCTGCAAAACAACTGCCCTGCTGTCCCTCACCACGTCACCTGCTCCCCTCTCACCACTCCTGGGGGGTCCTACATGTCAGCTGCTCCCTCCTCCCCGATTCTGGGGGTTCCATATGTCAGCTGCCCTCCCTCCCCCGCCTCTTGAGGGTCCCGTGTGTCAGCTGTTTCACCCTCCCGAACTCCTGGGGGTCCCGGATGTCAGCTGCTCCTCCCTCTACACTCTTGGGTGGGGGTGGGGTCCCAAATGTCAGGTGATTCACCCTCCCTACTTCTGGGGGTCCCATGTGTCAGTTGCTTCACCTTCCTCACTCCTCAGGGTCCCACATGTAAGTTTGTCTGCCCTCCCCATTCCTGAGGGTCCCACGCATCAGCTGCACCCCTTCCCCGGCTCTCAGGGGTCCCAAGGTCAGCTGCTCCCCCTCCCCCCATCTCCAGGGCTACCCAGTTGACTGGAGGAAAGCTGATCTCCTCCCTGCACTCGGGGAAACATTTGGGGCCCCGCCCCCGCAGAGCCTCCCAAGAACACAATTCCTTCTTCAGGAAATCTCTGGTCTCTGAGGAATTTTAACCCAAAGAACAAGAATAGCCCAGTTGGTGCCTGCCCCTGACACTCACACACACAGACACGGACACTCAGTAAATATCACTGCTGCAAATATTACTATTGCTACTACTGCTACTGTTGATGCTACCACTATTGCCACTGTTACTACTGCTACTACTAGAGCTGCTGCTGCTACTACTGCTGCTACTTTTACCACTTCTACTCCTACTATTGCTCCTCCCCCTCTTGCTACTACCAATACTACTATAACTTATGTTTTATAATTATTATGGTATTTATTAAGTGCTTACTGTGTATCAAGCACTATACTAAGCACTGGGGTAGATATACAATAATCAGGTTGGACTCCCTGTCCCACCTGAGGCTCACAATCTAAGTAGGAGGGAGTACAATTTAATCCCCATTTTACAGATGAGGCCATGGAGGTTCAGAGAAGTGCAGTAACTTGCTCAAGGTCCTACAGCAGACAAATAGCAGAGCCAGGATTAGAACTCTTTCCACTGGGTCTCAAAGCCTTCCTCGTGGAGGCTTGGGCCTCCCCAATCCTAGCAAAAGCACAGAAGAGGGGCCTAAGTAAACCATTTCCTGAGTCTCCAAGGGGGAGTAGGACCACCCAGGGTCAGGGTCAACCAGCCAAGTTGGAAGAAATGAAACTGGGGTCAGAGATATTTCTTGCTCTCTGCTCTTCATCCACCCCTTACCCTGAAGTAGCCCTGTTGGCAGGAGGGATTTCCATGGGTTCACACCTTCCCAAATGCCCTGTCTCAGAAACATTTTATGCCTGTCTCCCCTATTAGAGTGGATGCTCCCTGTGGGCAGGGTACTTGTCTCATTCTGTGGTTAGTTTTTCCTGACCACTCAGTACAGTGCCAGGAAATAGCATCAGTCAATAATGTCACTACCACTGCCTCTAGACTGTAAGCCCACTGTTGGGTAGGGACCGTCTCTGTATGTTGCCAACTTGTACTTCCCAAGTGCTTAGTACAGTGCTCTGCACACAGTAAGCGCTCAATAAATACAACTGAATGAATGAATGCTCCCAATCTTGCTGCCGTAACCTACTGTACACCAGGGTGGGCAGGGTGATTTGATGGAAGGAGCAGAGTGCTGGGAGGTAGATGACCTGGGGTCTGCCCTCAGTTCTGTCACTGCCTTGCTGAGTGGCTTGGGAAAGTCACTTGAACTCCGGGGCCTCAGTTTCCTCATCCGCAAAATGGGGATAAAATACCTCCTCTCCATAGATGAGGAGCCCTGGATGGAGCAGGGATTGTATCCAATCTGATGATCTTATATTTACCCAATCAATCAATCAATCATTCAGCTCTTAAGACAGATGTGAACACCATCTTACTCAACTCCCTTGTTAGCCAGGAAGGTAATGGGGCCATGAGCACACATTCAGTACAGTGGTTGGCCCAGGTTAAGAACAGAAAGCATCCTGGAACCAGGTAAAATGGCTTTTGGGCCAACATTCCAATTCCCAAGGGAAACAGGCCCCTTTGAGTTCCAACCAAACAAGCACTGCCCCAGTGCAGGGTTGCAGCTGGCTCTGGACAGGAGCAGCTGAATGTTAGGTTGCCTTTTAATGATAAGAGGAAGGAGAAGGAGAGGGAGAAGGAGAAAGAGGAGAAGGAAAAGGAGAAGGAGAAGGGGAAAGAGCAGAGGAAAGAGAAGGGGAAAGAGGGAAAAGGGGAAGGGAAAGGAGAAGAGGAAGAAGGAGGAGGAGGAGGAGGAGGGTGAGGAGGAGGAGAAGATTCATTAAAAGTTCACTTTGCCATGCACTTTGTATGGATACCAGAGAATCAGATCCAACAAAGTCTCTGTCCCACACAAGGCTCCAAGACAAAGACAGAGGAAGTCTGGGGACTATATCTCCATTGTATGAATAAGGAAGCTGAGGCTTGGAAAGGTTCAGTGACTTCCTCAAGATCAGGAGGCAGCAAGTGTGGGTTAGAGATGGGGTGAAAACCCCATCAGCTCTGGGGCCCGTCCACTAGGCCTCATTGTGTCAATTTGGTGGAAAGAGGATGGCCAGGTGCTGAACAACCAGCCAGCAGCAATCTACCCTCAAGTCCACAGAGCGGATCTGAGAAAACTCATCGCCTCACTCTCCTCACCCCATCTTCCCTGCCCTATCCCTGGACCTCTGGAAAGCTTCCCAGACCCCAGCAGAGAAGCCAGGGTCAGTTTTGGCCTGCCTCCGCCTGCCCAGCTCACCGCCCTATCCACTATCCCATTCACTGCCCCTACTCTCCCTTCTCTTCCTGGGCCTGTGGACCAAAAGGCACATACCCCTGGTCTCGCCCGGACCGGTAGAGACACACCCCTGGCCCCACCTGGGTGGGTAGAGACACGCCCTGGGCCCCTCCTGGGCCAGCAAAGACATGCCCCAGCCCCGGATGGGCTGGCAAGAGGAACACCTCTGAGGTTGGCTGGTATGGACCCAGCTGTCCCACCTCCCTTTTCTCAGTGGGTAGATGGGACAGGTTGGCATAGGGGTCTGGTTCACTTGACATCATCCCTTACTGGGCTTTAAACAGCGGCAAGCCACAGTCTGCCCGGACACGGCAGCCTGGAAAGAGCCCAGACCCAGCCAGAACACAACAGTCTGGCCTCTGCAGCCCAGACGTGGCAGCCTGGAAAGAGCCTGGTCACGGCCTGAACACGGCAGCCCGGATAAGGCAGTTCAGACATGGTAGCTTTGAAACAGTCTAGACACCATGGCCTGGACACAACCCGCACACAGCAGCCCGGACACAGTGGTCTAGACACGGTGGTCCAGACTTGACAGCCTGGACTATTTCTCTGGCTCCTCCTCTGCCTCTCACCCCCTAACTGTGGGAGCCCTTCAAGACTCAGTTCTGGGTCTCCTATTCTCCATCTACACCCACTCCCTTGGAGAATTAATTCACTTCCATGGCTTCAACTACCATCTCTATGTATATGACTCTCATCTCTGACCTCTCTACTTCTCTGCCATCTGGCATTTTCTCCTGCCTTCAGGACAACTGCTGTCACCTCAAGGTCAACAAGTCCAAAGCAGAATTCCTCATTTTCCCTCATAAACCCTCTCTTCCCCTAAGACTTTTCCAACACTGTAGGCAACACTACCATTCTCCCTGTCTTTCAAGAATGGAATCTTATCGTTATCCTCAACTCTTCTCTCTCTTTCAACACCCATATTCAGTCTGTCACTAAATCCTGTCTGCTGTTTTTCCTACAAAACATTTCCAGAATCCTCCCCTTTTTCTTTTTTTTTTAAATGGTATTTGTTACGTGCTTACTTTAAGTGCCAGGCAATGTACTAGGATAGATAAAAGCTAATCAGGTTGGACACAGTCCATGTCCCACATGGGGTTCACAGTCTTCATCCCCATTTTATAGGTGAGGTAACCGGGGCATAGAGAATAGAAGTGATTTACCCAAGATCACACAGCAGATGTGAGCTAGCAGCAGAGCTAGGATTAGAATCCAGGTCCTTCTGATTCCCCGGCCAGCACTCTATTCATTAGGCCACAGTGCTTCTCCCCTGCCTCTCCATCCAGACAGCTACCACACTGATCCAAATTCTTGTCCTAGCCCGACTTGACTCCTACATTAGTCTTCTTACTGGCCTGCCTGCCAGCCTCTCCCCTCTCCAATCCATTTTCAACTCTGATGTGTAAAAGAGAGGGATGATCAGTGCAGTGTGGTGTTTTCAAAATCTGGGCTCCAAAAAGAAGCTCGTAACCATCAGCTTTAGAACAGTCAATCTCCTCTCTCCCCACTACTTAGCCTTGCTTCTCTCCAACTACAACCCACCTTCTACACTTTGTTCGTCTCAAGGGAACCTCCTCAGCAGGCTTCGCTCTCTTCTCACTCATCATCGACTCCTTGCTCACACCTCCCTCCTGCCTGGAGTTCCTTCCCTCTTCACACTCAAAAGATCACCACTCTTCCCATCTTCAAGGCCCTTCTGAAATCCCATCTCCTCCAGGAGGCCTTCCCAGATTAACCTCTCATTCGTACTATTGTACTACACACTTGGGAGAGTACAATATAACAATAAGCAGACACATTCTCTGCCAACAATGAGCTTACAGTCTAGAGGGGGAGATGGACAGTAATATAAATAATTACAGATATGTATTAATTACTGTAGGGCTGGGATAGGGGGCTATGAAAAAAGGGAGCAAGCCAGGGTGACGCAGAAGGGAGTGGGAGAAGAGGAAAGGAGGGCCCTAGTAGGGAAAGTCTCCTGGAGATGTGCCCTCAACAAGGCCTTGAAGGACAGGGAGAGTAAATGTCTGTCTCTCATCTGTCCACCATAGTTCTCTCCCATACAACTACTTCAGTACTTTTTTGCTCCACTCACCCTCACTCCATTCATGCCATTCGTGTTCCACTGCCACTGTGCTGTTGAATATACCTTTATAGTCTAACAAACTTTATGCTAGTGTCTGTCTCCTTTGCTAGACTGTAAGCTCCTTGGGAGCAGGGATTATGTCTACTCACTATTGTAGAGTCCCAAATGCTTAGTACAGTGCTCTGCACACAGTAGGTGCTAGACTATAAGCTCCTTGAGACTAGGGATCATGTCTACTAATTCTATGGTACTCTCCCAAGTGCTTAGCACTGTGCTCAGCACACGATAATTGTTCAACAATGCTATTGATATATTAACTGATTGAAGTACAAGTGTCCTGATTCCTAGAACTGGGATCTCTCCTGTGACAAGCGAGCAGGGCCCAGCCTAGTGAAAATAACACCAAACAAGGAGATAGGAGGGCCAGGTTCTAGTCCTGGCTCTGCCACCAGTTGGCCTGCTGTATGTTCTTGAGCAGGTCACCAAACTTCTCTGGGCCTCAGTTCCTTCTTCATGAAATGGGGATAAAATGAGTCCACTGCGGAATAGCACTTAGCCAAGGGCTTGGCACCCAGCAGGCGTGTAATGAAGACATTGATTATTGCAGCCCTGCTGCCCAGTGTGGCCCGTGGCTCTTTGAGAGGCTAGAGAATCTGTTGCAGGAGACAGTTACACTCCCTGTGGGGATGACGTATGGAGATTGGACAGAGATGATCTGTTTCCTTGGGCTCCCCTTTCATCCAGATGAACCACAGGCAAAGCCACAGTTCCGAGCATGAGAACTCATTCAGCTGGGCAGGAAGTGTCTTTTTCTGCCCTTTGTTTTTTTAAATGGTATTTGTTAAATGCTTACATGTGCCGGGCACTCTCCTAAGCATTGGGGTAGATACAAGCTAATCAGGTTGGACACAGCCCCTTGTGGAGATCACAGTCTTAAGCCCCATTTTTACAGAAAAAGTAACTAAGGCATAGAGAATGAAGAGACTTGCCCAAGGTCACACAGCAGACAGGTGGCAGAGCTGGGATTAGAACCCAGGTCCTTTGAGTCCCAGGCCCCGGCTCTTTCCAGTAGGCCATGCTGCTTCTCACATCGTACCATTCCCTGGCGGCCTCAATTTACCTGGGGCACCTTTCCCCGGTCATCGCTTTCTGGTTTTGTCTCCCCCAACCCTGGGAGGATAGAGAGGCAGGAGAATATCTCATTTCTGGTTTGTGGGCAAGCAGGTAGGTGGGGAGATAAAGATTTCTCACAAAAGACCCATTTCTGGTTTGTGGGCAGCAGGTGGGTGGGGAGATAAAGATTTCTCACAAAAGACCCATCTAGAGCATCTCATGCGGTGGGCAGGCCTGGCTGGAATCCAGGAAAACAGCTGGCTACCACAGGCAGTGGAGAGTGCAGGGCTAGCAGGGCTGCCACCAGCTGGGTCATGGAGCCCCAGACCAGTGCTGACCCGAGGCTGAGGCCGCTTTGTGAACGGGTGCTGCCAGGAGGTAACCTTGGTGGGCTCTTTGTGTGGTGCTGTGCCCCTGCCCACCTGCTCATTGGTAGCGCTCAGGGCCCTGCAGGAACATGATGGACATGGACCAGAGAAAGCGAGTTGCCCTTAGTAAACAGTCAACATGAGAATCACCTCCCCCAGATATGCTCTTGGCCGCAAAACCTTGGGGACTGTTCAGGGCTTGCTCATCGTTCCTAATTGGAGTTTCCCTCATTGCCATCATCATCATCATCATCATCATCACTACACTCACCATCATCATCATCACTATCATTGCCAGTGCCATTATCACCATCTCCGTCATCCTCATCACCGTCATCAGCAATATTATCATCATCATCACCATCACCAGCATCATCACCACTATCACCATCGCCACCGACACCATCAGTTAGCCCAACCTTGGCTTCACCGTCCCAGCCTTCCCCAGCCTGGCTTCCACCAGTTGCAGGGGCTCTGCAATTGGGGATTGGACAGGAGAGGAGGGGGTCCAGGAGGCCAGAGGAGCAAAAGCCTGCAGACTGGGGAAGGAGCTGCAGCAAACAGCCCCAGACTGACCCAGGTCTGTCTGCTGGACCGTGGCTGGGATCTGCATGGGTGAGTGCTCAGCAGCCCCTACTCTAGGCCTGGACCTATGTTGCCAACTTGTACTTCCCAAGCGCTTTGTATGGTGCTCTGCACACAGTAAGCGTTCAATAAATACGATTGAATGAATGAATGAATGAATGAATGAATGAATGAATGAACTGGACATGGGCCAGCTCTGGGTTGGGGCGGAAGCATGGGAACTGAAGACAGGTCCAGACTGGGCTGTCCAGGGGGGCTGGGAGGGAGGGGACAGATGGGTGCAGTGAGTTCCAGGGGCCGGGAGGAATGCAGTGCTCTAGGACATGGACTGTGCAGGAGGCTGCGGGCGCCGGAAACTCCACAGCCCTCCCCACCCCACAACCCTCCCCCATCCATCCCTCCCGGTCCAGCCTCAGCGGCGTGAACAGCTGGTTTGTGTCTCCCAGTGCTGGGGCAGGCGTGGGAGGAATGGAGCAGGGAGGGAGGTGGGGGGAAGAGGGCTCCTCTAACGCCAGCCTACTCTCTGTGCCTCAATCTCATCTATCTCACTGCCGACACCTTGCCTATGTTCTCCCCCTTCATATCCATGCAGCAGGGCTCAGTGGGAAGAGCACGGGCTTGGGAGTTCTAATCCTGCCTCTGCCACTTGTCAGCTGTGTGACTTTGAGCAAGTCACTTTATTTCTCTGTGCCTCAGTTACCTCATCTGTAAAATGGGGGTGAAGACTGTGAGCCCTATGTGAGACAACCTCATTACCTTGTATTCCCCTAGTGCTTAGAACAGTGCTGGGAATATAGTAAGCACTTAACAAATGTCATTATTATTATTATTATTATTATTATTATTATTATTATTATTAGATAAGCAGCGTGGCTCAGTGGAAAGAGCATGGGTTTGGGAGTCAGAGGTCATGGGTTCTAATCCCGGTTCCACCACCTGTCAGCTGTGTGACTTTGGGCAAGTCACTTGACTTCTCTGTGCCTCAGTTACCTCATCTGTAAAATGGGAATTAAGACTGTGAGCCCCACGTGGGACAACCTGATCACCTTGTTTCCCTCCCCAGCTCTTAGAACAGTGCTTTGCACCCTCATTTCCCCTAGCCACCCTCCCAACTTTGTTGGCTATGCACTCAGCTGTGTACCCCTTTAAACATTTTGCTACTCACCCTGTTCCCACAGCACTTATGCCCACATCCTTATATTCAACTATTTCCACTCTCGGGATTTTACTGAGTGGATAGAGCATGGCATAGTGAACAGAAAATGAGCCTGGGGGTCAGAAGATCATGGGTTCTAATTCCCGCTCCACCACTTGTCTGCTGTGTGACCTTGGGCAAATAACTTCACTTCTCAATGCCTCAGTTACTTCATCTGTAAAATGGGGATTGAGACTGTGAGCACCATGTATGACCGTATCCAACCTGATTTGCCTGTACCCACCCCAGCGCTTAGTACGGTGCTTGGCACATAGTAAGTGCTTTAACAAATACCACCATTATTATTATAATTATTTGAACATCTGCCTCCCTTATTAGACTGTAAGCTCCTTGAGGGCAGGGAAAGTGTCCACCAACTCTATTTTACTGTACTCTTCCAAATGCTTAGCCCAGCGCTTTGCACATAATAAGAGCTATATAGATACCACTGATTGTCTGATTGATTGATGGATTACAGCCTGAAGAGCACTGCCTGAAAAGCTCTGTTCTGGGCACCTATTGTGTGCAGAGCTCTAAAATGAGCACCTTCTTTATGCAGAGAACTACATTAAGTGCTTGGGCTGGTACAACAGAGATAAAACACAAGATGCTGACAATTCAGCAGTGGAGACAGGTCCAAAATAAGTCGCAAAGAGCGGGAGCAAGAAGCAAGACCAAGATAGAACCAGAAGCCAGGGTAGGGTTGGAGCAGGGGCTGAGGGACTCTGGTAGCTGAAGCTGAAGGACCAGACACCTGAGGTGGGTGTCCCTGCAGGGCGAGGACTCAGAACCCAGATGCTCCAGCTGAGACTCGAGAATCTTCTGGGCCACGCTCGGGCCACGCAGATGGCACGGCGCTACCACTCAATCCATCAGTGGCATTTACTGAGGGTCTAAGAATGCACAGCACAGCCTCCAGCACCCAGAAGGCTGCACCTGAAACCCTTCCAATGGGCCTGGCCCTCCTGGGGGTTTGGCAGCATTGTGGACCTGGATTCTGACCTGAAGGAGCCCAGATTCTCCTCTGAGCAGGATGTGGCCCCTTGATGGACTGACCGGTGGATCTCCCCAACCCGGACAGAGGAGGCCACTGGGTCTCTCCCCATGGTGGAGGAGGCAACAGTGGTAGCAGTGGTGGGGATCCCAGATGGGTGGTGATGGGCGGTGGGGATCCCAGTTGGGCCATCTGCTAAAAGACCTCATCGCCTGACCTGCAGGGCCACGACCGCCACCTAACCTGCTCCCCGCTCCAAGATGACATCTTTCATCACCGTGCTCCCAGATCCAACAGCCCCTGTCTCCACTTCATTCAGTTGTATTTATTGAGCACTTACTGTGTGCAGAGCACTATATGAAGCACGTGGGAGAGTACAAAATAGCAATAAAAAGACACATTCCCTGCCCACAATGAGACCCATAGAGTCAACATCTCCATTCACCAAGACCTCCAAAAGTCAACACCTCTCATCTCATGACCCCCAGAGCCAATATCCCCAATCTCTAAGACCCCAGGGCCAATGTGTCTCATCTCCATCACCCCCAGAGTCAACAACTCCATTCAACAAGACCCCTCAGAGCCACTGGCGCCCATCCCGACAGCCAGAGCCAACGTTCTCCATCTCCATGACCTCCAGAGCCAATGGCCCTCATCTTCACCAGCCCCAGAGTCAACATCTCCTTTACCAAGACCCTCTAGAGCAATTTTCCCCCATCTCATGACCCCCAGAGCTGAAGTCTCCCATCTCATGATCTCCACAGCCAATGTCCCCCCACCTTCATGACCCCCAAGATGAATGTTCCCTATCTCATGACCTCCAGAGCTAATATCCCCCATCTCCACGACCCCCAAGGGCCAAGGTGCCCCTTCTGCACCACCCCCAGAGTCAACTTCTCCATTCACCAAGACCCCCCCTTAGAGCCAAGGTTCCCATCTCATGACGCCTGGAGCCAATATCTGCATTCTCTATTACCCCAGAGCTAATGTGCCCCATCTCTATAACCCCAAGAGCCAATGTCCCCCCATCTCAACCACCCCCAGAGTCAATATTTCCCATGTCCATGACCCCCAGAGACAATGTACTCTATCTCCACCACCCAACATCTCAACGTCTCAAGATCCATGATCCCAGGGCAAATGACCAACATCTCCATGACCCCCAGAACTACGTCCTCCATCTATATGACCCCCAAATCCAAGGTCCCCTAACTCCATGACCCCAGAGCCAACACTAGGCCTACTGCATGCAGATCACTGTACTATGTGCTTGGGAGTATCTGATATCATTAGAATCAGTCAATTTATTAATAGTATTTAGTAAGCACCTTGTGTGTGCAAAACACTGTACTAAGCTCTTGAGAGAGGACAATGCAATTAGAAGATATGATCCCTGTCCTCAAAGAGCTTATCAATCA
Source organism: Tachyglossus aculeatus (assembly GCF_015852505.1). Taxonomy (NCBI): domain Eukaryota; kingdom Metazoa; phylum Chordata; class Mammalia; order Monotremata; family Tachyglossidae; genus Tachyglossus; species Tachyglossus aculeatus. Next base: position 81,805,165 of record NC_052086.1, on the reverse strand, counting down.
ATCAATCCAATCAATCCTTTGTATTTACTGAGTACCTACTGTGTGCAGAGCACTATTCTAAGCAGTCCTCTAGACTGTAAGCTCACTTTGGGCAGAGAATGTGTCTGTTTATTGCTATATTGTACTCACCCAAGGGCTTAGTATAGTGCTCTGCACACAGTAAGCATTCAATAAATACTACTGATTGACTGACTGACTGACTGACACATGGGAGAGTCTAATAGTTAGAATCAGTCAATCCATCAGGAGTTTTTACTGAGCATGTCCTGTGAGCAGAACATGGTACTAAGCACTTGGGGGAATCTAATACATTTAGAAGATTATGATCCCTGCCCTCAGGGAATTAAAGTCAGTCAATTAATCAGTAAATCAATCCCTGGCATATATTCACGGCCTACTAGGTGGAGAGCACTGTACTATGTGTTTGGGAGAACAAGAGAGTTAGAATCTATCAATAGTATATATTGAATGCCTAACTTGTGCAGAGCACTGTACTAAACTCTGGAGAGAGTACTCTCTTTCTCCTAAAAGCACATACCTTTGAACTCTGTTGCTTCCCCTACCTGTAATTTATTTAAGTGTCTCTCTCCCCTACTAGGTTGCAAGCTTCTTGAGGGCAGGGATCATTTCTACTAACTCTCCCAAACATTTACTACAGAGCTGTGCACATAGTAAACGCTCCATAAACATTATGGATAACTGATACAATGGGGTTAGTAGAACTGTCCCTGCCCTTAAAAAGTTTATTTTCTAGTCGGGGAGACAGACACTGACAGAATTGCCCAAATTAGAACTGGCCACAGAGGATTTTTGGTCAGAGCCTGGTTGAGAAGTGAAGCCGAAGCCTGGGACAGAGCCGATGCCCCTAGCTAAGTCATAAGCACGATTAAATGTCAGTTTAAGCCCAACAGGCAATACACTGCGGTCCCTAGCTTGATGCATTCATTCATTCAATCGTATTTATTGAGCGCTTACTGTGTGTAGAGCACTGTACTAAGCGCTTGGGAAGTACAAGTTGGCAACATATAGAGACGGTCCCTACCCAACAGCGGGCTCACAGTCTAGACTCTAAGCCACAAAAGCCAAATTCTAGTCCCTGTTTTGCCCTTGGCCTGCTGTGTGACCTTGGGCAAGTTGCTTCCCCTCTCGGGGCCTCAGTATTCCCCTCTGGGAAATGGGGACAAGAAACCTGCACTCCCTTCCTCTTAGATTGAAAGCCCCAGGGATAGAGTCTGATCTGATAGACTTGTATCCACCCAGGGCTTGCTTAGCACATGTTGGCCATGCAAAAAATGCCATAAGGAATTTATGATTGTCATTTTCTGCTTAGATCCTCCTTGACTGGGCCTAGAATGAGCAAGTGCTGACACTCATTCTTCCAGCTCATTCTCCATCCTGGAGTGCCCCACCCTAAAGATCTCAGCTCTGCCCTCCCTCAGAGCCTTCTGAAGCCCACCTCCTCCAGGCGACCCTCCTGGATTAATTCAAACATCTTTAATCAAGTGATCCCTTTGTGGGTACTGGTTTGTTTGTTTCATTTTGTCTCACTTTGGTTTATTCACTTCTTGTTTACTTTGGTTTCCAGTTGTATCTAGGATGCAGTTTGTATCTGTCTCCCCCATTCAACTGTAAGCTCTTCAAGGGCAAGGATCTTTAACTTCCTCCCTGCTTCATAAGCAACAGACCATCACTCTCCCCACCTCCACCTACTAAAATCACATCTCAATCCGGAAACCTTCTCTGAATTACTGCTCCTTTCCCCACCTGATTTTCCCTCCCTATTGCCTCCATCATTCACTTGAGTCTCTACCCACTAAGTTTCATGTTCACCTGACCCCCACTCACACAACACTTTTATCCAGAGCCTTATCCTATGACATTTCCTCTATCAGTAATTTTTTATGGTATTGATTAAGCACTTACTAAATTCAAGGCACTGTTCTAAGCACTAGGGTAGATACACCCTAATCAGGTTGGACATAGTCCATTTCCCACATGGTGCTCACAGCTTTAATCCTCATTTTGCAGATGAGGTAACTGAGACACACAGAATAATAATTACGGTACCTGTTAAGCACTTACTATATGCCAACCACTGTTCTAAGCACTGGAGTATATACAACAAAATCCGGTTGGATGCAGTCCCTGTCCCACATAGGGCTCACACTTGTCATCCCCATTTTACAGATGAGGGAACTGAGACCCACAGAAGTAAAGTGACTTCCCAAGGTCACACAGTAGACATGTGGCAGAGCCAGGATGAGAACCCATGACCTTCTGACCTAACCACTAGACCATGCTGCTTCTTCTTTTACTATCGTGTTCCCCAGATAGACTTAAGGTTCCTTGAGGGTGCGGAGTGTTACTACTAACTGTAACATACTTAACTGTAACGTACAACGTACAGTGCTCTGCTCACAGTGAGGGCTCAATAGCTACCATTGATTGATTAAATATCATTGATTAGATCATGTCTTCTGGGATTATGACCACTCCAAAGATCCTGGTAAAGCTATGCTTCTGTTGGACTTTTCCAAGCACTTAGTTTAGTGCAGTGCACCCTGCGGGCACTAAGTAGATATCATCACTACTACTTTGACCGCTATCATCAAAGTGAGTACCATAATGAATAGGTCATTTAATAGTGTTCACTGCACAATTAAACAGTTTAGAGCGCTGAACAAAGCACTTCACAACATTGCTAAAATCCACTCTTTCCTCTCCATTCAAACTGCTACCACATCAATATAGTCACTCATTGTACCCTGCCTAGATTACTGCATTAGCCTCCTTTCTGACCTCCCAATCTCCTGCCCCTCCCCACCCCAGTCCATACTTCACTCTGCTGCCTGGATCATCTTTCCAGAGAAATGCTCAGGACATGTCACCCACCTCCTCAAAAATCTCCAGTGGCTGCCTATCCACCTCTATTTCAAACAAAAACTCCTCACCATTGGTTTTAAAGCACTCTATCACTTGGCCCCCTCTTACCTCACCTTGCTTCTTTCTTTCTACAACCCAGCCCTCACACTTAGCTCCTCTGGTGCTAATCTCACTATGCCTCGATCTCGCCAGTCTCTGTAGATCCCTGGCCCACGACCTACCTCAGACCTGGAACAGCCTCCTCACATCTGCCAGACAATTACTCTCCCCCATTTCAAAGCCTTATTGAAGGCACATCTCCTCCAAGAGGCCTTTCCAGACTAAGCCCCAATTTTCCTCATCTCCCACTCCCTTCTGCATTGCCCTGATTTGCTCCCTTTGCTTTTTCCCACTCTCCCCACCCCACAGCATGTATATATACATACATATATATATATCTGTAATTTTATGTATCTATATTGATATCTGTTTATTTGTATTGATGTCTGTCTACTCTCTCTAAGACTGTGAGCTCACTGTGGGCAGGAATTGTCTCTCTTTATTGCTCTATTGTACATTCCCAAACAATATAGTGCTCTGAACACAATAAGTGCTCAATAAATACTATTGACTAAATGAATGAGTTAGTAGATGTTACTGTTGCCTTCAAAAAGCTTACAACCTAGTGGGGGAGATGGACACTAAAAGAAATTACAGGTGAGAAAAGCAAGGTAGTATTAGCGCAATAGGGAGTGTGAGTCCCTAAGGGAACTTAGGTGAGGCTGAAGTGCTGAAGTGGAGGAGAATTAGGGTGGGGAGAAGAGAGATTAGTTAAGGAAGGCTTCCTGGAGGAGGTGTGATTTCAGTGGGGCTTTGAAGATGAGGACAGCAGTGGTCTGTCGGATCTGAACAGGTAGGATGTACCAAGCACTGACAAGAACTAGACATAGTGCTTGGAGAAACAACATAGGCTACTGGATAGAGCATGGACCTGGGAGAGAGAAGTACCTGAGTTTTTTGTTTTGTTTTGTCTTATATTATTTGTAAGTACTTATTCTGTGCAAGACACTGTGCTAAACACTGGGGAAGGCACAAATCAGATAGGTTGGTCACAGTTCATTTCCCATGAGGGGCTCACAGTCAATCCAATTTTACAGATGAGGTAACTAAGGCGTAGTGAAAGGAAGTGACTTGCCCAGGCTCACACAAAGTTCTAATTACGGCTCTGCCACTTTGTTGTGTGATCTAGGGCAGAGAAAGAGAGAGGTCAGGGATGGAGATTTAGATTTGGGGATCATCCACACAGAGATGGTAGTTGAAACTGTGGGAGCAAATGAGTTCTCCAAAGGAATGGGTGTAGATGGAGAATAGAAAAGGACCCAGAAAAAAGCCTTGAGAGACCCCCACAGATAGAGGGTGGGAGGCAGAGAAGGAGCCTATGAAAGAGACAGAGGGGGAGAGGCCACAGAAATTGGAGAACGAGGAGAAGATAGGGTCAGTGAAGGCAAGGTTGGATAATGCTTCCAGGAGAAAGTGATGGTTCATAGTGTCAAAAGCAGCTGAGTGGTTGAGGAGGATTAAGATGGAGTAGAGGCTGTTGGATTTGACGGTTATCAATGGATGACCTTAGAGAAGGCCATTTCAATGGAGTGGAGGGGTGGAAGCCAGATTGGAGGGGACAGAGGAGAGAATTGGAAGGGAGGAAGATGGGGCAGTGGGTGTAGCATCTCTCTCAAGGAGTTTGAAGAGGAACAATAGAAAGGAGATGGGGCGATAACTGAAGGGGGCCATGGGGTCAAGGGAGCATGTTTGAAAGCAGGGGGGAAGAAGTCACTGCAAAGTGAACCGTTGAAGATGGCGGTCAGGAAGGGAAGAAGAGTGGGAACAAGTGTATTTATAAGGTTTGAGAGAATGGGGTCAAAGGCACAGGAGGGGCGGGCAGATTTCAATACCAGGGAGGAGATCTCCTCTTGAGAGATGGCTGGAAAGGATGAGACAGTAGATGCGGGGGCAAGGGGGAGTTGTAAAATGGGAATTAAAACCTGATTAGCTTGCATCTACCCCAGTGCTTAGTACAGTGCCTGGCACATGGTAAGTGCCTAACAAATACCCTAAAAACATTTTTAAAAGCCAGACTGCCCACTGCCCAACTGGAGGACAGGCCTGGTCCTGTCTGGTTGTGGAGGCTGCTGGGGGTCAAGACAGAGTTGCTGCTGTTACAAGAGAGACTGCTAATATTGAACCAGAATATCTGTGTTTCTCTCCTTTAGCATCTTGGGGTTTTCTAGGCCGTCCCCCTGAGGTGGAGATGGTGACCCAGGCTCTGTCAACCTGACATGGGTCATCCACACAGGGCCCCCAGCAGTGCTGTTGTTGTCCAGCATTGCTGTTGTCGTGGTGCTGTTGTCCAGCAGTGCTGTTTCTGGATAGTGGAGAACAGACTCTTGCTCAGATCTCACTCTCCACTGGTTCCTTCCCCTCTGCCTTCAAACATGCACATGTCTCTCCCACTGTAAAAAAACCCTTTCTTGACCCCACCTCACCTTCTAGTTATCTCCCTATCTCCCTCCTACCATTCCTTTCCAAACTCCTTGAATGAGTTGTCTACATGCGCTGCCTCGAATTCCTCAATGCCAACTCTCTCCTCGACCCCCTCCAATCTGGCTTCTGTCCCCTACATTCCACGGAAACTGCTCTCTCAAAGGTCACCAATGACTTCCTGCTTGCCAGATCCAATGGCTCCTACTCTATCCTAATCCTCCTTGACCTCTCAGCAGCCTTTGACACTGTGGGCCACCCCCTTCTCCTCAACACGCTATCCGACCTTGGCTTCACAGACTCTGTCCTCTCCTGGTTCTCCTCTTATCTCTCCAGCCGTTCATTCTCAGTCTCTTTTGTGGGCTCCTCCTCCCCCTCCCATCCCCTTACCGTAGGGGTTCCTTAAGGGTCAGTTCTTGGTCCCCTTCTGTTCTATATCTACACTCACTCTCTTGGTGAACTCATTCACTCCCACAGCTTCAACTATCATCTCTACGCTGATGACACCCAAATCTACATCTCTGCCCCTTCTCTCTCTCCCTCCCTCCAGGCTCATATCTCCTCCTGCCTTCAGGACATCTCCATCTGGATGTCTGCCCGCCATCTAAAACTCAACATGTCCAAGACTGAACTCCTTATCTTCCCTCCCAAACCCTGCCCTCTCCCTGACTTTTGCATCACTGTTGACGGCACTACCATTCTTCCTGTCTCACAAGCCCACAACTTTGGTGTCATCCTCAACTCCGCTCTCTTGTTCACCCCTCACATCCAATCCGTCACCAAAACCTGCCGGTCTCACAACATCGCCAAGATCTGCCCTTTCCTCTCCATCCAAACTGCTACCCTGTTCGTTCAAGCTTTCATCCTATCCCGTCTGGATTACTGCATCAGCCTCCTCTCTGATCTCCCATCCTCCTGTCTCTCCCCACTTCAATCCATACTTCACGCCGCTGCCTGGATCATCTCTGTGCAGAAACACTATGGGCATGCTACTCCCCTCCTCAAAAATCTCCAGTGGCTACCAATCAACGTGTGCATCAGGCAAAAACTCCTCACCCTCGGCTTCAAGGCTCTCCATCCCCTCACCCCCTCCTACCTCACCTCCCTTCTCTCCTTCTACAGCCCAGCCCACACCCTCCACTCCACTGCTGCTAATCCCCTCACTGTGCCTCGTTCTTGCCTGTCCCGCCGTCGACCCCTAGCCCACGTCCTCCCCCTGGCCTGGAATGCCCTCCCTCCACACATTTGTGCTCTCTTCCTCCCTTCAAAGCCCTACTGAGAGCTCACCTCCTCCAGGAGGCCTTCCCAGACTGAGGCCCCTCCTTTCTCCCCCCTTCCCCATCCCCCCCACCTTACCTCCTTCCCCTCCCCACCGCACCTGTATATATGTATATATGTTTGTACATATTTATTACTCTATTTATTTCACTTGTACATATTTAGTCTATTTAGTCTATTTATTTTATTTTGTTAATGTTTTGGTTTTTTGTCTGTCTCCCCCTTCTAGACTGTGAGCCCGCTGTCGGGTAGGGACCGTCTCAGTATGTTGCCAACGTGTACTTCCCAAGCACTTAGTACAGTGCTCTGCACACAGTAAGCACTCAATAAATACGATTGAATGAATGAATCTCCCTCTGTTGGCCCATGTCCTCTCCCTGCAGCCTGGGAGTCTACCCCCCATCTCCAATCCCTGGCACTCTGCTCCCTGAGGATGTGGGGGGGGGGGACGGAGCTAGTTTTCCCAATTGCTCTTCCCTCATTGGCTAGCAGTGCGCGGCTCTGCCCACCATGGTGTCCAGTGCCCACCATCCATGTTGGGCCTCCCCAGGGAGGGGGAAGGGGGCAGTGGATGCTGCCCCTGAGCTGGGAGACTAGATGGCTGGAGCAGTGGCATTGGGGCAATAAGAAATATCGGAGAAAAAGGCAGCAGATACTGAATCTGACCAGGACAGAGAGCCCCCCACCTCAAAACTGGACAGCTGGTCACCCACCCCAAACAAGCACAGCCCAAACACCAACCCAAATGGCTAAAACACCCTCAGCAGAAATAATAATAGTAGCGATTGCATTTATTAAGCACTTACCATGTGTCAAGTATGCGCTAAGCACTGAGGTACTACAACACAATCAGAGCAGATGCAGTCCCTGAGCACCTGGGGCTCACAGTCTAAGGGGAAGTAGAACGTATATTTTACCCCCATTTGACAGATGAGGCAACTGAACCCCAGAGAAATGAAGTGATTCGCCCAAGGTCACATAGCAGGCCAATGGCTGAGCCTGAATTAGAACGTAGGTCCCTTGACTCTGAGGCCCGGGCCCTCTCCGCTAGGCCATACTGCCTCTCAATCCTACGTTGGGTTAATACACTGAGGACACAGCTGTCAGGCTGCCAGAAATGGACCATAAATCAGAGAAGGCAGGTGCAGATGGAAAAGGTCATCAGGTTTGCCTGGAAAATAATTCCAATCGTTGGGAGTAAAAGAACTCTGGGCTTTCTGAGCCTGAAGGTTAGGCCCCGTATCATGTGACCCCCACCAAACTGGTTAAACCGGACTAAGGTTTCAGGTCCCTGTCCAGTACTGTCCAGTCTCCCCAGTTCCCTGAATTCCACTCGAGCAGCAGTGGCCCCTGTCCTGGGTCTGTGGGTTAGCCTGGTATGGGAGCAGGAGGAGGAGAAGGTCAATCAATTAATCAGTTGTATTGATTGAGTACGTACTGTGTGTAGAGCACTGTACTAAGAGCTTTTGTTTGGTATTGTACTTATTCAATTGAATAAAGTAATTATTGCTAGGTGTGAACTGGACCCTCTTGTTAAAGCAAGCAAACACCCTAGATAGGGTTAAACCCAGTGAAATTGTCATGTGGCTTAGTGGAAAGATCACGGGCATAGGAGTCAGAGGTCGTGGGTTCTAATCCCAGTTCCACCACTTATCAGTTATGTGACTTTGGACAAACCACTTACCTTCTTTGTGCCTCAGTTACCTCATCTGTAAAATGGGGATTAAGACTGTGAGCCCCATGCGGGACAACCTGATTACCTTGTGCTTACCCCAGCGCTTAGAAGAGTGCTTGGCGCATAGTAAGGGCTTAACAAAAACCATCATTATTATTATTATTATGTTCCCTGTCCACAATGAGCTTAGAGTCTAGAGGGTGGGGCACCTTGCCACTTTTGTACTCTCCTAAGCGCTTAATACAATGTGCAGTGCTCCATAGGTCCTATTAATGGATAGACCCAGAATTTTAACACGTTCCTGTAAATACTTTCTGTATGCCTGACTCTACCCTTAGATTGTAAGGACAGGAACCAAGCATCTTGCTCCTGCTATTTACTTCCAAGTGTTTCGTACTCACTGGACATTCAGTAAATACCACTAATTGTTGGATTAAACAACCTCTTTGCAATGAAGAGACCCAACAGCGATATTAATGAAACAAGTTACGAGATTACCTCATTCATTCATGCATTCAATCGTATTTATTGAATGTTTACTGTGTGTAGAGCACTGTACTAAGCGCTTGGGAAGTACAAGTTGGCAACATATATCAATCAATCGGTCAATCGATAGCATATTTTAATGGTATTTGTTAAGTACTTACTATATGCGGGCACTGTGCTGAGCATTGGGATAGAGACAAACTCATCCGGTTGGACAAGTCCATGTCCCACATGGAGCTCACAGTCTTAACCCCATTTTACAGATTAGGTAACTGAGGCACAGAGAAGTTAAGTGAACTTGTCCAAAGTCACACAGCAGACAAGTGGGAGAGCAGGGATAATAGCAGTAATAGTAGTAATAATAATAGTATTTATTAAGCATCTACTACATGCTGAGTCCTTTCTACAATGGAGTTGGAAGACACAATCCCTACCCTCCGGCAGCTTCCCTAATACCACAAATACTTCCAGTGGTTGACCCAAAGAAGTAGTGATGTGCTGGCAAGTAGGAGAAGCCGTATTTACTGATTACCTACTATGTACTAATATGATGTATTATGAAGCAGCTTGGCCTAGTGGCTTGGGAATCAGAGGATCTGGGTTCTAATCGCCGCTCTGTCCCCCTACCTGCTGTGTGACCTCGGATAAGTTATTTTACTTCTCTAAGCCTCAATTTCCTCATCTGTAAAATGGGGCTTCAATATCTGTTTTCCCACCTACGTAGACTGTGAGTCTCATGTGGGACAGGGACTGTGTCTGACTTGATTATCTATCCCAGTACTTAGTTCAGTACTTGGCACATAGTAAGTGCTTAACAAGTTAATCTTATTATTATTTATTATCATTGTTGATTTTTATAATTATTATTATTACTTTCTGAATGCCACATTGAGCATTCAGGAGAGGACAGTGAAGTAAGTAGACACACTCCCTGTCTGAGTCATTGAGGATGTTGCTTGTAAAATACAAACAGAAATCCTGAGAGACTCCATAAATAGCAGCCACCAGCCCCAAACTCCCCTGGGCCTCAAGACCCACCCCTCTCTATATAAATGCATATAGGAAACTCCACACTCACCACAAAGTCCCGAAGGAAGTCCTATTTTATAAAGTAAATCAACAGAGACCCAAAGCCTTCTTAGATGCTTCTTAAGTCAGGATTTTATGTAAACTAGCAGGCAAACTCAAAACCACACTCCTCCTATATGGTCCCACACCCCATGTAAAATGACCTCACTGTAGGCACAGAATTTGAAAAGGCAACAAAGTTATTTAGTAGTAGTAGTAATAGCAGTAGGAGCAGCACCAGTAGCAGCAGTAGTACTAGAAGTAGTTCTAGTAGTAATGGTAGCAGTGGAATGTGTCTTCCAGATCTTGTATTGTCCTCTCTCAGGTGCTTAGTACAGTGCTCTGCACCCAGTAAGCACTCAATAATATAATTGACTGATTGATTAGTAGCAGCAGTGACAACAAATAGTGCTAGCAGCAGTAGCAGTAGCAGTAGTAACTGTAGTAGTAAATAGTAATAGTATTTATCAAGTGCTTACTTTGGGCAGAGCACTGTGCTAAGTACTTGGGAGAGTACAATCAAGTTAGTAGACAGGCGTCCTTCCCTGAAGGAAGTGACAGTCAACTGTGAGCAAAGAGAGCATTGTACTCTCTTGGGAAAGTACAATGAAATAGAGTTGGTAGATAAAATCCCTGCCCTTAAGGAACTTAAGACTAGAGACAGACAGTAAAATAATTTACAGGAAGGAGAAGTGGATATGTATGTGAGTTAGTCATTGTAATACTATCATTTTATTTACGAAGTGACATGCCAAAAACTGGGGTGGATGGAATATGATCAGACTGGAAACAATCTCTGCCCCACATGGAGCTCACAGTCTCTGAGGGAGGGAGGGAGAGTGGGTAGCCCCATTTCCATTTTACAGATGAAGAAACTGAATCCCAGAGAGGTTCAGCAACTTGTCCCAAGTCACACAGCAGAGCAATGACAGAGCTGGGATTCGAATCCATGTATCCTGACTCCCAGCCCCACGAGGCCACGAGGTCTCTAATTCATTCATTCAATCAATCATATTTATTAAGTGCTTACTGTGTGCGGAGCACTGTGCTAAGCGCTTGGGAAATCAATCAATCAATCATATTTATTGAGCGCTTACTGTGTGCAGAGCACTGTATGAAGCGCTTGGGAAGTACAAGTTGGCAACATATAGAGACAGTCCCTACCCAACAGTGGGCTCACAGTCTAAGAGGGGGAGACAGAACAAAACCAAACATACTAACAAAATAAAATAAATAGAATAGATATGTACAAGTAAAATAAATAAATAAATAAATAGAGTAATAAATATGTACAAACATATATACATATATACAGGTGCTGTGGGGAAGGGAAGGAGGTAAGATGGGGGGGATGGAGAGGAGGACGAGAGGGAGAGGAAGGAAGGGGCTCAGTCTGGGAAGACCTCCTGGTGGAGGTGAGCTCTCAATAGGGCCTTGAAGGGAGGAAGAGAGCTCACCTCTCTGGATGGGCAGAGGGAGGGCATTCCAGGCCCGGGGGATGACATGGGCCGGGGGTCGATGGTGGGACAAGCGAGAACGAGGCACGGTGAGGAGATTAGCGGCAGAGGAGCGGGGTGTGCGGGGTGGGCTGTAGAAGGAGAGAAGGGAGGTGAGGTAGGAGGGGGCGAGGTGATGGAGAGCCTTGAAGCCCAGGGTGAGGAGTTTCTGCCTGATGCACAGATTGATTGGTAGCCACTGGAGAGTTTTGAGGAGGGGAGTGACATGCCCAGAGCGTTTCTGGACAAAGACAATCCAGGCAGCAACATGAAGTATGGATTGAAGTGGGAAGAGACATGAGGATGGGAGATCAGAGAGAAGGCTGATACAGTAGTCCAGACAGGATAGGATGAGAGCTTAAATGAGCAGGGTAACGGTTTGGATGGAGAGGAAAGGGCGAATCTTGGCAATGTTGCGGAGCTGAGACCCGCAGGTTTTGGTGACGGCTTGGATGTGAGGGGTGAATGAGAGAGCGGAGTCGAGGATGACACCAAGGTTGCGGGCTTGTGAGACGAGAAGGATGGTAGTGCTGTCAACAGAGATGGGAAAGTCAGGGAGAGGGCAGGGTTTGGGAGGGAAGACAAGGAGTTCAGTCTTGGACATGTACCATACAGCAATAAAGAGTGAAATCCCTGCCTACAACAAGCTTACAGTCTAGAAAGGAGGAGACAGACATCAATACAAATAGACATGAATATAAATACATAAAATTACAGATATGTACAAAGGTTTTGAGGGCAGGAAGTGGGGGAGAGTAAAGGGAGCAAGTCAGGGTGACATAGAAGGGGGTGGGAGATGTGGAGAAGTGGGGCTTAGTCTGGGAAGGGCTTTTGAAGGAGATGCATCTTCAGGAAGGCTTTGAATGGGGGGAGAGTAATTGTCTTGAGGATTTGAGGAGGGAGGGCATTCCAGCCAGAGTTAGGACGTGGGCCAGGGGTTGGCGACGAGTCAGGTGAGATTGAGCCATAGTGAGGAGGTTAGCACCAGAGGAGCAGGGTGTGTGGGTTGGGTTGCAGAAGGATAGAAGCAAGGTAAGGTAGGAGGGGTCAAGGTGATGGAGTGCTATAAAGTCAATAGTGAGGAGGTTTTGTTTGATACGGAGGTGGATAGGCAACCACTGGAGATTTTGCCAGTCTTCTTCCAACCCCTCAAGTAACATCTGGGCCGGCAGGCCCATCAAACTAAGCCTCTGATCCTTTCTATGACAGAGTGCCAGGCTTGGTTGATTAAGAACGAACAGTGACAGTTCTTATTGGCTGCGCAGCTTGGCTACCTGGGACTCAGTAAATTGTCTCAGTTTCCTCATCCATGAAATAGGAACCACTATTCTCCCTATTTAGACTCTGAGCCCCATGTAGGATAGGAACTGCATCTACCCTAGCGCTTAGTATAGCGCTTGGCACATAGTAAACACTAGATATCATTACTATTAGAGTTATTATTTATCATCATTTTTATTACCAAGAGAACTAGAAAGATTTGAGGGGGGAGGAGGAGAAGAAGAAGGAGGATTAACACCACCCCCCTCCCCAGATCAGCTTCCTTCTGGGCACTCACACTTGTGATGTCTGCCAGGAACAGATCTAGAAACCAGATTTGGCTGCACTCTAAGATTGAGGCCCCATCCAGGGAGGGCAAAGACAGTTTCAAACATCAGATAATCTACACAACTGTTCCTCACCCACATACCCACCTCCTCTTAATTAATTAATTAATGTTGGCATTTGTTAAGTGCTTACTATGTGCCAAGCACTGTTCTAAGCACTGGGGTAGATACAAGGTAATCAAGTTGTCCCTCGTGGGGCTCAGTCTTCATCCCCATTTTACAGATGAGGGAACTGAGGCCCAGAGAAGTTAAGTGACTTGCTCAAGGTCACGCAGCTGACAAGAGGCAGAGCCGGGATTAGAACCCACGACCTCTGGCTCCCCAGCCCGTGCTCTTTCCACTGAGCCACGCTGCTTCCTCTTCCTCTTCTTCCCTACTATCCATAACCCAGTCTACGCCTACCCCCCTCCATGCTGGACTGTAAAATCTTTGAGGGATGTCTACTAACTCAGTACAGAGCTCTGCTCAGAGGAAACCGTAAACTCCTTCAGAGCAGGGATCATGTCTGCTAACTATTATACTCTCCCTAGCACTTACTACAGTGCTCTGCTCACAGTTCACTGTAAGCTCCTTCAGGGCAGAGAATGTGTCCACTCACTCCTCTCCCCAGTGCTTTTACTACAGGTTCCGCACACAACAGGATTTCAGTACAACTGATTGATTCTATTTCTACTGGGCTCTCTCCAGAGGTTATAACAATGTTTTGCATAAAGTAGGTGCTCAATAAATACCACTGATGGATTGATTCTAACTTTTTTTTAATTCCCCCCGGTGCTCAATATAGGGCTCTGCTCAGAGTTAAGGGTTCAATAAATTCTACTGATTGATTCTAACTCTGTGTTACTCTTCCCATTGCTTAAGCCAGTGCTCCAGAAATAGTAGACACTCAATCAAAACTGTGGATCAACTAAATTGAAATTCCTCTCCCCAGCACTTAGTCCAGTGTTCTGTGCAGAGTAGCATAAATATCACTGATGGACTGAGCAATAATAAGAGGCTATGACCAGCTCACTTTGCTGTTATCGTGGAAGGGGTCACAAGTCCACAAGCCAAACATAGCCCACTTAATGTTCCCGAGAGTGAGCCATTAAGGACATTTCTCCTAGACTTGAGATGGAAACTGAAACTCACGTGCTGAGCCTCAATTTGACCCTGTCTGGCTTTTAAAAATGTACCATGAGAGCTGCCAGCAAATTCTAATTTACTGTACGAGAATCTTAGTATAGATTTGGCATGGGCGGAAATGTGTGTGTGTGGGTGTGTGTGTGAACAAAGCCTACCCAATAGAGTTTTCCATGCATACCAGGGTGATGTGCCAACAGTGAGACAGCTTCCTTGAGTGTGAGTATTTTTGACAGAGAGACTCTGGCACACTTGCTCCCCATGCCCATGAAAACCCTCTAGTGTTCTCTTTCTGGCTCCTGCGATGGGACTGGTACTAAAGATAGATCCTGGTTCTGGGAGCCAAAGGACCTAGGCTCTGCCACACGGCTACACCGTTTGCCTGCTGGGTCACTTTGGGCAAGTCACTTCAGTTCTCTGGGCCTCAGTTACCTCATCTATAAAACGGGGATGCGATAACCGTTTTCCCTCCCTTTCAGACTGTGAGCCTCATGGGGGACAGGGACTATGTCTGACCTTATTCATTCATTCATTCAATCGTATTTATTGAGCGCTTACTGTGTGCAGAGCACTGTACTAAGCGCTTGGGAAATACAAGTTGGCAACATATAGAGACGGTCCCTACCCAACAGTGGGCTCACAGTCTAGAAGGGGGAAACAAATGGCATTATTAAGTGCTTACTATGTGCAAAGCACTGTTCTAAGCGCTGGAGAGGTTACAAGGTGATCAGGTTGTCCCACGGGGGGCTCACAGTCGCAATCCCCATTTAACAGATGAGGTAACTGAGGCCCGGAGAAGTTAAGTGACTTGCCCAAAGTCACACAGCTGACAATTGGCAGAGCTGGGATTTGAACCCATGATCTCTGACACCAAAGCCCGTGCTCTTTCCACTGCTCTTTCCACTGAGTCACGCTGCTTATCATCTTATATCTGCCCCAGCACTTAGTATAGGGCGTGGCAAATAGGAAACACTTTACAAATCAATCAATTAATGGCTTTTATTGAGCACTTACTATGTGCGGAGCACTGTACTAAGCACTTGGGTGAGTACTATGCAACAGAGTTGGATAGATCCACTCCCTGTCCACAACAAGCTTAGTTTAGAGGGATTATTAAATACCTCTGTAAGTATACTATAAATACTATAGCATTACTACATACTACTAGAGTACTATGAATACCTTAATTAATGGTTTTTATTGAGCACTTACTGTGTGCGGAGCACTGTACTAAGCACTTGGGCGAGTACTATGCAACAGAGTTGGATAGATTCACTCTCTGTCCACAACAAGCTTAGTTTAGAGGGATTATTAAATGCCTCTGTAAGTATACTATAAATACTATAGCATGACTATATACTACTAGAGTACTATGAATACCAGTGCTTAGAACAGTGCTTTGCACATAGTAAGTGCTTAATATACTATAAATAGTATAGCATAACTATATACTACTAGAGTACTATGAATACCAGTGCTTAGAACAGTGCTTTGCACATAGTAAGCGCTTAATATACTATAAATACTATAGCATTACTATATGCTACTAGAGTACTATGAATACCAGTGCTTAGAACAGTGCTTTGCTCATAGTAAGCGCTTAATAAATGCCAGTAGTAGTAGTAGTAGTAGTAGTAGTAGTAGTAGTAGTAGTAGTAGTAGTAGTAATAGGGAAAAGACATCACCCCCACCACACTTGAGCTGGGTTTGCACCAGCAGGAATGGCTGGCACTGAGCCACCAACCCCCCCCAACTCTGTAGCCCGGTCTCCTTGTGCCCAGCAGCACGCACCGCGAGTCAGCTGGCAGAGCACCAGGTGAGGCCCCTGGGCACAGTGTAGGCTCAGTCTGAGACCCCCACAGCAGCATGCTACATTACCTGAGGCCTTGAGGAAGCTAAACATGCCCATTCCACTGCCCTCCCCTGTGCCCCAGAGGGACTCCTGCACTGGCTCAGTTTGGGGTCCACCACAATGGGAAAGAGATAGGGTGTGTCTCTAGAGGGCTGCCTTCCTCCCAGCTAAGGAGGCCTTCAGGAGGCCTGCCTGGTGAAGGGAGTGGAAGCACCCACATGAATGAATCACTGTAGGATTTGGTGGGGGTGGAGGGGGAGGCTCCCTTTGGAATAATAATAATAATAGTATTTGTTAAGCATTTGCTCTGTGCCAAGTACTGTGCTAAATGCTGGAGGAGGTACAAGATGATCAGGTCAATCACAATCCCTGTCCCACTTAGGGTTCACAGTCTAAGGAGGAGAAAGAACAGGTGCTGAATCCTCATTTTTCAAGGGAGGAAACTGAGGCCCTGAGAAGTGAAGCGACTTGCCCAAAGTCATGTAGCGGACAGGTAGTAGAGCTGGGAGGACGTCCGACTCCCATTCATTCACTCATTCGTATTTATTGAGCGCTTACTGTGTGCAGAACACTGTACTAAGCGCTTGGGAAGTACAAGTTAGCAACCTATAAAGACTGTCCCTACCCAACAGTGGGCTCACAGTCTAGAAGGGGGTTCTTCCCACTAGGCCATTCTGATTCTCAGTCAATCCCATGTGGCAAGCAAGCAAACAGTGGCACCGATTCAGCGCCTTCAGCAGGGTGGACACTAAGCTAGGCATGGGGGAGAGCCCAGGATTAGCAGGAACCAGGTTCCCTGCCCTCAAGGGGAGTACATAGCCTGCATCCCTGTTCACCTATGCTTCTAGGGCAGGGAGAAGCTTGTTTTGTGGCAGATCTGAAGGTAGGGAGAAGCTGAGGAGAGCGACATAGGCTGATCACCCTGACCATGGTAAGCCTGGACCAGCTGATAGAACCACCACTTCCCCACAGGACCCAATAACAATAAAATCCCATCTTCAGGAAGCCTTACCTGACTAATCTCCCATCTCCTCACCCTGCTTCCCTCCCTTCTGCATCACCTATGCACTTGGTTCTGTAGCCCTTCAGCACTTTCTCACCCCGCCCTCAGCCTTAGAACACTTAGGTCCATATCCTTATAGTCTGTTGCTTCTCCTTCCTGTAATCGACCTTAATGTCCGCCTCCCCCACTAGATAGTAAGCTCCTTGTGAGCAGGGATGATGTCTACTAACTCTCCTAGGTGCTCAGTTCAGTGCTTTGGGCACACAAAGTGTCCAGTAAATATCAGTGATAGATTAATGATCCCCCAAGCCCTTTCTTAAAAATTGTACTTGTTAGATGCTTACTTTGTGCCAGGCACTGCACTAAGTACTGGGGTGGAAACAAGCTCATCAAGTTAGACACAGTCCATGTCCCACATGGGGCTCACAGTTGTAATCCCCATTTTATGGATGAGGTAACGGAGGCACAGAGAAGTGACTTGCCCAAGGTCACACAGCAGGCAAGTGGCAGATCTGGGTTTAGAGCCCAGGTCCTTCTGATTCTCAGGTCTGCGCTCTATCCATTAGGCTACACTGCTTCTTTTTATATAATCTCCTCCCCTTAGCAGGTGCTCAGTAAAAACTACTGATTGATGATATCCCAAGTATTTAGCACAGTGCAACCGCTCTGAATATGCACAATCAATGTCATCAGCCCAGAGCCAACTTCTTTCTCCCTCTCTTCTTCCTCATCCCCAGAACTCATTTCTTTTTCAGGTGTCCCACAATCCCTTTCCCTGTTTATCGGGCCGGGTCTGTCTATACTGGACCCAGAGAGAGGGGTGGACAGTTACTGGATTCACACTTAGGAAAACCTTCTCTCGTCACCCCAGGTCAAAGGAAGTTCCCCAGAGCTTGACTAAACCGCCCTCCTCCTCAGAGAAAAACAAGCATAGTTCCCCAGAGAAGCCTTTCATGATGCAACAACCCCTGGGCAGGAGATTAGGGGAGGCTAGAGGGGGCAATAGGAGGGTGGGCTTCCTCAATCCACACTCCCCCTGAGGGTCCCTGCAGAAAACAACACACATCGTCCCAGGTTGGAGAAACGTCACAGGTTGGAGAAACGTCGGGACCACACCAGTCTTGAGAACATTTCAGCCTTGACAAAGACATGAAAGAATGACCATGGACCGGGCACCATTCACTGTGCCCAACACCGTGCCCAACACCAGCACTGCTTTGATACCTTGGGTCTGTACAACAGAATGAGGTGTGTAGCCCTCCGGCCCTCAATCCTAAACTCCAATGGCCCTTACTGCCTCCGGTAGCCCCTGCCGCCTCACTTCTCACCTCTGGGACCACGGTCCCTGGCCCATGTCACTAAGTAGTCACTTTTCTCTTAAAAGAACAGATACAATGTTTGTGGAGAGGTGTGTGTGGTGAGGTGTCAGGTGTGTTTCTACAAAAGAGAGCTTGACATCACACACAAACTCTGTCACTTGGCACAGACACTGAAGCTACTTCAGAAGGAGGAAGGGGGTGTGTGTGTGTGTGTGTGTGTGTGTGTGTGTGTGTGTGTGTGTGTGTGTGTGTGTGTGTGATTGTCAAACTGGCATTTAGAAAGGGAGCCTGCCCTTTCCAAGGCTAAGGAGAGTACGTCTTTTCATTTTGAAATTTAACGGGGAAACAAAACATCTGACTCACCTAATGTTTGGATTTAAAACAGAGAAAGACACAAGTTTTAGTATTTTTTTGGGTGCAAAGTCCTCCACTTTACTTAATATTTATACAGTCAAGCACCACCAGGAAGGGAAAATATAAGCAGGCAGACAGGCAGGCATAACTCAGCTTTGCTTACCCTTGTCTTCCCCAAGTTGACAAGAAAAGTTTGAGATCAAAACATGGGAGGGTTGTCTTGGCCTTATTCCTTGCTGTTTTGGTCCTAGCTGTGTCACCCCTTCGAAGACCTTGCTCTGAGCCAGCTTTGAAGGCTCCCCGGGTGACCGGATGATGGTGGGGTCACGGGGGCTCCGTGACTGGACAGTGCAGGCCAGAGAGTTCTGTGTCCCACTGCCCCCACCCCAGCACGCTGAGAGTTCATTTCCAGCGGAGGCCACCGACAGCTCTGGACAGCTCTGTTCTCATACAAGCCTCCCCCTGCTTTTGTTTTCTCTCCCGAAACGCAATTTTCTACTTGGAACTCACGGGAAAAGGAAACCCATTTCTCCTTCTTTCAAGGCCGAGGTTGGACTAGAACTGACAGCCCTCCCTCCAGGCTCCAGGCAAGCCTGGCCTCCCACGGTCAGCCTGCAAGCTCCTCTCCCCAGGCCCTGAACTCAAAGAGATGGTAGGCAGTAACAATCACCGCCCTCATCCCTGCTTCCCCAGCCACCCCTAAATGAAACCAGGAGACAGAGTGAAATCTTTGCTCCTGGTTGCTTGCTTCTTCCCTTCCTCTTTGGATCTTTGGCCCGTGGTGGAATGCACAACCAGATAAAAGAGGCGCAAGGAATTCAGCCCCACTGACCGGGACAGAAAGTGCTTTTCGGTGGCCAGGGGCTCACCAACCCGGGGAGTGAGGCCAGAGGCAGAAGGAACTCACCCCGAGCCCCAGGCTTGCATTTATTCCTCTCACTCCACCAGCCCCCTGAACTTGGCCAGCCTCTTTCTGATCCAGCCTCCCTCCCTGCTGGTCCCAATCCCAAATGGTCTTTCTCCAGCCTGGCCTCTTCCTCCCAGCCTGACTCCCTTGGGGCATCCCCTGTTGGGTCCAGCCTCTGGCCAGGTGGGTCTCTCACTGGCCTATGGCCCCTGGGGTGGGCTTCCACATGCTCCAACTAGGCCCTGCTGCTCCCCAGCCCAAGTGCTGATTGGGACTTGGGCCACTCTGGATGTGACCACGAAGCATCTGTCTCCATTAGCTTGGAGTCAGGTGGGTGGATGGGGGTCTGCGGGACTAGAGGGGCTTCCTGCTGCCTTAACCTACCTCCCATACCCCCACAACAGGCAGTAGGAGGACGAGCTTGAGGACCATCCTTCAGGAGGGCTCAGTGGAGACAGCTTCCACGGCAATATCCCCAGCCCCTCCCCAAATCCCAGAACCTCAGAGGCGTACCCCCCCCCAGGGTCACCCTGCCCCCTGCTCTGGACTGCTCAGAGGGACGGGGGGGGGGGGGGGGGAGCAGGAGAGGAGGCACACAGGGGAGGGAGGAGGGGCTGAAGGAGGACTGGGGGAGGATTAGAAAGAAGGGAGAGGGCATGGAGGAGGACCTTGAGTTTTTAACAGAGGGAAGGTAGAAGGGTGTGTTTGAGAGGATGGGGGGTTGGGCGCGCTGGAGAGGTACAAAAGGGGGTGGAAGTGGGGAAGGAAGGGGAAAGAGGATGGGGTGGAAGGCAGAGAGGGAAGGGGGCAGAGGGGAGATTGAGTGGGGACAGAAACGAATCCAGTGTCCACAAAGCAGTGGGTGGGAGGGAGAGGGGGAAGAGGAGTGGGTGGGAGAAGGAGGAAGAGGGGAAAGAGGAGGAGATGGAAGGGGGAGGGAGAGGGGAAGAGGAGGAGATGAAAGGGGGAGGGGGAGGGGAAAGAGGAGGAGATGGAAGGGGGGAGAGGGGAAAGAGGATGGGATGGGATGGGGGAGGAGGGAGAGGGGAAAGAGGAGGAGGTGGAAGGGGGAGGGAGGGGGGAGGGGGGAAGAGGAGGAGGTAGAAAGAGGGAGGGAGAGGGAAAAGAGGAGGTGGTGGAAGGGGGAGGAAGAGGGGAAAGAGGAGGGGATGGAAGGGGAGGGAGAGGGGAAAGAGAATGGGATAGGGAGGGGGAAAGAGAATGGGATGGGGAGAGGGGAAAGAGGAGGGGATGGGGAGAGGGGAAAGAGGAGGGGATAGGGAGAGGGGAAAGAGGAGGGGATGGGGAGAGGGGGAAAGAGGAAGGGGTGGAAGGGGGAGGGAGAGGGGAAAGAGGAAGGGATGGAAGGGGGAGGGAGAGATGGAGGGACGGGGAGAGGGGGAAGAGGAGGGGATGGAAGGGGGAGGGAGAGATGGAGGGACGGGGAGAGGGGGAGGGGGGGAAAAGGCGGAGGGTCCGGCGGCGGCTGGGCGGATATGGGTTACAGACCAGTCCGAGGCACCAGCTGCGGGGGCGGGTGGTCTGCTGGAGGCAGAAGAAGACGGTGGGGGCGAGGGCCGGGTAGGGCACGGGGGCTCCGTCGGATCCCTGGCCCCGCGGGGCACGGTCCCGCCCCGAGGGCGCCCCCGGCCCGGCCCGCTCCGGGACCGACCTGCCGGGGCCCGGGCCGGGGCCGGGGCCGGGGCAGGGGCCGGGACCGGGACCGGGGCCGGGGCCGGGACCGGGGCCATCCTCTCCCCCGGGTCCCAGGCCCCGCGGGGCGGGGGGCGTCCGGCCGGGGGCCGCGGCCATGGCGGGCTGGACCTCGTCGCCGGTCCGCGGCTGGAAGGGCTCCCTCCTCTCGCCCTCAGTCGTGGCGGAGGCGGTGGCTCCTGCGGGGCAACGAGGGGGCGGACGGTGAACCCGGGCCCCCTGATCCTGTTCCCAGCCCCCCGCCCTCTGACAGCCCTTCCCCCGCATCCCGGCCCGTGCCCCCCGCCCTCTGACAGCCCTTCCCCCGCATCCCGCCCCGTGCCCCCCTCCCTCCGACAGCCCTTCCCCCGCATCCCGGCCCGTGCCCCCCGCCCTCTGACAGCCAGCCGCTCCCGATCCCGCCCCGCGTCCCCCGGGCCCCCAACAGCGTCCCGAGCCTCCCAAACTTGCTCCATCCTCCCCGCCCCGGGCCCTCCGTCGTCCGGTAGGTCCCCCCGTCCCGCCCGGCCCCCGGCCCTGCCCCGTGCCTTCGGCGCTGGGACAGTGGCCCCCGGCCCGGCCCCCGCCGTCCTGCCCCGCCCCCTCCAGCCTCGGGGGCGGCCCCCGTCCTCAGCGAGGGCCCGGACCCTCCCTCTGACGGCGGGAGCCCCCCGGCCCCGGCTGCCCCGCACCTCTGGCCGCGAGGCCCCCGACCCCTCCCTAAGGAGCAGCCGGTGAGGGAGGGGACCCAAGAGGAGAGAAAGAAAAGGGGAAGGATGGAGGCTAAAATGCAGGGGGGAGGGGGCCAGTGGGACCCACCTACCCCCGGGCCGGTGGTCGCCGGGCAGCCAGAGCAGCCTCCCCTCTCCTCCTCCCCGCCGCCGCCAGCCCCATTGTCTTACAGCCCCCGCCCCCGCTCCCCTTCGGCCTCGGACCCCCGGGCAGGGACCCCCGCCCACCACGGAAAGGGGGCGCAGAGGGGGGTCAGAGACCGGGGTGGGGGGTGGGGTCCTTCCCTGAACCCCTCCCCGCATTCCCCCCTCCCCCCCAAGCACGCCGGCCCGTTTAAGTGAAAGTCCTGGCATAAAAGTAGTAGGCAGCAGCGTGCCGCTCGGGGGACCCCCACCCTAGGCCCTCGGGGAGGGACGGGGCCGGGGGCCGGGGGCCCGGGGCCGGGGGCCGGGGGCCGGGGGCCGGGCCCTACCTCTGTCCGCCGTCCGGCGGAATGTCTGGGAACATCTCCGGGCTGCCACCGGGGGACCCCCCCCGGCCCTCCAGCCCCGGCTCGCCTGCACTTTGTAATGGTCCAGCCGGCGAGGAGGCTGCTCAGAGCGGGCGGAGCCTCCCCCTCCTCCCCAGCTCCTCCTCCCCTGCTGCTCCCCCTGCTCCCCCTACTCCCCCTGCCGCTCCTCCCCAGCTCCTCCCCCCCTGCTCCCCCTGCCCCTCCTCCCGCTCCTCCCCAACTCCTCCTCCCCCGCCCCTCCTCCCCTACTCCCCATGGCCTTCCTCCCGCTCCTCCCCAGCTCCTCCTCCCCGTCCTCCTCCGCTCCTCCCGCTCCTCCCCCTACTCCCCATGCCCTTCCTCCCGTTCCTCCTCCGGCTCCTCCTCCCCTGCTGCTCCCCCTGCTCCCCCTCCTCCCCTTGCCGCTCCTCCTCCCCCTGCTCCCCCAACCCCCCCTGCCCCTCCTCCCGCTCTTCCCCCCCGCTCCTCCTGCTCCTCCTCCTCCCGCTCCTCCCCAACTCCTCCTCCCCGTTCCCCCTGCCCCTCCTCCCGCCCCTCCCCTACTCCCCATGTCCTTCCTCCCGCTCCTCCCCAGCTTCTCCCGCTCCTCCCCCTGGTCCCCCTGCCCTTCCTCCCGTTCCTCTCCCGGCTCCTCCTCCCCTGCTGCTCTCCCTACTCCCCCTGCCGCTCCTCCCGCTCCTCCCCAGCTCCTCCTCCCCCTGCTCCCCCCACTCCCCCTGCCCCTCTTCCCGCTCTTCCCCTCCCCGCTCGCTCCTCCTGCTCCCCCTCCTCCCCCTGCCCCTCCTCCCGCTCCTCCCCAACTCCTCCTCCCCCTGGTCCCCCTGCCCTTCCTCCCGCTCCTCCGCAGCTCCTCCTCCCCCTCCTCCCCCGGCTCCTCCGCCCCCTCCGTCCCCGGCCTCTCCCGCCGCCCCCCTTCCCGGGGCAGAGTGGGGCGGGGAGGGGTGTGGGGAAGTAGAGGCAGGGAGGGAGGCCGACAGGGAGGCCGGCGGGACCTGCCCTGGCCCGCACAACGCGCCCGCAGCCTCCGACAGAGCCAGGGCCACCGGGGAAACTTCGGATTGACGGGGACAGGGAGGAGGGAGGGGGACGGAAAAGACGGGGGGCAAGCGGAGGAGGGAGGGAAGGAGGGAGGATTATGGGGAAGAGAAGGGAGGAGCGAGGGGAGGAGGACGGAGACACGAGAGAAGAAGGGGACGGGGGCAGGGAGGCGGAGTGAGCTGCCCCGCAGAGCGGGGAGGCACTTACCTTGGACGCCCCCCCCCCCCAACTACCACGCAGTGGAAAGAGCCCGGGCTTGGGAGTCAGAGGTCATGAGTTCGAATCCCGACTCCGCCACGTTGGGCAAGCCACTTTCCTTCTCTGTGCCTCAGTTACCTCATCCGGAAAATGGGAATGAAAACTGTGAGCCCCACGTGGGACAGTCTCATCACCTTGCATCCCCCAGCGCTCAGAACAGTGCTTTGCACCTAGTAAGCGCTGACTAAATACCATCATCGTTATTATTATTATTATTACCGGCGGCTCAGGCGGGGAGCTGAGGAAGGGGGCTGTCCGGAGCTCCCCTCCCCTCCCCTCTCGGGACCCCCCTGAGGTCGCCCATCCGGAGCTCCCCTCCCCTCTAGGGATCCGCCTCCTGCTCCGCCATCCGGGGGTCCCCTCCTGGCTGGGGGTCCCCCTCAGCTGTACTGCCTGCGCTCCCCGACTTCAGCCACCGAGTCCGGAGCTCCCCTTCCCGCTGGGGATCTCCCTCAGCTCCCCTCCCCCTCGGGCTTTCCCTCAGCCCCCCAGCCAGGACCTCTCTTCCCCCCTCGGGATTCCCCCCAGCTCCTCTGCCCGGGCTCCCTTACCCTGCAGTATCAATCAATCAATCGATCTCATTTATCGACAGCTTACTGTGTGCAGAGCACCGTATTAAGCCCTTGAGAGAGTTCAAAATAACGGTAGAACAGACACATTCTCTGCTCACAGTAAGCTCACACTTCCTCAGCCCCCCAGCCCGGAGGTTCCCTCCCCCTCAGGCTACCCCCACTTTCATTCATCCATACAATCGTATTTACTGAGCGCTTACTGCGTGCAGAGCACTGTAATAATAATAATAATGGCATTTATTAAGCGCTTACTCTGTGCAAAGCACTGTCCTAAGCGCTGGGGAGGTTACAAGGTGATCAGGTTGTCCCACGGGGGGGCTCACAGCCTGAATCCCCATTTTCCAGCTGAGGGAACCGAGGCCCGGAGAAGTGAAGTGGCTTGCCCCAAGTCCCACAGCTGACAAGTGGCGGAGCCGGAATTCGAACCCATGACCTCGGACTGCCCAACCCGTGCCCCTTCCCCTGAGCCACGCTGCTTCTCTGTACTAAGCGCTTGGGAAGTACCCGCCCCCCTCCCAGAGCTCTCAGTCAGCGCCCCCCGCCCAAGACTTCCCTCCCTCTCGGACTCCGCAGCCCCCCGACAATTTAGACCTTGGGACAGCGCTGTGGCGGGCTGCCCCTCCGGGCCTCGCTCCTTCCTGCCCAGATTTGGGGGAGGAGGAATCTCGTCCCCCTCTCCATCCCCCCCATCTTACCTCCTTCCCTTCCCCACAGCACCTGTATATATGTATATATGTTTCTACATATTTATTACTCTATTTATTTATTTATCTTACTTGTACATATCTATTCTACTTATTTTATTTTGTTAGTATGTTTGGTTTTGTTCTCTGTCTCCCCCTTCTAGACTGTGAGCCCGCTGTTGGGTAGGGACTGTCTCTATGTGTTGCCGACTTGTACTTCCCAAGCGCTTAGTACAGTGCTCTGCACACAGTAAGCGCTCAATAAATATGATTGAATGAATGAATGTCAGCTGTGTGACCTTGGGCAAGCCACTTAACTTCTCTGTGCCTCAGTTACCTCATCTGTAAAATGGGGATTAAGACTGTGAGCCCCACGTGGGACCTCAAATTGATTGATTGATCTGTTGGGGAGGGTCTGGGGGTCAGACACGGACCAGGTGGTGACCGGGATGGGCGGAGGGGAGAGCAGGGGACATGCCCACCACCCCCTCTCAGTCTCCCCCCCCCCCCCCCCACCACCACCTCCGGCCCCAACATGTGAGCCCACTGTTGGGTAGGGACTGTCTCTATATGTTGCCAACTTGGACTTCCCAAGTGCTTAGTACAGTGTTCTGCACACAGTAAGCGCTCAATAAATACGATTGATTGATTGATTGATTGATCTGTTGGGGAGGGTCCGGGGGTCAGACACGGACCAGGTGGTGACTGGGATGGGCGGAGGGGAGGCTCTGAGAGCAGGGGACATGCCCACCACCCCCTCTTAGTCCCGTCCCCCCCCCCCCCCCCCCCCCCGGCTTCTGGCCCCAACATGTGAGCCCACTGTTGGGTAGGGACCGTCTCTATATGTTGCCAACTTGGACTTCCCATGCGCTTAGTACAGTGCTCTGCACACAGTAAGCGCTCAATAAATACGATTGAATGAATGAATGAATGACCCCGCTGCTCTCGCCTCCAGGCACGGCCCCACCCATTCATTAATAATAATGATAATGATGGTATTTGTTAAGCGCTTGGTATGTGCAAAGCACTGTTCTAAGCACTGGGGGATACAAGGTGATGAGGTCCCACGTGGGGCTCACAGTCTTAATCCCCATTTTACAAATGAGGTAACTGAGGCACAGAGAAGTTAAGTGGCTTGCCCAAGGTCACACAGCTGACATTCATTCATTCAATCGTATTTATTGAGCGCTTACTGTGTGCAGAGCACTGTACTAAGCGCTTGGGAAGTACAAATTGGCAACATGTAGAGACGGTCCCTACCCAACAGTGGGCTCACAATCTAGAAGTGGCAGAGCTGGGATTCGAACCAATGACCTCTGAGTCCCAAGCCTGTGCCCTTTCCACTGTGCCATGCTGCTTCTCTAATTTAATCGTATTTAATAATGATGGTATTTGTTAAGCGCTTACTATATGCAAAGCACTGTTCTAAGCGCTGGGGGGATACAAGGTGATCAGGTTGTCCTACGGGGCGGGGGGGGGCTCACAGTCTTAATCCCCTTTTTACAAATGAGGAAACTGAGGCACAGAGAAGTGAAGTGACTTGCCCAAAGTCACACAGCTGACAATTGGTGAAGCGGGGATTTGAACCCACGACCTCTGACTCCAAAGCCCAGGCTCTTTCCACTAAGCCACGCTGCTTCTCCATCTAAGCTCTTACTGTATGCAGAGCACTATTAGGTGCTTGGGAAAGTACAATGCAACTACAACAATAAACAGATAAACTGTGACATTCCCTGCCTACAGGGAGCTCAGAGTCTGCGGGGAGGTGGGGGGCACAGACACAATACAAATAAATAAAATTACAGATATATTAATAAGTGTTGTGGGACTGGGGGGAGGGGAAGAGCAAAGGGAGAAAGTCAGGGTGATGCAGAAGGGAGTGGGCGATGAGGAAGAGTGGGGAAAAAGTGGGGACCAAGGTCTGGGAAGGCCTCTTGGAAGAGATGTGCCTTCAATAAGGCTCTGAAAGGGGAGAGAGTCATTGTCCATAGGATTGGAGGATGGAGGGCATTCCAGCCCAGTGGCAGGACATGGGCCAGGGTTCGGGCGGTGAGACAGGAGACATCGGGGCACAGTAGGAAGGTTAGCGCTAGAGGAGCGAAATGTGAGGACTGGGTTGTAGGAGAAAAGCGAGGTGAGGTAGGAGGTGGCGAGGTGATGGACTACTCAAAGCCAATGGTGACTTTTCGTTTGAGACAGAGGGTGGATTGGGTGCAGAAAGCTGAGGGTGTCAGGGGAGCCCAACAGAGAGGCAGTGTGTACTCCTCTAGAGATCGTGCATGATATTGTGTCACCCTATGTCCATATGTGATAATGATGATATGCCTGGGTGTGACTGGTATACGTCCCTGTGACTGCATTCATGTGTGTATGTGTGTGTCTGACAGTGTGTGTGTCTCAAACTGCACATATGTTTGTGTGACACTGTGAGTCTCCCTGTGTTCATGTGTGATGACTACATGTCTGGGTGTGGCTGGGCATAGGTCCCTGTGACTGCATGTGTGTGTCTGATCCTGTGTATGTGTGTGTGTGTGTCCCCATGTGTATGTCTGGGATTGCACGTGTGTGTGTGTGTGTGTGTGTGTGTGACTGGATGTGTGCCTGAGACTGCAATGGTTTGTGTGTGTGTGTGTGTGTCTTTTAGGGTGCATGTCTGGTACTGTGCTGGTTTGATTGTGTGTGCATGTGTGTGTGTGTTTGGGGCTCTGTGTGTTGAGTTTCCCTGTATGTGATAATGTTTATGTGTGTAGGTTTGCCTGTGTTTATGTGTCTAGGACTGTGAATATAGAACTGTGTGTGGGTGTATGTTACTCTGTTCTGACCATATGCATGTCTAGGACTGTGCTTATTTGGCTTCGTGCATGTGCATATCTGTATCTGGTCTCTGTCCACATGACTGAATATATGGGCATGTCAGTTACTATGTGCCTGATCATAAATGGGTTTTGTTCAACAAACCCATGTGAGCCTTTGGCACTGTGCTGCCCTGTGGCTGGGCTCCCCACTGGTTCTCCCCCGGCCCAGTTGCCAACTTGTACTTCCCAAGCGCTTAGTAGAGTGCTCTGCACATAGTAAGCGCTCAATAAATACGATTGAATGAATGAACGGGGCTGGCTGGCCAGAGAGTACCAGGGGTACTGTAATAATAATAATAATAATGAAGGCATTTGTTTAGAGTTTACTATGTGCCAAGCACTGTTCTAAGTGTTGGGGTAGTTACGACGTTGTCCCACATGGGGCTCCCAGTCTTAATGCCCATTTTACAGATGAGATAACTGAGGCACAGAGAAGTTAAGTGACTTGCTCTAAGTCACACAACTGACAAGTGGCGGAGCCGGGATTAGAACCCATGACCTCTGACTCCCAAGCCCGTGCTCTTACCAATAAGCCACGCTGCAAGCACCAGCCCCACAGTCAGCCCAGGGTCTTGGTCCTGGAGCCTTCATGAGAGAAACCAGGCTCCTGTCACCATCATCCTCATCACCATCACTACATCACTGCCATCCTCATCATCAATGTCACCACCATAACGGTGATCACCCCCATTACCGTCACCATCACCATTCATTCATTCAATCATATTTATTGAGCGCCAACTGTGTGCAGAGCACTGTAATAAGCTCTTGGGAAAGTGCAATGCAGCAGTAAAGAGAGAAAATCCCTACCCACAACAAGCTCACAGCCTAGAGGGTGGAGGGAGACAGACATCAATACAAATAAACTGGCATAAGTATAAATAAATAAAATTACAGATATATACAAAAGTGCTGTGGGGCAAGGGGAGGGGGGAAAGAGCAAAGGGAGCAAGTCTGGGTGATGCAGAAGAGAGTGGGAGATGAGGAAAAGTGGGGTTTAGTCAGTCTCTTTTGCAGGCTCCTCCTCCCCCTCCCATCCCCTTACTGTGGGGGTTCCCCAAGGTTCAGTGCTTGGTCCCCTTCTGTTCTCGATCTACACGCACTCCCTTGGTGACCTCATTCGCTCCCACGGCTTCAACTATCATCTCTATGCTGATGACACCCAGATCTACATCTCTGCCCCTGCTCTCTCCCCCTCCCTCCAGGCTCGCATCTCCTCCTGCCTTCAGGACATCTCCATCTGGATGTCTGCCCGCCACCTAAAACTCAATATGTCCAAGACTGAACTCCTTGTCTTCCCTCTCAAACCCTGCCCTCTCCCTGACTTTCCCATCTCTGTTGACGGCACTACCATCCGTCCCGTCTCACAAGCCCGCACCCTTGGTGTCATCCTCGACTCCACTCTCTCGTTCACCCCTCACATCCAAGCCGTCACCAAAACCTGCCGGTCTCAGCTCCGCAACATTGCCAAGATCCGCCCTTTCCTCTCCATCCATACCGCTACCCTGCTCATTCAAGCTCTCATGGTATCCCGTCTGGACTACTGCATCAGCCTTCTCTCTGATCTCCCAACCTCGTGTCTCTCTCCACTTCAATCCATACTTCATGCTGCTGCCCGGATTGTCTTTGTCCAGAAACGCTCTGGGCATGTTACTCCCCTCCTCAAAAATCTCCAGTGGCTACCAATCAATCTGCGCATCAGGCAGAAACTCCTCACCCTGGGCTTCAAGGCTGTCCATCACCTTGCCCCCTCCTACCTCACCTCCCTTCTCTCCTTCTACAGCCCAGCCCGCACCCTCTGCTCCTCTGCTGCTAATCTCCTCACCGTTCCTCGTTCTCGCCTGTCCCGCCATCGACCCCCGGCCCACGTCATCCCCCGGACCTGGAATGCCCTCCCTCTGCCCATCCGCCAAGCTAGCTCTCTTCCTCCCTTCAAGGCCCTACTGAGAGCTCACCTCCTCCAGGAGGCCTTCCCAGACTGAGCCCCTTCCTTCCTCTCCCCCTCGTCCCCCTCTCCATCCCCCCATCTTACCTCCTTCCCTTCCCCACAGCACCTGTATATATGTATATATGTTTGTACATATTTATTACTCTATTTATTTATTTATTTTACTTGTACATATCTATTCTATTTATTTTATTTTGTTAGTATGTTTGGTTTTGTTCTCTCTCTCCCCCTTTTAGACTGTGAGCCCACTGTTGGGTAGGGACTGTCTCTATATGTTGCCAACTTGTATTTCCCAAGCGCTTAGTACAGTGCTCTGCACACAGTAAGCGCTCAATAAATGCGATTGATTGATTGATTGATTGGGAAGGCCCCTTGGAGGAGATGTGTCTTCAGCAGGGCTTTGAAGGTGGGGAGAGTGATTGTCTGGTGGATTTGAGGAGGGAGGGCGTTCCAGGCCAGAGGTAGGACATGGGCCAGGGGATGGCAGTGAAATAGCTGAGATTGAGGCTCAGTGAGAAGGATAGCACCAGAGGAGCGAAGTGTGCGGGCTGGGTTGTAGAAGGAGAGAAGCAACATGAAGTAGGAGGGGGCAAAGTGATGGAGACCTTTATAGCCAATAGTGAGTAGTTTTTGTTTGATACGGATGTGGCTAGGCAACCACCGGAGATTTTTGAGGAGCGGGGTGATATGCCCTGAGTGTTTCTGTAGAAAGATAATCCGGGCAGCGGAGTGAAGTATGGACTGGAATGGGGAGAGGCACTGGAGGGGAAGTTGGAAAGTCAAAAAGGAGGCTGATGCAGTAATCTAGGCAGGATAGGATAAGTGATTGTACTAATGTGGTAGCAGTTTGGATGGAGGGGAAAGAGCATATCTTAGCAATGTAAGCGATCGACACCATCCACATCATCACAATCCACATCATCATCATCACCACCATCATCATCACCATTACCATCACCACCATCACCATCATCATCATCATCATCACGATCATCGCCACCATCACCATCACCATCATAACCATTTTTGTTATCATCATCAACATCATTGCCATCATCATCATCGTCATCATCATCATGGCCATCGTCATTACCATCATCATCATCATCGTCATTATCACCACCATCACCATCACCATCACCATCATCATCATCATCATCATCATCATCCCAGTGACATTCTCACCATCCCCACCACCATCAGCACCACCACTACACCCACTCTCCAGAAAACACCGAAAGAGCAGCTTGTTCCAGTCCAAGTGCCTTCATTCCCCCTCCCTCTGGGGCATCCATGGGTCTAGGTGCAGAGCACATGTTCCCTGCAAATCTGGTGTTTTATAGCTTTAGCCATTTACCCAATCCATCCCTCAGTCTGAGTGGCACAAATCCTTTGTGGCCTTCTGTTGGTCTCATTCATTCATTCATTCAATCGTATTTATTGAGCGCTTACTGTGTGCAGAGCACTGTACTAAGCACTTGGGAAGTACAAGTTGGCAACATATAGAGACAGTCCCTACCCAACAGTGGGCTCACAGTCTAGAAACAGTGGGCTCACAGTCTCTGGGCCATCAATCTGTTCTGCAGGCAGTCATTGGCTTCTGCCCTCAGTGTCCACTCCTCCTGGTGGGGTTCACCGGAGCTCGCCACCTTGGGTTCGTTGCCATCACATGGCCAGGGTCTGGGGCTACAGCACTGAGCAGAAGTGAGATGCCAGGGTCAGACCCCCATCAGACTCAAGAGAGCAGGGGTGGTGGGAGGGGAGTCCGGGTCCTTGCTGCTGTGGGGCTGAACACTGGGGAACGGGAGGGAAAGGAGGCATCCCAGAGGGTCAGGCCAAGTTCTGCCCACTTTTCCACTCCAGAATGCGTGGGGTGGGGAAGGAGGAGGAGGACAAGGAGGGGCTGGAACCAGGGCTTTGATTTCTGAGGAAAGGGGGCAGAGGAGCAGATGATGCCATAGCAGCATGACTTAGTGGAAAGAACATTCATTCATTCATTCATTCAATCATATTTATTGAGCGCTTACTGTGTGCAGAGCACTGTACTAAGCACTTGGGAAGTACAAATCGGCAACATATAGAGACAGTCCCTACCCAACTACGGGCTCACAGTCAAATGCCAAAAGGACACAGATCCAAACGCATAGGCGAGGCAGAAGGGAGAACAAGCCGAGAAAAGAGGGCTTAACCTTGGACGAAATCTGACCTTAAACTCATCTCCACTTATCTCTCTCATTCAACCTACCTAGTCACACTGTCACCAAATTCTTGAAGTTAGAGGGACCTGGGTTCTAATCCCAGGTACACCACTTGTCTGCTGTGTGATGTTGGGCAAATCACTTAAATCCTCTTGGGAGTCAGAGGTCATGGGTTCTAATCCCAGCTCTGCCACTTGTCAGCTGTGTGACTTTGGACAAGTCACTTAACTTCTCTGTGCCTCAGTTACCGCATCTGTAAAATGGGCATTAAGCCTGTGAGCCCCATGTGGGACTACCTGATTACCTTGTATCTACCCTAGTGTTTAGAACAGTGCTTGGTACATAGTAAGTGCTTAACAAATACCATTACTATTATTGTTATTATTATTGTTATGCCAGCCTCACAGCAGCCCAAGCTCTCCTTAAGGTGCACAGGCCCACCCTCACTCCTGCCTGCATCCCAGACCCCTTTTCACCCTCCTGTCTCCATGCTCCCACATCACAGACCTTGCAGAAACCAAGCTGCCCTCACATTTCCCACTCCCGCTGCTGATGTTGCTCGCCTGCATCCCAAGAAAGATGAAACTCCCCCACCCCGCCCACTGAAAGCATGGTTCCACCAGGGGATCCTGGGCTCCACCTGGTTGCCCAACCAACGTGGGTGAGGCAGATGGCTGCCCCCACCTTCAATGCTGGACACCATCATCATCATCATCGTCTTTATCGTCATATTTGATAGTGTGTGTGACTATGTGTTTGTGTGACTATGTGTGCCTGTGTGCATATCTGCAACTGTATGCCTGTGGTTGTGATAGTGTGTGTGTGTGTGTGTGTGTGTGTGTGTGCGCGCACGTGTGTGTGTTTGTGAGTGGGTCCGGATTAAAGTAGGGAGGGAGAAAGGGAGGAAGGCAGGTGGTGGGGGGTTTCTGTTCCATCAGTAGCTTGTGTCCGACTCTATCTCTGTTCCTGTTTCTCGCCTTCAGGCAGCAACCAGGGTGGATTTTAGTTCCCTCCCAGCAGCCTCTGGGGCAAGGTTGGTTACCAGCTCGCCCCCTATTGGTCACTTGGCTGACCTGACAGCTGGTTATTGGCTTCCGGCCCTTCTCCAAGACACTAATCCCGAACACCCACCAGCTGCCTCTAAGCACTTACACTTCTATTTATACCCAGCTCAGCACTTGGTGTAGATGTCTATTTTGGTGGAACATTGGATTCGTTTTTTCTCCTTTCACTGTTTGCAAATATTTTTATGTCTCTCTCCCCCATCAGAGTGTCAGCTCCTTGTGGGCAAGGGATTCTCCCCATCTTGAAGATCTCCTGAATTCCCACTTCCTCCGGGAGGCCTTCATGGATTCATATTTTACCCCTCCCACCTCCACTCTTTGGCATCACATCTATGCTTTAAACCCCCATCCCCTAGTGCATGTTCCTATACATACGTATACACTTACACTCTACACCTCGGCCCTGGAGCCATCTTCCCATTCTCTTTAGTCTCTCTGTTAATTATTTTGTGTCTGTTTCTCCCATGAGAGTGTGAGCTCCTTGGCCCTTAGTAGATGCTCAGTAAGTGTGATTGATTGATTAATTGGCAGATTGTGCTTTTGGTGGCCTTCCCAAGCACATAGTACAGTGTGCTGTACTCAGTAAATGCTCAATCACTATTACTACTATCTTTACTGCTTCTACTACTACTGTTACTACTACTAATAATAATGATGGCATTTATTAAATGCTTATTATGTGCAAAGCACTGTTCTAAGCACTGGGGAGGTTACAAGGTGATGGGGTTGTCCCACGGGAGGCTCACACTCTTAATCCCCATTTTACAGATGGGGTAACTGAAGCCCAGAGAAGTTAAGTGACTTGCCCAAAGTCACACAGCTGACAATTGGCAGAGTCAGGATTTGAACCCATGACCTCTGGCTCCAAAGCCCGTGCTCTCTCCACTGAGTCACACTGCTTCTCCCATGCTGTTACTACTGCAGCTATTGCTATGGCTGCTACTGAAAAAACAGCGTGGTCTAGTGGATAAAGCATGGACCTGGGAAGCAGAAGGACCTGGATTCTAAACCTAGCGCTGTCATATCTGCCATCTGACCTCGGGCAAGTCACTTCCGTTCTCTGTACCTCAGTTACCTCATATTTGCTTCAGTAACCCCAGCACTTAGAACAGTACCTGATACATAGTAAGTGCTTAGCAAATACCACTTAAGAAAAACTGATACTACTACTACTAGTTTTTAGGGTACTTGTTAAATGCTGACTATCTGCCAGGCACTATACTAAACACTGGGTTAGATACAAAGTAATTAGATTGGACACAGTACATGCCCCACACGTGGCTCACAGTCTAAGTTGGAGGGGGGGAGGATTTAATTCCCATTTTTTACAGATAAGGTTATTGAGGCATAGAGAAGTTAAGTGACTTGCCTGAGGTCACACAGAAGACAAATGTTTGAGCCGGGATTAAAACCCAAGCGCTCTGATTCCCAGGCCCATGCTCTTTCCACTAGGCCATGCTGCTTCCTGCTATTTTTACAACTACTAGTATTACTACTACTACAACTATTGTTTCTACTACTTCTCCCTGTATTATCACTGTGCTGGTACTATTACTACTATTACAGCTATTGCTGCTACTACTTCTATCACTGCTCCATGTTCCTTGCCTGGGAAGTCCAGGGTGCGATGGTAAGAAGCTGGGAAAATGAGGGTGAAGGGCAGGAGCAGGAAAGGAAGTGAAAAGAGAATGGAAGGGATCAAAGAGGCAGAAAGCCACTGCTTGAGCACCCTCCCCTCCAGACTGGAGGCCCTTCTCCTTCCTCACATTACCCAGTGGCCTATTCCCAGCCCCAGTCTCCTAAAGAGTCCCTGCCTCCAGGTTGTCTTCCTGTTTAACCCCAACCTTCCAGATTTGGTGCTCTCTCAGTCTACAGGCCCCTCATACACTTATCTGTGGGCTATCAATTATTGATTGATTCACCAACTGGGTGCTCATCATTTCTATCAATCCTCTCCCACGGTTCACACTCTTATATATCTGGTGATATCCTTCTGCTTCTTCTCCATTAGACTACAGCTCCATGAGGGGAGGGAGTCATTACCTGCTTCTTTCGGAGCCCCAGACCTGCTCCATCACTGTGCCCTCCTCTGGCTCTGGGGGCAGGGGGCATGGTGGGGGGAGATGCCACTGATAACACCTGTCCTCTTCATGTCGCTCACCTCCTTCAGCATAGAAAAGGGAGCAAGGGAGAGAGAGCAATCGAGCACAGATTGAACAAGCACAGGAAAAAGATATATCTGCTGCCCTGTGCCTCGGCCAGCTGGTGGTCTGAATCTTTACTGGTGGCAAAGAATCTCCTCTCCAGAAGTTATTGATCAGCATGGGGCAGGGTGGCAGGGGAAGCTGAGCAGCTGATGGGCTGGATCAGCCTGGTGGTTACTGGTCACCTAAAAGCAGAGGCAGCCTCTGCAGGGAACAGGCCAGGGGAGACAGGGAGATGCATTGGCTAGATAATAAAAATGATTGTAATTATATTTACTCAGTCAAGCACTGGGCTAAGCCCTGGGCAGGGGCAGCATAATCAGACCAGACACAGTCCCTATCCCCCACTCAGCTCACAGTCTGAGAGGAAGGGAAGGCATCCTGCCCCATTTTGTAGCTGAGGAAACTGAAGCCCAGAGAGGTGAAGTGACTTTCCTGAGGTCCCACAGCAAGCTGGGGACAGGGGTGGGACTGGAACCCAGGTCTTCCCACTTGTGTTGTTCCCGTTGGGTTGTGCTGGGGGTTGCAGGAGCCTGAGCCCCTCTTCCTTCCAATCTCAAGGAGGAATATGTGTGTGCATATTTGTGTGTGTGTGCATGCAAGTCTTCCTGTCCTTGGGACCCCAAGGGCAGGAATATGGGGGTGGGAATGGGCAAGAGGAGGAGCCTACGAGCAGGGGACTCTTCGCAGGGATTGGTCAGTTGTCTGTCCCCTGTGCTAAGTTGGGAGGGGGCCCCTGCCTCCCCCCTTTCCTTCAACACTCCGAGGGCCCCCTTCCCTGCTCCCTGAAAACCTGCCCATCCATTCTTGGACGGTGCAAGAGGGTGGGGGTGGAGAGGGGGATGCAGCAGGGTCAGACATCATCTCTGACATCATCAGAGGATAGAGACATCATCTCTACCCTCAAGAAGCCCCCAGTTCAGCGGCAAGGTGGACAGTGAGTAGCCCCCAACACAGGAGAACCAACAGCTAGCAGGGCAAACCCACCCTGGGCCAGCGGGTATTCTGGGAAGCCAGGCTGGCTCATTTCCCACAGCACTACTAGTCCCTAAGGGTCACTCCGCTGGTCATTCCACCCAAGTGTCTCAGGCCCCCAACACCTGGCATGCCAAGGCTGGGCCACGGATCCCGGGGCCCAGAGATGTTGACCATTGGCCCCAGGGCCTTCTGGGAACAGCTCTGTACCCTAGATCCTGGTTGCATCAGCAATGGCCACAGCAGCTCCTTGAACAGGGAGAAGAGGGTCAGTCAGTGGTAATTATTGAGTTCTTAATGTGTGCTATACTAAGTGCTTAGGAGTACATTCAATACACCAGGGTTGGTAGGCACCATCCCTGCCCACAGAGAGCTGTCAGTCTATAGGGGAGGCAGACATGAAAATAGATTAGGGATGGGGAAATAGTAGAGTATAAGAATATTAACATTAGTGTCTTGAGGTGGCAGCAAGCCCTGGGAGATAAAGAGTTCAGAAAAGAGGGGGAGGGAAGGGAAAAAATAGGGGAAGAGAGAAGGGAGTGGAAAAAAGGGGAAAGAAAGGAAAAGGGAGGAAAGGGAAGAGGAGGGAAGGGGAGAAAAGAAGAGGGAAAGGAAGGAAGGGAAAGTGAGGGAGGGGTATAAAGCAGTTTCCTAACCACAAATAAAAGGGAAATAATTCCCGACCTGCCACCTCAGAAATCCAGCAGTTCAAAGTCCAAGTCCAAAGGGCAACAGAGAGAGGTCTCTGGGATACTTTGACTCTTGCATGCCCATCCCAAGCCAAATGCCTTCAGAATCCAGGCTCCCGCCCCAGCCATGTTGGAACGCCGGCTGTGGGTCTTCCTTGCAATGCTGGGCTGGGACAATCAGGCTTCCGGCTGACACATTTCAGGTCTCCGGCTGTTCAGAACCCTTCAGACAAGCGACACATCCGCCAACAGTCCTCATGCACATCACTCTTCAAATATTGAGTGTCTGTGGACTGAATTCATTTAACTAAAGACATGGAGGGCTGCTCTGAAGTTATTTAGGTAGATTAACAATTGACCAAGGAAATGAAAAACAGATAATAAATGGGTAGGAGAACAGAGAATTACATTAAAAAACAATGAATTCCTAATAAATTCACCTTGCTAAGCAGAGATTTCACTGAGGGAGATTGGGGGAGTGATAATTTAGAAATGGGCATTGAGATGCAGTTAATTAAACTCTGAGGTGGGTGTGGGGAAGCAGCAGATACCCACGAGACAGTCAGTGTCACTTTCAGATTACTCCCTGTCTGGAGGGAAGAATCTCAGCCATTTCTTGAGGGCCACTGAGCTCCTTGAGGGTAGGGGCTTTGTCTGCTAACTCTAGTGCTCTCTCAAAACCTAGGTCTAGTTCTCTGCCCAGAGTATGTGATCGATAAATACCATTGATTGGGAAATGTTACTCAGGGGCAGAGGCTGCAATCTCAAATGACAGAGGGAGATGGGGTGGGCGAGGCACTCTTGGGGAGAGGGAGGAGAAGCAGAGTGGCTGTCAGCCTCACCCCACACATCCAGGGAAGACCAAGGACCCCCCTGCAACAGATCTCCCAGCCCCCTCCATTCTGTCAGGGAAGCCTGTCTGAAAACAGTTCCCATTTAAAAAGCAGCTCCATTTAAAAGGAAGATCTATTTAAAAAGCAGTTTCCTCTTAAAAACAAGCCTCATATAGAAAGCAGCCCTATTTAAAAAGTAGCAATCATTAAAAAAAATCCCCATTTCAAAAGTAGCCCAATTTAGAAAAGCAGCCCCACTTAAAAAGAAGTCCCGGCTCCAGCTTCCAAAGGTTGTGCTCTGGCAGGATCTGACCTCCTTAAGATGCTGGGGACTGGAACCTGATGCACGGCTGGTGGGGTGGGGAGCCTGTGAGTAACCCTGGAGATATGGCACCCATGCCCACCCCCACCCTGGGGCCCAGTCCCACAGTACACCCTCCTGGGGAGGGGGTTCCTGCGAGTAACCATGGAGAAATGGCACCCATTCCCTACCCCCATCTTGGGGCCCAAGTCACGGGATGCCCGAATGGTGGTGGGGGCTCCTATGAGTAACCATGGAGATATGGCACCAATGTCCCACCCCTGCCCTGGAGCCTGGTCCTGTGGGACTTCCGGCTGGTGGAAGAGGCTCCTATAAGCCACCATGGAGTTAGAGCACTCATGCCCATCCCTGATCCTTGCTTCAGAGCCCCAGTCCATGGGGGCCCACTGCTCCCAGAGTTTCAATGGTTGTCGACCCACCTCTGCATCAGACAGAAACTTCTTACCATTGGCTTTAAAGGACTCAATCACCTTGCCCCTCCTACCTACCTCTGTGACTTCCTACTACAACTCAGCCTGCTCACTTCACTCCTCTAAAGCTAACCTACTCACTGTACCTTGAACTCAACTATTTCTACCCCGGCCCTTCAGCCACATCCTGCTTCAGGCCTGAAACTCCATCACCATTCTTATCCGACAGACCATCACTCTCCTCACTTTCAAAATGCCATTAAAAGCATACTCTCCTTCCTTCCTTCATTCAATTGTATTTATTGAGCACTTACCGTATGTGGAGCACTGTACTAAGCACTTGGGAGAGTATAATACAACAATTAACAGACACATTTCCAGCCCACAACAAGCTTACATTTTAGAGGGGGAAGACAGGTATTAATATAAATAAATAAATTACAGATATGTACATAAGTGCTGTGGGGCTGGGTGGCAGGGAGAGCAGAGGGAGCAAGTTAGGGAGACACAGAAGGAAATGGGAGAGAGGAAAGTGGGCTTTAGTCAGAGAAGGCCTCTTGGAGGAGATGTTCCTTCAATAAAGCTTTGAAGGTGGGGAGAGTAATTGTCTGTCAAATTTGAGGAGGGAAGGCATTTCAGGCCAGAGGTGGGGGGGGGGGGTGTGGTGAGGGGTCTGCAGTGAGATAGAAGAGAAGGAGTCACAGTGAGAAGGTTAGCATTAGAGGAGTGAAGTGTGCACGCTGGGTTGTAGTAGTAGAGTTGCAAAATGAAGTAGGAGGGGGCAAGGTGACAAAGACAGTGGTGAGGATTTTTTGTTTGATGCAGAGGTGGATGGGCAACCATTGGAGATTTTTGAGGAGTGGGGAGACATGTTCTGAATGATTTTGCAAAAGAATGATCTGGGCAGCAGAGTGAAGTATGGACTGGAGTGGGGAGAGACAGACCTCTCCTTATCCTCCAACAGGTCTTCCTGGACTAAGCCCTTATTTCCTCTTCTTCCACTCCCTTCTGTATTGCCCTTGAACTTGGATTTGTACATTTCAGTTTATTCACTACAACCTCAGCCCCACAGTACTCAAGTACATATCCAAAATTTATTTATTCCTACTACCATCTGCCTCCCCCTCTAGACTGTAAACTCCTTGTGGGCAGGGATCATGTCTACCAACTCGGTTGTATTGTACTCTTTCAAGCTGTGGTACAGAGCTCTGCATACAATAAGCACTCAATAAATACAGTTGATTTATATTTATTGAGTGTTTATTCTGTGCAAAAAACCTGTACTAAATGCTTGGGAGAATACAATGGAGTGGAGTTAGTAGACATGATCTCTGCCCTCAAGGAACTAGCAGTCTAGTAGGGGGAGGCAGGAGAACCAGGAAAGGACAGTCAGTCAAACCAAGGTTAGATAATGTTTCCAGAAGAAGAGGGGGTCCATAGTGTTGAAAGCAGCTGAAACGTCAAGGAGGCTTAGGATGGAGTAGAACCCATTAGATTTGGCTAGAAGGAGATCACTGTGACCTGAGAGAGGGCAGACTCACTGGAGTGAAGGGGTCAGAAAGCTGATTGGAGGGGGTCAAGGAGAGAGTTGGAACAGAGGAAGTGGCAGTAAGTAGGTGGTGTAGACAACTCCCCTAAGGAGTTTGGAGAAATGGTAGGAGGGAGCTGGGGCGATAAATGAGGGGGCCAGTGGGTTGGAGGAAGGTTTGTAGACAGGACTGGACTGTGGATGATGCCCACATCTACATCTCCAAACCTGATCTCTCTCTGTCTCTGCAATTCTGTATCTCCTCCTACCTGGATGATGCACCATCACCTCAAACTCAACATGTCCAAATAGAACTCCTTGTCTTCCCATCCAAACTCTGCCCTCCCTGTCACTTTCCTGTCACTATAGACAGCACCATCATCTTCCCTGTCTCACAAGCCCATAATCTTGGCACTATCCTCAACTCATCTCTCTCATTCAACTCACATATTCAATCTGTCACCAAATCCTGTTGGCTCAACCTTCATAGCATAATTATAATCCACCCTTTCCTCTCCATTCAAACTGCTATCACGTTAATCCAAGCATTTATCCTATCCAACTTTTATTATCGCATCAGCCTCCTTGTTGACCTCCTTCCTTCCTGTCTCTCCCCACTCCAGTACATACTTCACTCTGCTGTCCAGATCATTTGTCTACAAAACCATTCAGTCCATGTTTCCCCACTCCTAAAGAACCTCCAATGGTTGTTCATCCACCTCCTCATCAAACAGAAATTCCTTACTATAGGCTTTAAAGCACTCAATCACCCTTGCTCTCCTTCTACCTTACCGCTCTGATTTTGTACTACGACCAAGCTCACACACTGCACTCCGCTAATGCCAACTTACTCAATGTACCACTGAGAAGCAGCGTGGCTTAGTGGAAAGAGCCCGGGCTTGGGAGTTAGAGGTCGTGGGTTCTAATCCCAGCTCTGCCACTTGTCAGCTACGTGACTTTGGGCAAGTCACTTTGCTTCTCTGTGCCTCAGTTCCCTCATCTGTAAAATGGGGATCAAGACTGTGAGCCCCAAGTGGGACAACCTAATAACCTTGCATCTATCTCAGCACCTAGAACAGAGCTTGGCACATAGTAAGCGCTTAACAAATGCCAATATTATAATTATTATTACTACCTCAATTTCATCAATCTCACCACCAACCTATCTTTCACATCTGACCTCTGGCTTAGAACACCCTCCTTCCTCATATCCACAGACAATCACTCTCTCAACCTTCAATGTCTTATTAAAAGCATTTCTTCTCTGAGAGGCCTTCCCCAACTAGGTACTCATTTCCCCTTCTCTCACCCCCTCTCAAGTTGCCCTTTTACTTGGATTTACACCCTTTATTTACCCCTCCCTCAATCCCACAGCACTTCTGTACATATCCATAATTTTTTTATATATTTTTGTCTGTGTCCCCCTCTAGACTGTAAGCTCACGTGGGAAGGGAACGTGTGAAATAACTGCATTATATTGTAGTCTCTCAAGCACTTAGTACAGTGCTTTGCACACAATAAGCATGCAATCATAATTGATTGACTGTGACTTTGTAGCTAAAGAAATCCAAACTCCTAAATGGTTCCCAGACCCCTGCCCTTAGTGCCACTCCATCAAAGCTCCTCTTCCTCCTTCCTTTTCATGAAAGCTTGTGGGAACATGCTGGAATCTCTTCTCACAGGAAATTCTTCTCCTCCTGATGAAAACAGTACTTATTCCTCCCCTGCTGTTGATAGTATGTGGGAATGCTTTCCTTGAGAAATCTGTGTTTTGACGCTTATATGCGTGAACCTTCTCCTTGAGCAATTCCAGAGATATCCAGATTGTCTGCACCATGCTGATGCAGGCTTAGTGAGGGAATCTTGCTTTTGGGGTTTAAAAAATTTTTTTTCATGGTACTTTTTAAAATGCTTACTACGTCGCAGACACGCAGACACTGTAATAAGTGCTGGGGTAGATTCAAGATAATCAGGTTGGATAAAGTAAAGGCAATCAGGTTGGAACGCTTGAGGCTCACAGTCCAAGGTTGGAGGGAGGAGGATTTAATCCCCATTTTACAGATGAGGGAACTAAGACATAGTGGCTAGCCCAAGGTCAAACAGCAGACCTGGCAGAGCTGGAATTAGAATATCTTGCTGGTATTATTTTGCAGCTGGCACAGTGGGTGCTCAGTGGCCCCCTGTACTACTGGTAATGCTACCATGCTAGTCCAAGAACTTGTCATTTCCCACCTCAACTGCTGCATCTGCCTCCTCTCTCTTCCACTCCTGTTCATACTTTCCTCTGCTACCTGGATTATTTTTCTGAAAAAACATTCAGTCCATGACTCCTCACTCCTCAAGGACCTCCAGTAATTGCCCACCCACCTCCGCATCAATAGGAAACTCCTTTACCATCAGCTTTAAAGAGTTCAGTCAACTGTCCTACCTTACCTCACTGATTTCCTACCACAATCCAGCCTGCACACTCCACTCCTCTAAAACCAACCTACCCCCTAAACCTCACTTTTCCTCCCTCACAGCTGACACTTTGCTCATGTCCTCCCTCTGGCCTGGAACTCCCTCCCCTTCCATATCTAACAGACCACCACTCTCCTCACCTTCAAGCCTTATTAAAATCACATCGCCTCTAAGAGGCCTTCCCCAATTAAACCCTCATTCTCCCCTTTCATCCTTCCTCCTATTTGCCTTCCTTTGTTGCCTATGCATATGGAGCTGTTATCTCTTCAGCACTTTGCTACTCAACCCTCCCCCAGCCCCATAGGGCTTATAACTATGTCTTTACACTCTACTATTTCCCTTACTCGCAATTTATTTTGGTGTCTGTCTCCCCCTGTAGACTCTAAGTTACACACTAAGCACTTGGGGGAGTAATAATAATAATGATGATGATGGTATTTATTAAGTGCTTACTATGTGCCAAGCACTGTT